>NC_044044.1:46650459-46992126 GCF_901765095.1 Microcaecilia unicolor
CTAGTTCTAGCTGGCCATTCCTAACTATCAAACCAGTAAACTGTCCGCCCCTTAACCCAAGCACCAATTATTATGGAGTGCTTTGCTCATCCCAGCCCTCCCAACAATTTCAACTGGACTGAGATCTCAGTTCCTGCTGGTTTGCTCACCTCCTACAACATTTGTCAGGCCTACTACCTCCCTCTCCCTAGTGTCTTCCATCTCCCAGTTTCCCTACTGCAAATTTCCCAGTAACACTGCCTTTACCTTGCAACAATCCCTACAGGTTTATGATTTTGTCTTTAGCAGTTTCCATACCCCTTCATTTAATAGTCTTTATATGACTTGTGCTTATGAGAACTTCTAAAACAAAAATGAGTTTTTAAATAGCAAGTACAATCAATTATGTAAGCAGTTCCTGCAGGAATGTAATGGGGTTAAAGATGCCAAAACCTTACATTCTTCCAGCAAATCCTAACCCTCTTTCTTCCCTTCATAATATGCTTATGGTACCCAAGTTTTAGAAGTGGTCTTGACCACTGCTTTTGCATGTTAGGATCGCTTGGGTTTTGCTTCTCAGTTCTTACATCTAGAGAATACATGCAAAAACCATATTCATACAGCAAGAATCTCAAGTAACATTCAGGATGATCTTATAGGTAACATCATGAATATTCAAAACAATTGCTATTCCACCCTCCCTCTTAATCTCAACGCATTTCTTTATTTCCTTTATAATTTAGGTGCAACAAATCTGTGAAACCCTGTAACAGTTCCTTCAGGGTGGAAGGACATGTTATGTAGTCTTGCATGAAAAATGGCTGCTCGCCAATGAACTATAAAGCGAAGATACCTGTAGGACAGCAGGCTTCATATTCTTACAAGTGGGCAGATGCCGATCTGTGTCACCCAGTGTGGCATTTTCGCCAAAGTAAAAAAAATAGATATTTGTGACGCATGAGCCGCACTCCACCACGCATGAGCAAGTGCCTCCCTGCATTTCATGTGAACATGGTCTCCTCAGTTCAATATTAAAGCAAAAAGCAAAGTAAAAATAACCAAGGAGACAACTACAAAGGGAAGTAAGCGGGACTGTGAGAATATGAAGCCTGCTGTCCTTGGAGAATACATGCTACAGGTATCTTCGCTTTCTCCAAGGACAAGCAGGCTCCAATATTCTCACAAGTGGGGACTCCCTAGCATCAAGGCTCACCCAAAACAACAAACACTGGTTAATTGGGCCTCGCAATGTCGAGGACATAACACAGATTAACCTGAAAGTACATACAACTGAGCGAGCGTGCAGCCTGGAACAGAATAAAATGGGCCTAGGAGGGTGGAGTTGGATTCTAAACCCCAAACAGATTCTGCAACACTGACTGCCCAAACCGACTGTTGCGTTAGATATCCTGCTCTAAGCAGTAATGAGATGTAAATGTTTGGACTAAGACCACGTCACAATCTTCAAATTTCTTCAATAGAGGCTGGCCTCAAGTGGGCTACCGACGCAGCCATGGCTCTGACATTATGAGCCGTGACATGTAAATGAAAGAAATTGAATCTGCCAGTCAAATTGAAATGGCGCATTTCCCAATGGCGACCCCCATTCCTGTTGGGATCAAAAGAAACAAAAAGCTGGGCAAACTGTCTGTAGGGCCTTGTCTGCTCCATGTAGTAGGTCAATGCTCTCTTGCAATCCAAGGTGTGCAAGCTGCTTTCTCCGGAATGGGCATGAGGTCGGGAAAAGAATGTTGGCAAGACAAATCGACTGGTTCAGACGGAACTCAACCACCTTCGGCAGGAACTCAGGGTGTATGCGGAGGACTACTCTGTTGTGATGAAACTTAGTATAAGGTGCATCCACCACTAAGGCCTGAAGATCACTAAACCTACGAGCTTAACAGCCACCAAGAAAACGACCTTTCAGGTCAGTACTTCAGATAGCAGGAATTCAGCGGCTCTAAAGGAGCTTTCATCAGCTGGAGATCCCATGACACTGGTGGAGGTTTGACAGGGGGCTTTGACAAAAGCAAACCTCTCACGAAGAGAACAACTAGAAGCTGTCCAGAAGTGGGCTTACCCTCTACACATTGATAAGCACTAATAGCACTAAGGTGAACTCTTACAGAGTTGGTCTTGAGAGCAGACTCTGATAAGTGTAGAAGGCATTCAAACAGGGTCTGTATAGAGCAAGTAAGGGGATCTAGGGGCTTTGCTCTCACACCAGACAGCAAACCTCCTCTATTTAGAAGAGTAACACCTCTTAGTGGAATATTTCCTGGAAACCAGCAAGACCCGGGAGACACGCTCCGAAAGACCGAAGGAAGCGAATTCTAGGCTCTCAACATCCAAGCTGTGAGAGCCAGAGACTGGAATGCAGAAGCGAGCCCTCGTTCTGCGTGATGAGGGTCAGAAAACAGTCCATCTCCACGGTTCTTCAGAAGATAATTCCAGAAGATGGAACCATATCTGCGCAGCCAATATAGTGTGATCAGAATCATGGTTCCGCAGTCTTGCCCGAGTTTCAACAAAGTGTTTCCCGCTAGAAGTATCGGAGGATATGCATACAGAAGGCCCGTCCCCCAACTGAGGAGGAAGGCATCTGATGCTAGCCTGCCGTGGGCCTGAAGCATGGAACAGAACTGAGGGACCTTATGATTGAGTTGAGTGGCAAAAAGATCCACCGAGGGGGTGCCCCATGATCTGTGAAGATCTTGCAGTCTACGCCCATATGGAGAGACCATTCGTGCAGTTGCATTAACCTGCTCAGCCTGTCGGCCAGTGTGCTGTTTGTGCCTGCCAGATAAGTGGCTTAAGAAACATGCCATGCTGGCAAACCCAATGCCAAATCCGAACAGTCTCCTGACACAGAGGGTGAGATCCAGTGCCCCCTGCTTGTTGGTATAATACATTGCAGCCTGATTGTCTGTTTGAATTAGAATAATTTGATAAGACAGCCAATATCTGAAAGCCTTTAGAGCGTTCCAGGTCGCTCAAAGCTACAGGAGGTTGATCTGAAGACTTGTTTCTTGGGCGGACTAAACACCTTGAGTGTGAAGCCCATCTACATGGGCTCCCCATCCCAAGAGAGATGCATCTGTCGTCAGCACTTTCTGTGGCTGAGAAATTTAGAATGGTAGTCCCAGAGTCAAAGCGCACAAGCTCTAAGGACACTTAGGTGACATCTTCTAGATTCTCCTCGTGGCCTGATACCACTGAGAAACCAGGGTCCATTGAGCTTCTCATGTGAAGACATGCCATGGGCATAACGTACACTGTGAAGCCATATGAGCTGTGACCTGTTGAGACACAAACCCTGGACATTAGTGAGACAAGATTGTCCACTCATGTCTCTGGAAGGTAGGCTTGAACTGTATGCATGTTGAGCAGGGCTCCTATGAACTCCAATCACTGGTGATGAGACTTGGGGCAGTTTAAAACAAACCGTAGTAGCTCTAGCACCCGAATAGTCATCCACATGGACTCCTGAGCACCATCCACTGAGGTGCTCTTCACCAGCCAATCATCGAAATAAGGGAACAAGGCCTCCCAGTCTGCACAGCGATGCTGCAACTACCGCTAAACACTTGGTGAAGACCGTGGGAGCTGACACGAGGCTAAATGGTAACACACGATACTGGAAGTAATATGTTTCCAGCTGAAATTGAAGATACTTCCGGTGGGCTGGAAGTATCGTGACGTAAGTATACGCATCCTTTAAGTCCAGAGAGCACAGCTAATCGTTTTTCTGAAGGGGAGAAGGGTGCCCAGGGAAACTAAAAATTTCTTCAGGGCCTCAGGTCTAGGATGAGATGCATCTCTCCTGTCTTTTTTCTGCACAAAGTACCTGGTGGAACAAGTTCGACCGCACGGGCCTTTAGAAGGGTGGAGAGTTCCTCAGCAAGTACCTGCCTTTGCTGAGAACTGAAAGAATGAGCTCTCAGTGGGCAATTTGGAGGTTTGGAAAGCCAATTGAGGGTGTATCAGAGATGGACTATTTGAAGAACCCACCAGTCGGAGGTTATAAGAGACCACCTTTGGTTGAAAAAATTTCTAGCTTCCCACCGACCGGCAAGTTGTCCAGGACGGACACTTTTACTGCGGCTGTGCTCTGATGGAGACAGTCAAAAGCTCAGCATTGAAGCCTGATACATCTTCCTTCCAAAAGGATTCAGGGTTCTAGCTTCTCTGCCTGGAGGTGCTGAGGCATAGTTAGTACTCTGGTTCTTTTGAGAGCGGATTCCATCACCAAGGAATCGTGAGGCAACTGAGGCCTTACAAACCCAGGTTCATTGTGGATCCAATACTAGATGTCAAGCTTCTTGGGCACAACAGGGACCAACAGAGGGGGTGCCCAGTTCCCAAAAAGGACTTCCTTGAGTTCCTCGTGAAGAGGTGCCATCACAGCCTCCTTTGTAGCAGATGTTTAGTCCAGGACCACAAGCATCTTGCTCTGGGCTCATCCTCCACCTCCAAAGGAAATGGAATGGCCTCAGCCATTTCCTTAACAAAAGATAGGAAAAGAAAGGCTCTCCAGTGGAGACTCTCCTTTCAGGTGGTGGGGAGGGCTCAGAGGGGATCCCATAAGACTCATCTGAGGTAAAGTATCTGGGATCCTCCTTTGATTCCCATGAGCGCTCCTCCTTTGTGTTGGACAGGATCTCCACTATGGGATGTCCAAGACCGAACTTGCCTCGATGCCAAGTCCTTGAGAGCAGCGTTGAGAAATCGGCTCCCGTTAAGCTTCTTCCACAGACGAAGGGGTACCGGCTTGGGTAGCAGTAGATACTGGTGCCGCAAGTGATGCCGGAGTTGGAGGCCACACCGCAGGTTGAGGCCAGGCGGGGCCACAGCGGAAGGTATGGCAGGTGCAAGCACCCCCAATACAGATGCACATCGCTGCATAAGGCCATCCAGCTGCTCAGGGAGCAAGGCCTGGATGCGCTCATTGAGGAATAACACCGGGAAAAGCTGGGATGCCGGTTGCAGAACTCCTAGGGTTGATACGAGAGCAGGATCTCAGCTGCTTGGAGACAGTCACATCAGCACCTCCTGTACGGAGGGAGAGTGGTTCGCCTGGCGCTGATGCTTCTCGGGTGCTAAATCCTTTGATGCCCCGGAGCTCCCGGAACCATATGTCGAGGGTGACCGATGACGATGCTTCTTATCCTTCGCCCAAAGCATGTCACCTAGCCTCCTCGGTGCTGACGTTGAATCCTCACGTCACCTCAGGTTCGGGTCAGATGACGGACAGCAGGAGGCCGTGAGATACGTGGAGACCCACTCGACGTCTCACTGCTCCCAGTGTCTAAAGGTCTCACCGCCATGCTTACTGAGGCTCCTGATGACGGTGCGATGCTCGACCTTGATACTGATGCCTACGTCAAGGAACCAGACTTGGATCAAAAAAATCTTCTCTCGTTGAGCCTCTAAGGAGACCTGGATCCTCTTCTGCATGTGAAGACAGAACACAGATAGCAGGACTGTGGTCGGGCCCAAGACACTGCAGACACCAAGAAAGGGTGTCTTTTCCTGAGATAGTCCGATTGCACCGGGTACAGAGCTCAAAGTCATTGGGAGTCTTCATGGACTGGAAAACCTCATCGGCCAAATTAAACAACTCGATGGTGCCTAAAAAGAGGCAAAGGCACAAAAAAAGAAGGGAAGAACCCGACCGGTTAGGGCCTAAAAACGGCCCATGATGTTCAAGAAGAAAGAAACTCGTGCAAAACTCGCTAAAAAATAAAAGATGGGGTTTGAAAAGGTAGAAAATAGAAAAAAAAACCCCCACAATGAAAATAGAAAAAAAGAAAAGCCGAAAGGCACTAAAAGCTCTCTGAATCGGGTGAGTAGAGGACCGAAAAGAAGCAGCTTCTCCTTACGCAGAAAAAGAGAACTGAGGAGACTGCATTTATGCAATGGGCGGGAAGGCACTTGTGCAAGCGTGGTGGAGAGTGGCTCGAGCTTCACAAAGCTCTTTTTTTTTACTTTGGCATAAATGCCAGACCGGACAATGTGAATCAGCATCTACCCACTTGTGAGAATATTGGAGAATAGGGGATTCACAAAGCTGAAACAGTCTTGACTATAAAATTCAAAGGATGTACTTTTAGGACATTACCACAGAGTATGAAGTTAAGGAATCTCGCACATAGCTGAAAATTCTAACCAGCTCACTGCCTGTCTTTTCAGTGTTTCTCCTTCCCACCCCTCACCTCCATTTGACCATGTTAATCTGCATAAGCTTATCCTACATCTCTATCACCGGCTCTCCTTCACTCTCATTAACTTCCTCGGTAGAATTCCTTATCTGGACTAGCTGTAAGCAGAGAAGGAGCATAATGTTAATGGCATTTCTGATCAAGTCAGTGCATATCCAAAATGGATAGGAGGAGGACCAATCGGTCAGCAGCAGTTATTTTAGATTCATACTATTTTTTTTTTGTTTATGCGTAACAATTAAAGAGAAAACAACATATGAAACCTGAAAAATGTCAGAAAGCAATATAGCCCTAGAAATGAAAATGCAAGATTGTGTGTACTGTACACAGGGTAAAGAATCTCAATAGACTCACAATTTAGTAAAGAACTGGGTCACCTAGTCTTCTGTAATTATACAAACTGAATAAAGACATCTGCCTACCATGTTTCCATCTTCTTGCATGTGTTCCCTCCAGTTATATGCTTGTTGGGGTTTACATACATTCCTGCACATAAATATTAGAAACAAAGTCCAAGCCCAGTTTTAAAACACCTCCAAAAAGGTATGCAGGTTACTGGACTAGTTCTAAAGACTGTCTATTCTTTTATTACCTTGGTAACTGTCACTGGAGATAAAGAACTGAAAACCAAGCTGAGACATCTCTCTTGGCATCCAATCCAACTCCTCAGTATTTATATAGAAAAGCAGTGAAAATAAACTCAAAACACACACAAAACAACCTTAAACAACTCACTAACCTAACACTAACCAGATGAGCAAATGTGTGGACCTCATCTCTACACAACTTGACCCGTTACTTCGCACCAACTGAACAGAAACCTCAGGCAGGCCTCTGGAATTCTGGGAAGGACTAATGGAAAGATAAGTATCAGGTAAGACCTCCTTCCATTATGTAGCTTCACACTATTCCAGAACCTGTAGAATATTTAAAAGCAGATCTCTAGAGTGGGTGGAATCCTGGCGCTGCCGCCTCGAGGACCAAAGCCTTAAAACTGGCTTCCAAGCACACCGCAGCTTCCATCCTGTAGCGCTTGTCAAAAGTATGCAGCGCCAAACAAATCTCATTGAATTCTTTGATTGGGTAACTGGAGAATTGAATCATCGACGTGCTATAGACGTAATCTACTTAGATTTTAGCAAAGCTTTTGACACGGTTCCCTTAAATAAACTAGATGGGCTGAAAATAGGTCCCGAAGTGGTGAACTGGATTAGGAACTGGTTGACGGACAGACGACAGAGGGTGGTGGTAAATGGAGTTCGCTCGGAGGGAAAGGTGAGTAGTGGAGTGCCTCAGGGATCGGTGCTGGGGCCGATTCTGTTCAATATATTTGTGAGTGACATTGCCGAAGGGTTAGAAGGTAAGGTTTGCCTATTTGCGGATGATACTAAGATTTGCAACAGAGTGGACACCCGGGAGGGAGTGGAAAGCATGAAAAGGGATCTGAAGAAGCGGGAACGTAAGGGGAGATGAGGGTAGAGAGGTAATGAGGGGTTGCAGACTGAGTGCATTTGTAGGTAAGAAGGAGAAGCTTGAACTGTATGCGGTATCTGATCGGAAGCCAGTGAAGTGACCTGAGGAGAGGGGTGATATATCGGTTCAGGCGGAATATAAGACGTGCAGCAGAGTTCTGAATGGATTGAAGGGGGGATAGATGGTTAAGTGGGAGGCCAGTGAGGAGTAGGTTGCAGTAGTCAAGGCGAGAGGTAATGAAAGCGTGGATGAGAGTTCGGGTGGTGTGCTCATTGAGGAAAGGGCGAATTTTGCTGATGTTAAAGAGAAAGAAGCGACAGGTCTTGGCTGTCTGCTGGATATGCGCAGAGAAGGAGAGGGAGGAGTCGAAGATGACTCCGAGGTTCCGGGTGGATGAGAAGGGGAGGATGAAAGTGTTATCAACTGAGATCGAGAGTGGAGGAAGAGGAGGTGGGTTTTGGTGGAAAGACGATAAGCTCGGTCTTGGCCATGTTCAGTTTCAGGTGGCGGTTGGACATCCATGCAGCAATGTCGGATAAGCAGGCTGATACCTTGGCCTGGGTCTCCTCGGTGATGTCTGGTGTGGAGAGATACAGCTGGGTGTCATCAGCATAAAGATGATACCGGAAACCATGAGATGAGATCAGTGAGCCCAGGGAAGAGGTGTAGACTGAAAAAAGAAGGGGTCCAAGGACAGATCCCTGGGGAACTCCAACAGAGAGCGGGATGGCGGTGGAGGAAGATCCATGACAGTGTACTCTGAAGGTTCGGTGGGAGAGATAGGAGGAGAACCAGGAGAGGGCAGAGCCCTGGAACCCAAATGAGGACAGTGTGGCAAGAAGTAAATCATGATTGACAGTGTCAAAAGCGGCGGATAGATCGAGGAGGAGGACTGGATGCTAAGAGAGAGATATGTCTTAGCTCAGTTTTCAGTTCTTTACCTCCACCTGCTGGCAATGGACAACTATCCCACAGATTCTGGAATAGTGGGAAGCTACATAATAGAATGTTAATTTGCCCTAGTATGCTCTTTGCTGTCTGTACCTGCCAAAAACAAAATTAATTTAATCTCATCTTCAAATACAACAGAAAACAATGATGGGAAGGGAGGATATGTAACTCAATGCCACTTGGGACATGCTGCTCCAGGCCTGGTCTCCCACCCCAAAAGAATCGACAGACTTGGCATCCCAGTTCCTTTAAGAAAAACTGACCTCCAAGTCCATTGATTCAACAGAAGTAGAACGGGGACGGATAGTCTATCCCTTTTGCTATAGAGATACATGGTAGTAGCCACAGCTAGGTAACAGGTTTTAGCATAGGGCTTCCCAAACCTGTCCTGATAATCCCATAGCCAGTTGGGTTTTCAGAGCATCCACAATGAAGAATGTGGAATATAAACCTGAGTAGAAAAAGATGACGTATAAGGAAAAAAGTGGTCACACCTGCTACTTTTCTTTCCTGAAATCCACACATATGAGTTTTGCTTCTCTACTAAGAGAACAAAAACAAAAAATCCACACAACCAAGAAATACTTGGGGGATCTCACCCTATTTAGGGTACCGTGTAGCCTGCAACTTCCCAGTATTTTTGTAATAAAGCCACAACTGAAAATTCTCCTGATCCCTCCTAAGAGTGTGTGGGGTAGGGTAAGGATTAACCCACACCTTCCACTGTGCCCAGCACCACCTCTACCCAAGGTCTGACCACCAGGGGAATAAAACAGCTTTAACAATTTCAACAAATACAACACAATGGGGATTCTGGAAAAAGAAAACCCACACAAACTGTGTAGGAACCTGGACTGATCTTATAAGACCAGGAAAAAGTTATCAAATTTTCCCTCCTCATTGTCCCACCAGGACAAGCCCAGATACACGGAATGTAACCAAGCACAATAATAAACAGGGTTGGAATTTGATGTTCGATCTGAGGATGCTTGCCCTGAAACTGGCAAATATCCAAACAGTAATGTTGTGTAAACAAATGTGAGATCGACCACAATTGCTTTACAAATGAATGAATGCAATTCATTCATTCAATTCAAGAGATCATTTGGACCCTGGTCAAATGAGCATACAGCCTCTTGGGAATTAATTGACCCTTGCCTCCTTGAGCTATCTAGGCTGTTGGAAGTTGAAGCCTTTGAAGCTGCCTCGCCTTTCTTTGGGCTGCTAAAGAGAAGACCAAGATTAATTAATTCTTCACACTGGTCAGAGTAGATGCAGGAGGGGGATGAAGACCTTTTCCATGCCTGAAGGCAAGTCACAATAACCTCAGCCAAGAACCCTTCTTACTTGCATAAGCCCTTAAAAGAAAGGCCATACAAGATAAGCAGGTCACTCCACGAGAACATTCCTTTTCTACAGAAACTTCAAGCCCTCTTCTATCTAAAACCTAGCCAGATCCATGTTCCACAGTCTTTGAGACCAAACCAGAAACACTGGGATCACAAGTCCAGGCTACAGCAAATCCGCTGTAGAATCTGCCCAACAAGCTGCCAAGGTGGGAGTGGAGGAGTGGCCTAGTGGTTGGGTGGTGGACTTTGGTCCTGAGGAACTGAGTTTGATTCCCGGCACAGGCAGCTCCTTGTGACTCTGGGTAAGTCACCTAACCCTCCATTGCCTGCCGCATTGAGCCTGCCATGAGTGGGAAAGTGCAGGGTACAAATGTAACAAAAATAAAATAAAATAAATAAAGGACGAGAGAGAGGAGATATGATTGAGATAAAACGCACAGGAGTTATGCCACTTTCTATTGAAAGGAAGCTCTGGATCAAGAGGGTATACAATGAAGTTGAAAGGGGGACAGTCTCAAAAGTAATCTAAGGAAATAGATCTTAAGGAAAGGGTGGTGGATACATCGAATGACCGCCCAGTGGAGGTGGTGGAGAGAGGACAGCATCGGAATTCAAGAAAGCATGGGACAGGCATGTAGGATCTCTTAGGGGGAGAAAGAGATAGTGGATAATATGGATGGGCAGAATGGATAGGCCACATGGCCTTTTATCTGCCGTCATTTTCTACATTTCTACATACAGGATTCCAAGAGCCAGCCATTGTTCAAACAGGTTATCCAACCTGGCTGATCCCCACTTTCTCTCATCTAGCTGAAGCAACACGGGCAACTTAATTGTTTTGCTGTGTGGTATAAGACCCATTCTCGGCAAGCCCCACTGGGACATTGAGTGAGAAAGCTGCTTTAGACAGCACCCACGTCCCTGGGTCCAGGGTGTGGCAACTCAGTTGTCCATCTATGTATTCACTGATCCTGTGAACACTTTTGGGTGCACCACTGCCCAACAGAGCAAATAAATGGCCTCCTTCACCTCTGAGGCACTCCTGGTGCCCTGTGACATGACACTGTTGGAGAATATCTCAACTGCCTCCCATGGAAAAGGGGGTTCACGCTCCTTCAGCATTACCGCTTTGGTTTTCAGAAGATTGATGGGCCATCTGGCCTCAATTTCATTCCACTATCCTTAAACACATAGCAGTCCCCAGCTATGCAGCAACATGAACCTCCTGGGGCAACTCCAAGTCTGCCCCCTTCCTCTAGATTTTGCACATCAAATCACTGTAACAAGCTGGCCATGACTTTCAGATTAAGACGCAAACTGGTCTCGTAATCCTATATCTTTCTTCCCTGTGTCCTAAGAGAGACCATAGACAAGTGTGCTCATGACCATGGGACCCAGTCTAGTGCTGCCAGAGCTCAACACCTGTAAATAATCCTAAGCCTGGGATACCCTCCTCATTAATAGAAGACCAAATCTGAGGCAAAAGCTTGAGAATTCTCTTCTTGCTCATGAACATTTTCCTCTTTTTGGTCTTGGGAGTTCCAACTTGTATAAGGGTTCAAACTTGTGAGACTGATCACCCAACCAAGGTTCTGCAGCAGCTGAATCATGGGGCCATAGCCATACAACTCTTCAAATCATAAGTCAATTGTCAAGATGGGGATGCATCATACCTTCCTTTGCGCGGAGCCGCCACCACCACAATCCTCATTTTTGAGAATGTCTGTGAATCTGGATACGACGATATGTGCCTTCTTTATTTGGTTCTCCAAAATACTGTACTTTTGCATGCAGGGTATATACATTTTTACTTACTGGGACTACCCAATGTGGGTTAAAAAGGGTGTGGGTTATACACATCTTTACATTTCGAGGCCATCGAATTCCTGAAATGTTTGCATAAAATACTGTCATTAAAAGCATTTAAGTTAAGTCCCCCATAGGTACCTTTTGCTAATAAACCTAGTAAGGAGACATTCAACAGATTAGAACAAAAAAAAAAAAAAACCCCTCCCAAATGGTTTGCATAAAATAGTTCTTATTAAAAGATAAAAGTTTATGGCATTAATACTTCATAATGTCTCAATCATTATCTTGCTCATCGCTACAAAAAAACCCTTCAAAGTCTGTATGATCATTATCAGTGTTGGTGAATGTTCTGCAGCAAATGCCTCCGCTTCATCGTCACTGACTTTGTATTCCTCCTCATCATTAGAAACTTAAGTCTATTCTTAAGGTAAACCTGTTTTTTGAAAGCCATTGATAATCGAATGTGGTTTCACTGCCTGCCATGCAGTGTCAATTCAGCAGCAGACTTCTGCTTAAGTAGCATATTTGTTTCCCTGCAGTAAATGAGTGTGCGCCCTCATACATCCATTTATCCCGTTCTTTCCTTACAAGATATTTAAATGCATGGTTAACAGCTGTCGAGAGGCTGTAGCTTGCACGTTAGTCCTCCATGATTTGGGGATTTTGTGAATTGTTCACATGGCATAGTTATATATTTGAAGGTAAATGGTATCAATCTCTCTTAAGTGAAACCCATGCGTCTGGATTAGTAGGACAATAAAGGAGATAAATTTGTAATATTTGATCTCCAATGTATGCAAATTTATCTGACGGATATTCACTGTGGATATCCTGAAAGCCCAACTGGTTATGGTACAAAATCTAGGAGGGGGAGAACAGATTTTCCATCTTCATGTTGTCATGGCGGAAAAAGCCTAAACAGAGGCACAAACGAGTGCATGGCAAGAGACCACCTCTCCCTCTCCCCCCCCCCCCCAAAAAAAAAAAAAAAAACTGAGTTAAGTAGGAGCAGAAAATGTGTCGCTGCAAATAGAGGTTCAATGTCATGGACACAGCAGAAAAGTAAACAAATAAATCAACACATGAAATCTTAGCAAAAAGTCATCACATATACTCCCATGACGGCCAATCAAAGCCAAAATGAAGCTTAAGAAGCATACATCATTTAAATTACCTGGTACCCAGAGGCTTTGACGGTTGGAGTGTTTTCAATTTCCCACAATCCCTCGCTGAACCCTTTCCTCTTGTTTGGCTTCCCAAACTTCTCCTTGCACTCTTCATAGGGGAAGAGGTCTTTCTGACCAAGGTATGCTCTATTAGAGAGTAATGAGTCATTAAGGAAGAGGCAGTGAAAATGCACCTCTGGTGGTCTGAACTCTATGGTCAGCAGTCAAAAGACTGTGCCCTGCAGTGAGTTACATTTACAGATATGTGCAAAAGTCTAGGCACCTTTGGGTGAAATGACAACAACACAGCCTCTACATGATATCAAGTTAAACACATGGCATAAAATCTCTGCAAATTTTAATGTATAATTATTTTAGTCTTTTTAAATTAAAAATAAAATAGCAAATATTAAAGGCACTAAAATTTGGACATCTTAGTTAGTACTTTGGCAGAAAATCAATGTTATTCATCTCTAACTGATAAGAACATAAGAATAGCCATACTGGGTAAGCTCAATGGTCCATCTAGCGCAGTATCTGGCTTCCAACAGTGGCCAATCCAGGTCACAAGTACCTAGAAGAAACCTAAACAGTAGCAACATTCCATGCTACCAATCCCAGAGCAAGCAGTGGTTTCCCCTATGTCTCTCTTAATAGCAGACGGGAAAATTAGGTTCTTACCTTGATCATTTTCTTTCCTTTAGTCATAGCAGATGAATCCATTGCGAGTGGGTTGTGTCCATCAACCAGCAGGGAGAGATAGAGAGCACTGAAAAACCATAGTGCCTCATGGCCAGCTAGCTCCATCTGCCTCTTCAGTATTTGAAGATTCCAAAGCAGTGTAACACCGCAAAGTATAATAACATGAACTTTCCTCACAGCGGATGAATGCCCCAGAACAGGAGCAACAATTCAAAGGAGGGACGAACTCAACCTCCTGTAACAGAACAGAAATCCTGAAGACTGTTTTCCAACTTCTCCCAATGAGGGAGCATATCTACAGGAAAAAATGAACATAAAATTAACATCGATCACATAAGGAACCACTGAGGGAGGGCTCATGGATTCATCTGCTATGACTAAAGGAAAGAAAATTACCAAGGTAAGAACCTAATTTCCCCTTCCTTGTCATCAAGCAGATGAATCCATTACGAGCGGGATGTATCAAAGCAATCCCTAGATAGGGTGGGAACAAGCCACACCATGCACCAGCACTTGTGCTCCAAAATGTGCGTCTCTCCTGGCAGCCACATCCAGCCTGTAATATCGGGCAAACGAGAGCTTAGAAGCCCAAGTAGCTGCACTACATATTTCCTGAAGAGAGAGTGCTCCAGTTTCAGCCCAAGAGGAGGAAATTGCTCTTGTGGAATGTGCCTTAAAGGCTTCAGGCGGAGGCCGGCCAGACAGCAGATATGCTGAAAAGATAGCTTCTTTGAGCCAACGGGCTATAGTGGCCTTAGACGCTGGAGGACCCTCTGTGCGGACCTGACAAAAGAACAAAAAGATGGTCAGCGGTCCTGAAGGCATTTGACATGCGCAGATATTGCAACAGAGCCCTTCGCACATCCAGAAGGTGCAACTGCCAATAGGCTTCTGGAAACTCCTCTTTAGAAAAGGAGGGCAGGAAAATAGGCTGGTTTAGGTGAAACACTGAAACCACCTTAGGCATGAAGGAAGGCACCGTATGCACCATTACTCCGGATGAGAATTGCAGAAATGGGTCTTGACAGGACAGCGCCTGGAGCTCAGATACCCGTCTCGCCGATGTCACGGCCACCAAAAAGACCGTCTTTAAGGTCACGTCCTTCTCCAAAGCTCACCTAAGCGGCTCGAAGGACGAACACTGAAGGGCCTTTAAAACTAACCCCAGGTTCCAGGCCGGACACGGAGCCCACACGGGAGGACGGAGCCGAAGCACCCCTCTAAGAAAACGTGTCACATCCGGGCAAGCAGCCAGGGAGAGGCCAGAGACCTTCCCTCAAAAACATGCTAAGGCTGCCACTTGAACACGCAGGCCAAGCCTTTTTGTAAACCATCCTGCAAAAAGTCAAGTATCGGCGAGACAGAAGCCCGCATGCGTGTGATCGCTTTAGAAGCACACCAAGCCTCAAACTGGTGCCAAATCCTGGCATAAGCCACGGAAGTGGAACGCTTGCGGGCCTGTAGGAGAGTGGAAATGTCTTTACTGGAATATCCCTTGTCTCTCAATTGTGCCCTCTCAATAAGACCAACGCGGCAGGCGTCCTCCATGGTCACCAGGCCCTGTGACAACAGGTTCAGTACCAGAGGTAATGGCAGGGGATCCTCTACCAGCATCCGCTGGAGGTCTGCATACTACGGCCTCCTGGGCCAATCCGGGGCAATGAGAACCACCTCTCCTTGGTGGAGCCGAATCCGCAGGAGTACTCGCCCTATCAAGGGCCACGGAGGGAACACATACAGGAGGCCCTGAGGCCATGGTTGAGCCAAGGCATCCAACCCTGCCAAACGAGGATCTCTCCATCTGCTGTAGCAGCACGGGACTTTGGCATTTGTGCTTGACGCCATAAGATCCATTACAGGCTTTCCCCATTTGGCACATATCTGCAGGAATACTTCGTCTGCAAGTTCCCATTCCGCTGGGTCGATTTGATTCCTGCTCAGCAAAAGAGGCAAATTTCCAACTCCAGAGGATCAGTAGTGTGTGAAAGGCAGGGAAAGGGCAAACCTATGTGCCTGCATCCACAGCGTGGGCAAAGACAGGGACAGGGCTTGCCTATTTGTCTCCTTCCACATCGGGGGCCGGGTAAGACAGGGAAAGGGCTAACCTATTTGCCTTTAAAGTGGGCACCATCAGCCACAACACCCCTGCTACAACTGGCAAAAGCACAGGAGCCACCCCTGGCAGATTTTCTGAAGGAGCTTGAACAAGCTGCAACCACCCTGCTGGGGAGATACAGAATACTGAAGAGGCAGATGGAGCTAGCTGGCCACGAGGCACTATGGTTTTTCAGTGCTCTCTATCTCCCCCTGCTGGACACAACCCACTCGTAATGGATTCATCTGCTTGATGACAAGGAACGGGCCTTATTTACTAGTGTAATAGTAAGAGTAAATTAGATAGTTATTTCAGCATAGATAGGTTGGGGGAAGAGTCTATGATTAGAAAGATACACGGATAAAGGTTCACCGAAGGAGTGAAGTGAAACCAGCCGTGGTGATCATATGAGACTCTACCTTATACAATATGAAAATGATACAGAGTTACTCTGAGATAATTCTCTACTACATTTTTTTGTTTGGTAACTTTCAAGTTTAGTAGAGTAGTGCCAGGTTGATGTGGCAGTATCCTAGAAATAAGCAGTGGATTTTCCCCAAGTCCATTTTAATAATGGCTCACAGACTTGTCTTTTAGGAAGCTAGCGAAAGCTTTTTTAAACCCCGCTAACTGCTTTTACTACATTCTTTGGCAATGAATTCCAGAGTTTAATTACACGTCGAGTGAAGAAATATTTTCTCCGATTCGTTTTAAATTTACTACTTTGTAGCTTCATTGCGTGCCCCCTAGTCCTAGTACTTTTGGAAAGAGTAAACAATATTCCACTGTCATCTCACTTCTCCTGTTGACTAATCCTCACACATTAATCCAAGCACCCTCTAGCTTTTGCTTGCCATCTTATCCAACCATCAAGCTCCTAGAATTTTTTTTCCATCATTGATAAGGTATTATCACAGAAAAAGCCTTCCTCTGCAGCGGTTGAAAAAATAATCTATTTCAGAAGGAAAATGCATGCATACCACTTGAATGTGGTTCTTAAGGATGCTTTCTAGTGCTAATGTGACTTCCTGTGTGACAAATAGTGCAGTGTACAGTTTGAGAGCTGCGTTACTGGGCTCATTCTAGAAATGTATATGCACAGCTTATTATTGCCCACATAATGAAGGATATGATTAATTTACAAAAACTACTTCATCAAGTACTACATCTTGATTGAAAAGCAGTAGAGAAACCCAACAAATATAGTTTTGAACAGAATGACTACTGTGAGCTTAAAAAAATAAATATCAGAATACTACATCAGGGAACTACTACAGGAGGTAGGCAGGCCATGGCACTGTGGAATCACCATACCCTTAGGAATCAAAATGAAACTTGCAGTACAAACAGAAAAAACACAAGTTAAAACTACTTATTTTCACTAGTCCTCTTTAAAATATTTGACTTACGTTTCATGAGTGCCGAAGAAGAAGACTTGGTATTTATTTGGTGTCGATTTCACTGCAGTTTCTGGAATCTCATCAATCTGTCAAATGTAAAACCAAAATCAGAATGCGGATAACCACCACTGAATACTGCTCCTACAAACTGAATCAGAAATCTATGGCAAGTCTAAGTTTGGATTTCAGGTACCCGAACATATTTGAGTCGGTCTCTGAAAGTCCTGGGATACGCATACAATCAAAGGAGAGGCTGATGGTACCTTGAGGTGTTATTTTTGCCTCACTTGTGCTAATACAGTGGAGATACAAGACCTAAAAACAGATCATAAATTGATCGCTCACCTTTCTGGACCACCATGCACAAACATTTCATTGTTAAGAACACAGCTCATCACATATAACGGGTCTTAAAGGTGAAAAGTGTTTGCATGATAATTAAGACTCTTTCCATGACATATAAAGTATTGTGGCTGTCAAGAGATGGATAAAGAGAAATCAAATGCTACTATCCTTTAAGAGGGTGTAAGGAAGCACACATTAACCAAGTTAAACAACAAATGAGTCCTATCTTTAAAACAAACACTGAATTGTTTTATTTATAAGCAGCACTGTTAATTAGGGTCAATTGGGTGAGCAGAAGGCCTGAAGGCTAAGCTTTATGGATCGTCCTGGAAAGAGAAGATGGAACCTGTATCCACACGGGGTTTATCTACAGACCTCCGGCACAAACGGAGAAGCTAGACAAGGATTTGATAGAGGCTATTCAAAAGATTGGTATGAAAGGGGAGGTGCTACTGTTGGGAGATCTCAACTTGTCTGATGTGGATTAGAATGTCCTGTCTGCGGAATCGGAAAGAAGTAGAGATATTGTGGACTCCTGTCAAAGTGCCTTGCTCAGACAAATGATGACAGAACCCACGAGGGAAGGGTCGATGCTGGATCTAGTGCTCACGAATGAAGTGTTTCTAATATCCGGGTGGGTGCCCATCTATGTGAGCAAGTGCAAGGTGATGCATGTGGGAAAAAAGAACCCGAATTATAGCTACGTCATGCAAGGTTCCACGTTAGGAATTACGGACCAAGAAAGGGATCTGGGTGTCGTCGTCGATAATACACTGAAACCTTCTGCTCAGTGTGCTGCTGTGGCTAGGAAAGCGAACAGAATGTTGGGTATCATTAGGAAAGGTATAGAAAACAGGTGTGAGGATGTTATAATGCCGTTGTATCGCTCCATGGTGCGACCGCACCTTGACTACTGTGTTCAATTCTGTTCGTCACATCTCAAGAAAGATATAGTGGAATTGGAAAAGGTGCAGCAAACGGCGACTAAAATGATAGCGGGGATGGGACGACTTCCCTATGAAGAAAGACTAAGGAGGCTAGGGCTTTTCAGCTTAAAGAAGAGACGGCTGAGGGGAGACATGATAGAGGTATATAAAATAATGAGTGGAGTGGAACAGGTGGATGTGAAGTGTCTGTTCACGCTTTCCAAAAAATACTAGGACTAGGGGGCATGCAATGAAACTACAGTGTAGTAAATTTAAAACAAATCGGAGAAAATGTTTCTTCACCCAACGCATAATTAAACTCTGGAATTCTTTGCCGGAGAATGTGCTGAAGGCGGTTAGCTCGGCAGAGTTTAAAAAGGGGTTAGACGGTTTCCTAAAGGACAAGTCCATAAATCACTACTAAATGGACTTGGGAAAAATCCACAATTCCAGGAATAACATGTATAGAATGTTTGTACGTTTGGGAAGCTTGCCAGGTGCCTTTGGGCTGGATTGGTCGCTGTCGTGGATAGGTTGCTGGGCTCGATGGACCCTTGGTCTTTTCCCAGTGTGGCATTACTTATGTACTTGTGTATGTAATAGTGATCATCACACGATATGGTTTGATATAAAAGGGCGAAGGAGTGTGGACGCACAAAACTCAAAGTACTGGATTTCAGACGTACTGATTTTGATAAAATGGGGGAATACCTGAAAAAGGAGCTGTTGGAGTGCGAAGGAGTAGAAGAAGTGGAACATCAGTGGTCAAAGCTGAAGGCTGCTATAAATATGACGACTGATCTTTAAGCGATGAAAGTAAACAAGAGAAACAGGAAGCCTATATGGTTCTCCAACCAAGTAGCTGAAAAAATAAGAGCAAAAGAGGCTTTGTTCAAGAAATACAAAAGAACGCAGTGAGAGGATCACGGAAAAGATTAAACTCAAAAAAGTGAAGAGGGAAATACGGCTAGCGCAAGCGGAAGAAAAAATGACTAAAGATGTAAAGAGAAGTGACAAGACCTTTTTCAGATATATCGGAGAAAGGAAAAATTATGTTCTTAACTGGTAATTTTCTTTCCTTTAATCATACCAGACCAGTCCAGACTAATGGGTTGTGTCCATCTTGGAAGGAGACCGAGAAAATAGTTCCAAGTGAACCGCCCTTTAAGGGTATCGTGCAACCTGGAATGTTAAGTATTTCGAATAGCCAAGCAATGGTGCTCTAAGTCTAGAAGAAAACAGAGTTAACACAAACAGGCAAACTCTTGGAGCCAATATGCAGAACCTCACTGTTCCTGCTTGGCCGAAGGCAACTGCAACCTCCCCTCACAGTAAAGTAAGCGGGAGGGAATGGTCCATACCGAGCTTGCCCAAGCACATAGAGATCTACCCCTGAATCCGGGGAAAGAACTCCGTGATCCCAAGTAACAAGAGTCATACAGAGCTGGCACAACAAGTGGCGGGAGACTGAATAGACAAGATGAAGAAGGCAGTGTTGTAGGAAATCCCACCGCATTGAAGCGTCATGGAACAGCCAGGGATACCTAAATGAAACAACACTCTGACAGACATTAGCCAGGGAGGGCATCTGGACTGGTCTGGTATGATTAAAGGAAAGAAAATTATCAGGTAAGAACACAGATTTTCATTTATACCAGACCAGTCCAGACAAGTAGCAAAGCAGTTTCCCAAAGAGGTGGGGGGGGGGGGGGGGGGGAGAGAAAAAAAAGAATGCAGGTTGAAAAATCTACACAGCTATACACACAGCAAGAACTGATCAGCAGAAAAGGATTCAAATATCCGAACCACCAGGTTACCAAAATGGAACAGTTAGACACTAGAAAAGGAACCGAAGCTGTAGGACGTAAAACAAACATCCTGAGCAAAAGAAAAACTACATACCCCGAGAGTAGCAAAAGAGGCAGTAAAGATACTCATGCCGAAGGACCCCCCTTGGAAGGGAGGCAACAGTCGTATCCGAGCAACAAGGAGAAGAACTGTCTCTCCTAGACCAGGATCCACTTCTCTGAACCCTGGCAGGACAAAGGCTAACTCCCAAACCTGCCGGTCTGCCTTGAGTACAAGATGGTCGGAGGAAGCGACCCTAACAAATACTAGGAGTACGCAACCCCAGTGTGCCACACTTCATAGAAGAAAGGAAGCAAGGCCCAGGAACCACCCAGACCTGCACCTAGTGAGAATCAAACTCCACAGAAGAGAATCCAGAGAACCAACTAAGTGGAGCGCTAGTCTCTCCAGGAGAACCATGAAGAAAACAGCAGCAGCATACCAAGGTACAACCGTAGAAAGAAGAGTACTCCTAAATCAGCTCGCTCTGGACTTAGGGATGAAAGAACAGAGCCAAGAGAACAAAAGGAGACAAAAAGAAAGAGTCGAGAGTCACATCGCGGAGAATTCAAACTCCAGCAATGGAGAAGCTTCTCGCCAGCCACCAAGAGGCTATGGCAAGAAAAGATGCCATAGGAATGGCAGCTAACAGGAGAAGAGGCAGTCTTCTCTAGTAATCTAACTGCGGTAAGCCACAGCTGCCGAGAAGTTACTATATCCAACCCGCAGAAAAGAGCTGGGGTTGACCGACAAGGTTAAACAGTGCCCAACAGGCAAAGGAAAATATGCTCCACAGTCCCCTCCCTACCCATCTTCAAATCATTGCTCAAAGCCCACCTCTTCAATGTCGCCTTCGGCACCTAATCACTACACCTCTTCTCAGGAAATCTCAACTACCCCAACTTGACATTTCGTCCTTTAGATTGTAAGCTCTTCTGAGCAGGGACCGTCCTTATTCGTTAATTTGTACAGCGCTGCGTAACCCTAGTAGCGCTCTAGAAATGTTTAGTAGTAGTAGACTGAACTGTGCTCAAGGGACAGCAACGAAGCTGAGCTCATCAGGCAAAGTAGGATCCATGCTCAACGAGAACAAACAGATTTGCACTCAAAGCACACAAACTGAGCCACGCACCGCGGGCAGAGGAGTTGCACAGCTCTGGCAAAGATAGAAATGCACTGAACAAGCAGAGAAGAAGCTGAGAGTAACAGACAGAGGATGAGCAGTGCCCCACTAAAAGAACTGGATGTTAAGAGGTACCTGCAGAACTGAAGCTGTGGTAGTGATGGAACCGTGTATAAAACCCAAACAAGGAGCTGTGCTCCAGACACCAGCAAGGAGCTGCGCTCCAGATACCCACAGGGAGCAATGTTTCCTATGTAGACGTGAAGCTGTGCAGCACCTGCAGTCACAAAGCTGTGCTCAACATACCGCCCTGTAACTGTGCCCAATCGGCAGAAAAGAGTTGTGCTAAACACACAGAGATGGAGTTACACTCAACAGGGGGTGAAGCTGCGCACTGCACGCAGACAGGGAGCTGTGTTCCATAAGCAGAGAGGGAGAGAGCTGCATGCCACACACAGACAAGGAGCTGCATTCCACAGGCAGACCCAGAGCAGTGTCCTACACGCAAACACAGGACCGCGCTCCACACTGAGACCTGCAGAGAAAGAACTACACTCAACATGCGACAATGGAGCTGCGTTCAACATGCAGAGATGAAAGGTTGCAGAATATGTAGTGAAGGAACTTCGCTCAACATGGAGTGGTGGAGCTGTGCTCAACATGGAATCAACATGGAAAGAGTAACACCTCTTCGTGGAATCCTTCCTGGAAGCAAGCAAGACTCGGGAGACAACCTCTGAAAGACCCAAGGAGGCGAAATCTAAGCTCTCAACATCCAGGCCGTGAGAGCCAGAGACTGCAGGTTGGAATGCAGAAGCGACCCCTCGTTCTGGGTGATGAGGGTTGGAAAACACCCCAATCTCCACGGTTTCTCAGAGGACAACTAAAGAAGAAAAGGGAATCAAATCTGACGCGGCCAGAAGGGAACAATCAGAATCATGGTTCCGCAGTCTTGAGTTTCAGCAAAGTCTTCCCTACTAGAGGTATGGGAGAATACGCATACAAAAGGCCTGTCCCCCCGTGCAGGAGAAATGCATCTGACGCTAGTCTGTCGTGGGCCTGAGCGATGAATCCGTCGTCAACACTTTTTGTGGCTGAGGAACTTGGAATGGTCAACCCAAAGTCAAATTGAATCGAATCGTCCACCACTGAAGAGAATTCCGAAAGTCAGTGGACAGTTGGATTACATCCTCTAGATTCCCCGCAGCCTGAAACCACTGGGAAGCTAGGATCCATTGAGCTAATCTCATATGTAGATGTGCCATGGGCGTTACATGAACTGTGGAGGCCATGTGCCTCAGAAGTCTCAAGATCTGCTGAGCTGTGACCTGCTGAGACGCTTGAACCATGGGCACCAGGGACAGAAGGTTGTCCGCCCTTGCCTTGGGGAGATAAGCTTGAGCTGTCTGTGTTCAGCAGAGCTCCAATGAATTCCAATTTTTGGACTGAGGCGAGATGGGACTTGGGCATAATTTATAATGAACCCCAGTAGTTCCAGTACCTGAAAAGTCATTTGCATGGACTCCAGAGCACCTTCCTTCGAGATGCTCTTCACCAGCCAATCGTCAAGATAAGGAAACATATGCACTCCTAGTCTGCGTAGAGACGCTGCAACTACAGCTAGGCATTTTGTAAACACTCTAGGCGCAGAAGCCAGGTGAAAAGGCAGAACACGGTACTGAAAGTGCTGTGCTCCCAGCCGAAATCGAAGATACTTTCCTGTGAGCTGGAAGTATCAAGATGTGTGTGTAAGCATCCTTTAAGTCCAGAGAGCATAGCCAATCGTTTTCCTGAATCATGGGAAGAAGGGTGCCCAGAGAAACCATCCTGAACTTTTCTCGGATAAGAAATTTGTTCAGGGCCCACAGGTCTGGGACGCATGCCCCCTGTTTTCTTTTCCACAAGGAAATACTTGAAACAGAATCCCAGCCCTTCTTCCCCTGGTGGAACGGGTTTGACCGCTTGGGCCTGTAGAAGGGCGGAGAGTTCCTCTGCAAGTACCTGCTTGTGCTGAGAGGTGTAGGAATGAGCTCCCGGTGGGTAATTTGGAGGCTTGGATTCCAGATTGAGGATGTATCCTAACTGGACAATTTGAAGAACCCACTGGTCGGAGGTTATAAGAAGCCACCTGTGGTGGAAAAACATTAACCTACCCCAACGGGCAAGTCATCCGGTACAGACATGTTTACTGAGGCTATGCTAAACTGGAGCCAGTCTAAAGCCTGTCCCTTGCTTTTGCAGGGGAGCCACAGTGGTCTTAGGCGCACGCTGTTGACAAGAACGAGCGCGCTGGGACTGAGCCTGGACAGGCTGCCGAGTGTACCTACACCTAGGATAGGAATACAGAGAATCCATAGCATCATTATGCTTCTTGATCTGGTCAACTAGATCCTCTACTTTCTCACCAAAAAGGTTATCCCCCCGGCAAGGAACATCCGTCATCCGCTGCTGGACTGAATGATCCAGGTCAGAGATATGCAGCCATGAGTCTGCGCATCACTAAACCTTGGGCAGCGATCCTGGATGCTACATCAAAAGTGTCGAACATACTCATGGCCAGGAATTTGACACGCCTTCTGCTGTCTGACCACCTGGCGAAAAGGCTCGGCCTGCTCCAGAGGGAGCGCATCAACCAAGCTGGACGGTTGCCTCACGGAGTTCCCCAAGTGGACGCTCGTGAAGAGCTGGTAAGTCTGGATCTTGGCAGCGAGCATAACGGCCAGATACGTCTTCCTCCCAAAAGAGTCCAAGGTTCTAGATTCTCTGCCTGGGGGCGCCGAGGCATAGCCCCTAGTGCTCTTGGCTCTTTTGAGGACGGAGTCCACCACCATGGAATTGTGAGGTAGCTGAGACCTCATCAAACCAGGTTCACCTTGGATCCGATATTGGGATTCAGCTTTTTTCAGGATCACAGGATTAGACAGAGGGAACGACCAGTTTTGCAAAGGACTTCCTTCAGTACATTATGCAAAGGAGCCATTGCAACCTCTCTAGGCAGAGGAGGATAATCCAGGACCTCGAGCATCTCAGCCCTGGGCACTTCCTCAACCTCCATAGGGAAGGGAATAGCCGCAGCCATTTCCCGAACAAAGGAGGTAAAGGATAGACTCTACGGTGGAGAAAGTCTCCTTTCTGGTGGAGGGGAAGGATCAGAGGGAATCCCATAGGACTCGTCAGAAGAAAAGTACCTGGGATCATCTTCTTCCTCCCATGAATGCTCATCTTCAGTATCAGACAAAACATCCCTCAGAGAAGTCTGAAACTGAGGCTGCCTTGAAGCCGAGGAGCGACGTCCTCGATGGCGGTGCCGAGAAGTCAACGCCTGCCTGCCATGTCTTTGATGACGTGGAAGGAAAAACGGTTTTGGCGAAATCAAAAGACGCTGTAGTGTTCGTAGGGTTCGTAATCGCCCAGGAAAAGAAATGCGACGTCAGAAGAAGGGACCAACCACAGGCCTCGCACTCGCTCTCAGTGTACCGCCCTCGGAGGGAAGGGAAGGCTGCAAATAATATTCACCCACCGGAAGTTCGTTCCCTCCCTCCGAGTTCCAGGGTCGTCGCCCGCCCCCCTCCCTCAGAGTTCCAGGGTCGTTGTCCCTCCCTCCCTTCCAGTTACAGGCCCCCTCCCTCTGAATTTTAAAAGTCATCCTGACTTACCTCGCGCGGTAAAAAGCGTGCCGGCTCGGCATTTACTTCATTTTCCCCTTCTCTGTCTCTCAGCTCTGGTCCCGCCCTCATTTCCTGTTTCCGCAAGGGCGGGACCAGAGCTGAGAGACAGAGAAGGGAAAACTGAACTGCCGAGCCTGCACGCTTTTTACCGCTGCTGCTGGCCGCCGTAACCCCGATGAGGTAAGTCAGGATGGCTTTTAAAATTCGGAGGGAGGGAGGGACGACGACCCTGGAACTGGAAGGGAGGGAGGGACAACCCTGGAACTGGGAAGGAGGGAGGGGGGACGCTAGAACTTCCCTTAAAAACATTAATGGCAGAAGGTGATTACCTTGCTAGCACCCATTTCATTTCAATGAGAAAAGGGCTTTTTTTTTTTTTTTTTACTAGATTCTATAATAAAGAAGAGGCCCAAAGAAGCTGCACCTAACATTGTGGCACAGAACAGTGTACTGCTGCACTTATGAACTCTCTGGTCTCTTGGACTATGATCAGACCATAAACACTGGCAGCTGCCTTATATTCCAAACAGCAACACACGTGGGAGGAAATCAAATAATGCCAAGAGCATTCAAATGAGTAAACTCCCTTCCGGAATAGCCTGCACTGCCTTTTGCTGCCTATTTTCCATATACCATCCTTCAAGGGTTATCTGTAACTGAAAGGGCTGAAAGTAAATGCCAGCTTCTTTATTTATCTGTCCATGGCACTGGATAAACTCAGTCGTAATCAACACCACTGCACGAGGTGCAGAAAATATGTTGACACTCTAAAGAAGTATTTCCAGCAGAGTGGGGCAGGGCAGAGGGGTACAGATTGGGGTGAAAAAGACTGAAAGAACAAGGAAGAGAAGTGCAGGATTAGCATATGTACAGTGTTTAAAACCCCCCGCATATGAGCCCTTGCCCATGGCATCACTTCAATCACCGCATCACTGACCCAGAATCTGGACGCAGTCCTACACCCTGCCCTGAGAAGACAAGTCTGTTGAACCAGCTTCGACCTCCTGTGTTCCATGAGAAAGAACCTCTCCCTTGCTGTGTCAAATAGAACACCCAGATACTCCAGCGACTGTGACGGAGTTAGATTGCTCTTCTTGAAAATGATCACCCAACCAAATGACTGCAGAAGACTGACTTTATCTGTTGCCACCATGCTGATAGGACGACACACAAATGAGCCAGTCGCCGAGATATGGGGTGAAGTGATTCCCTGGTACCAAAAGAAGGCTGCCACCTTCACCACCACCATAACCTTAGTAAACGTTCTTGGTGCTGTGGCGAGACCGAAGGGCATAGCCCTGAATGGGAAGTGATGACCCAGCACTGCAAAATGTAGAAACCTCTGATATGGCAGCCATATGAGTATATATGCAAGTATACTTCCTTGAGATCGAGGGCAGTGAAAAATTTTCCCATCTGAACTGAGGGTATGACTGCTCTTAGTGTCTCCATGTGAAAACATGACACCGAGGCAGCAATTTAGACCTTTGAGATCTAAGGCTGGATGAAAAGGTGCCTTCCTTGGATGGGACATTAAAATAGACAGAGTATTGGCCTTGTCCCTGTTCAGCCTCGAACAATGGCCCAGAGTGCCAGCAAGGAAGCTACGGTAGCTTGAACCTTGATCACCTTTGTTCCCTTTCAACAAGGAGACTTCGAGAGGAGCAAACGGGCGAATTTGTAACCTTCTGTAAGAATATCCAGAACCTACAGGTCTGATGTGATTTTGGCCCACACCTCCCAAAACTTCTGAAGACGTCCTACCACTGGAAGAGAAGAGAGGACCAGCCTCACATCACAGCAAAGCTCAGGAGATTTCTACCTAAGAGGAGGACTTCCTGTCCACATGAAGGAGAAATTAGATCTTACCTGCTAATTTGCTTTCCTTTATTCCCTCCGGACCGGACCAGGATTGGACTGATGGGTTGTGCTCGCCTACCAGCAGGTGGAGACTGAGAAAAAACTGACTCTAGAGAGCCAATAGGAGCCCTGGCCATGTGACCTTAGCCTCAGTATTTGAATAACAAAGCAGGAAAGAAAGAAAGACCTTCTGTGCCGTATGGAATCCTAGCAGCCACAAAGCACTCGGCAATGCCAAGTATCAGAGCTCACCAGCAACTCTCACCAGAGAAGTGGTATGGCCCGATATGTATTACAGCTCACCAGCAACTCTCACTAGAGAAGTGGTATGGCTCACTTGTACTATAGCTCACCAGCAACTCTCACCAGAGAAGCGATATGGCTCACATGTAATATAGCTCACCAGCAACTCTCCCCAGAGAAGTGGTATGGCTCACATATAATATAGCTCACCCGCAACTCTCACCAGAGAAGTGGTATGGCTCACTTGTCTTATAGCTCACCAGCAACTCTCACCAGAGAAGTGGTATGGCCCACTTAAGATTTTATATATATTCCATCAACTGAGCTTACCAGCAACTCTCACCAGAAAAGTGGTAAATCATATTTAAGGTTTTATAGATATTCCAGCAACTGAGCTCAGCCACAGCTCTCACCAGAGAAGTGGTATGGCGTATTTAAGGTTTTATAGATAGATTCCAACAATTGAGCTCACCAGCAACCACCAGAGAAGTGGTATAGACCACGTAAAGTTCTGTATATATATAATATTGTTCCACGAATCGTAAAGGAATGAATACACTTCCTACTGAATACACTTCCTACTTAATAAAAGAAGCTAAAGAGTAGAGAGAACATGGGAGGGGCCTGGTCCGGTCCGGAGGGACTAAAGGAAAGCAAATTAGCAGGTAAGATCTAATTTCTCCTTCCTTAGCGTCCCTCCGGACCGGACCAGGATTGGACTGATGGGAAGTACCAAAGCAGTAATCTGAAGGGAGGGACCTTATGAAAACTGCAGAGAAATGTTCATGCTGCATAGGCCACCTGGCGACAACTAACATGTAGTGTGTCCCAATGAGCAAAATAAAATGAAACTAGGACTAAGTTGCCAACTTACCAATGTGCACCGAGAGCACCAAAAATCGCCGTAGTAAGAATAGAGCCCGCTTCTGAAGTTGTGGAATATGTTGTAATACGGGGAACTGCCCTCTCAGCGAGAAGAGAAATAGACACTCATTTCCTTGATCCTTCGCGATATAGCGGGTTAGAAACAATGAAAAACTTTTACGCCTACTGGCTAGAAGGACAAAACCAATAAGAAAAAACCGATTGGGAAAGGTGAAAACTTTAAACTACAGCAGACCGAAAAGAAGTTACCAACCGTAGAAGTATTCCACACATAGATCTACTTGCTGCAATGGCTACTGGGAAACACTGCTTGAAGAGGAAAACTTTATAGAAAAAGTTATGGCTACTAGAAAACAGAATTTTAAGAGTCTGTTCACCTAGTTCACCTAGCTGGTGGACGAAGCGGGAGGTACAGGTGCAGGACTCCTTTAAGAAACTGCTTTGACAGTGGATGCTGCATAAGAGTGCGGTTGTCAACAGTATCATGCATCACTGATAGA
This sequence comes from Microcaecilia unicolor, assembly GCF_901765095.1. Lineage (NCBI taxonomy): Eukaryota > Metazoa > Chordata > Amphibia > Gymnophiona > Siphonopidae > Microcaecilia > Microcaecilia unicolor. Next base: position 46,679,003 of record NC_044044.1, read on the forward strand.
GCTGCCAAATGAACTCTAATGGATGAGTAAGACAGACAAGATTTCGCAAGATGCAGAAGATATTCCAAAACATGCAAAATGGATACTGTTTGTGGAATGAAGTGGCGAGAGGAGTACCACAGAGTGAACCGTCGCCACTTTGATTCATAGGACTTTAATGTAGATTTCTGTCTGGAAGCAATTAAAACTTGAAGTACTTCCTGCGAAAATATCAAAGATGTTGCAGACCCAGTAACCACGCCATAAGTTTGAGTGACTGGGGGTCCGGATGTAGAAGGGTGCCTTGGTTCTGCGTAAACACCTAGTGAGATGATGGAAGAAACGCATAAAGAAGGCTGAAAAACCCCTGCTGGACGTTGGCATCTGTCCCTGTCTCCGTCAAGACTGTTGCTGAACGGAAGAAGCAAGAAATGTTCGTGAGCCTGAAGGCAAAAAGAGATAGCCCTGAAGTGTCGCAGTGAGGAAGTAAGGCTGAAAAAATGAGAGTCCATTCACCTAAATGCAGGGTGACACAACTAAGAAAAAATGAGTACAAACTCAAGAGTATACTCTTAACTCCTCCTTGGCGGATGACATAACCCATTGCCATGGCAAGGACCAGCATAGCTCTCTCCGCCTTGTTTGTCAGTAGGGAAAACAAAATTCACCCGAAGGTAAAACGAATTGCTGAGGTCCCCCAGAAAAAAAATATATACAAAAAAGCTTCTGCCAAAAAGTGTACTGCACGAAGCATCCCAATGACAGAACTAAGGTTCTTGAGATAACTAGATGACACTTAAATAGCGCGATTGATGACCCTGAGATTCGCAATAGGATGAAGGAAAATTCCTTCTTGGGTATTAGAAAGTAAAATTGCATTCTGCAGAATAGAGCGAGGAAATGGCCGAAGGCCCAAGGTCACCAAGAAAAATATAAACTGGGATGTTTGCAGAGGAGACAAAAGACTGTGCGCCAACCTGACTAAACAAAGAGAAAATCAGAGATATCTGATGAGAGATCAAATGAGAGATCAAATGAGAGGCCTGGCTACAATCACCACCCAACCTAGAGACTGTAAGAAATGCAACACCCGGTGCGTGACCTGAGAACTCTGCTGATAAGACTTTCTCCAATTAGGCAGTCGTCTAGGTAAGAATGAAATGACCCTAAGAGCGCAATGAACATCCTCTTAGATCTATAAAAGAACGGAAGAGAGAGTACTGCTGAAAATGACCGGTTAATGCATAAGCAAAAAACTAGCCATTCTCTGGATCCTGAGGAGAAGAGGAAGGGTGACCAAGGACACCAGTTAAATAGGGCTACAAACTCCAACCCTATCTCTATGGCGTTCCATAGTTGGGTAAGTTCTGAATATAGAAAGTTCTGAATATAGGAGTCCACCAACTATGGTAGTACGCTCCGGACAGAAAAAAATTGTCCCAGTATGAACGTCTGATTCACCGGCCTGTAATTTCTTGGATCTCCCTAATCCACATACCACTAATCCACGGTCATGCGTCCTCCCTCACTGAGATGTAGATTGTAAGCTCCTTTGAGCAGGGAACGTCCTTCTTTGTTAATTTGTACAGCGCTGCGTAACCCTAGTAGCGCTCTAGAAATGTTAAGTAGTAGTAGTAGTACCAGACTCACACCCAATAGATATGAATGTTGAGCTTGTTTCAGGTTAAAACACCGAACCTAGGCCCAGGGTCCCCGGTGTTCCTAGTGGTGAACAGCCATGGCAAATATTGTATGCGTTAGTTTGCAGAATTACTGCAAAGCCTTGCTTTTGGAGCAGAGATTTCTGTTCGATACTCTCGTGAGAGGTTTTTTTTTTTTTTTTTTCCTTTAATGCTGTTCTGGCTGTAGAAAGGTGGACATTTGAGCTTCCCCAGAATGGCAAAACTTATGTACCTATGCCCATTAGATATGAATGCTGGACTTGATGGACTTTAGGCCTTACCCAGCATAACCATACTTATGTACCTATGGTATAAATACACAGGAAGTGAGTGAATCCCCTTCCAATTGAAAGAACACTCTGGAGTGAAGGCGCATAGAATGAAAATGAAAAAGGACAAACTTGGAAATTACCTGTAACGAAAAAAGTGAAGTTGTGCCACAGCCACTTGGTGAAGGCAGTGTAGACAAGACTGTATCTGAATTCAAGAAAGCTTGATATAACATCAGGTCTCTAAGGAAGAGGAAGAGATAGCAGATGGTATGTATAGGCATACTGGACCAAACCAGGATGTTTATAATCTGCCAATGCTGAACTGATAGAGTAGAGACAAACACGAGTAGATGGTTTGAGGACCGTCCACTATCTTTAAGTGAAAGGATGACTTTATTCTCTAAGTGACCATATGTCCTGTAAAAACCAGAAGAAAGCTAAAATGAAATATGAGAGGCTTCAAGGCAGTTGGAAAAGAAGGGAAGACATGAATAAAGCATGCCTGCTAAGGCAGCTGAGTGACTGGGAGCTTGGTAGACAGGACTGTCCCTCAGAGAATATGAAAGAGCTGATATATCCCCATGGCATCTGAACAATATACTGTATGCCTCTAGAGAAGGCTTCTTAAAGTCGGAAAAAGAAAACACTGTATAACACTACAGCCATTGAGAGTGTCTGTTAAGTTCTTAAAACACTATATAACATCATAGGCATGGAGTAAAATGCTTGAAAGGAACTAATATATTATGGTCAGAATTGCAAAGTACCAATCAATTGACTCTTAGACAATGTAGTCCTATTCACCAGGGAATGAGAAAGACAGAAATTTACTCTATGCCTATAGAGAAAGTTTCTAAAGTTCTTAAAACACTGTATAATACTACAGCTATTGAGGAAAATGCTTGAAATGAATTATGATATTATGATAAGATGTAGATTTTCCACCAGGCAATGAAAAATGACTGAGCACCAGAAAAAACTAGTGTTAACAGCCCCGTGATACATAGAAATTTAAAAGAAGAAAAACTTGTTATATATCCATATATGAAAGGAGCCCCCTTTCAACCAAATATTGCCTGCTGATGTGAAGAGCATTTTAGAATACGCCGTTCAGCACATACAAAAGTGTACACATCTTGGAGCCGAACTGCTCTATGAACTGCAGCCTTACCTTCAGCAGAGAGATCCCCGACTGATAAGATGGAGGGAAAAACAAAATGGCCGCCGTTCGCTCCACTGGCCCTGTGGCGATCGTCGACAGCGCGCCCGACACCTCCGAACAAGCGGAGCCCAGTAGAACGGCGAAGAAACAACAGCCGGCGAAAAAGGCCCCGAGAAAACTGGAGGCAGCACCGGACCCGAAGAAACCTTGAAGGGAGAGCAAAATTTACACGTTCCGGCTGCGTGAACTGCGCGACGCTGACCGACAGCAGCTGTTTGAACTTTTAAGCCATATCGGAAAAAACAGGTGGCCGCGCTTACGCGGTTCGCACCTTTCTTTTTTTTTTTTTTTTTCATTTGTTTAAACTGCCGCCGCCAAAACGCAAGAAAATGGAGGAAATTAAATCTGACGAGAAAAATCGCTGTTTAAAGTCACAGATACTGAATTATTTTCTTCTGTTTGTTTTTTTTTTTTTTTATAACCCCTCAATCATAATAAAACACTGGAGCTGCCTGCTCGTTAGAAGTCTGGGGAAAGAAAGGCTGCTTCTTTGAATTTCCTTTTATTTGATTTAATTCTTTTAAAGCAGCTGCCTGTTAAAAGTGGCTGCCTCTCCCAAAGACGGTACACCTACCAGAGAAAGGGACGGCCCTTCCCTGCTAAGCCAGGGAGATGGGGAGGAAGGGGGGTGGACTCGAGACACCCGAGTTTAACACCCCCGAGGCTGTCAAAGAAAGAAGAGAAAGGAAACCCTGTCAAGCCTCTAAATAAGATTCCAGGCACAGAAGAATTATCACAAATATCTGTAATATCTAAAGAGAAAAGGAGAGAGACTAATGGGCTCACTTCCTACCTGCTGGGAGACTGAGAAAATACTGAGGCTAAGGTCACATGGCCAGGGCTCCTATTGGCTCTCTAGAGTCAGTTTTTTCTCAGTCTCCACCTGCTGGTAGGCGAGCACAACCCATCAGTCCAATCCTGGTCCGGTCCGGAGGGACGCTAAGGAAAGAAAGATTGGTGTGCCTGAAAGCAAGACGTCTGACCGTATTGCTGACACTAAGCTAGTACCATCTGCTGTCTCAAAATTGAAAGCCCCCTGAAGACGGAGGACCAGAGGCTTCCGGCTTATCCTCTGGTAACTGCTGTGGCTTAGTTTCCCCCAGTTTTCACCAAGTTACTGAGATCTTTTCCAAACAGCCACTTGCCTTGAAAGGGCAGTAACTGACTTTTTACTGCATCTGCTGTCCAATGCCACAACCAGAGCTGCCGACATGCCATGACAGCCAAAGACATGCTGAGGGCTGTAAGATGTCATAAATAACATCCACCATGTAGACCAACCCCACTTACAGCTGGGCATTATGCATTAGTCTTGTATAGCAGACTGCTGATGCCACATCAGGCATGCTCTAGTCACGAACGAGCTGCATACTGTCACTTGAAGGCTAATAGAGGCCACTTCAAAGGCTTGTTTCAATAAGCTTTCAAGATTCCTACCCAGTAGGTCACTTAGGGAAATGCCCCCCAACAGCAAGGTATTGGTCTTAGTCACAACTGTAACATGGGAGTCCACACCAGGAAGCTGCAATTTCTTTCTCCTCCAGAATCGATGGGTAGAGGCAAGTCATGGCTCTTCCCACTCTCAGCCCAACAAGACCCATTCTGTGGTAATCAGTTCTTCAATGTCTGGATGCATCAGGAAGGCCTTAGAAGGCCCTCTAAGCCCACTCACAATCAATGAAGATGGAACTCCCGTTGCCAAAGCAGGCGGCTCCTCAATGGAAAGCACTGCCAATGCCTCACAAATAATAGTGCTGAGCTGCTCTTAATGCAACAGCCTCAGTACTTCCAGGTCACCCCAAGCTTCAGGAGGGAGCACTCCCTCTTCTAACAGCCCCTTCAACGATGGCTCCTCTGAATAGACTGAGGCCACATCAGATAAGGAGGGGGAAGCAGAAAGACCTCCAGGAGTGGACAGATGGGGCTAAACAAAATCCTGATGCAGCTGAATGCTCCGTTGGGCTCTGAGGTTGTAACATGGCGGCTGTGCTCTGCGTGCGATCAAATAAGAGTGTTCCTCACTGCCTGTCAGCCCCAACAAAATGACGTCTATTCCCACATTCTCCAGCATCAAACAGCACACCAGCCCCGCCAGAGAGCCTGAAGTCCCCAGGTATATTAGAATGCTGTGCCAGATCCAAAGACATGCTGCCGCCGACCGTTTCCCCCAGATCCCGTGGGATTCCCGACTTGCTCACAGAAGGAAAACCGTTTAACTTCCTATGAAGGAATCATTCATCCAACTGGCACAATAACAGCACAACACAGTCCCAAGCAGTGAATGGGACCCCTCCACTGCATCAAGGAGAACTTGCAGCCCCACAAGCAGTTCCGAGTGAAACTTTAGTAGGACTTACGACTGCCGGCTGCTTCTCCCAAGCTCAAGTGTCTCTACTGGACCAGGAGCAAATCACTCATCCACCTGCTGGACACAGAATACTGAGGAACTGGACTGGATGCCAACAGAGATATGCCTCAGCTCAGTTTTCAGTTCTCCATCTCCACCTGCTGGCTGATGGACACAACTATCCCACAGGTTCTGGAATAGTGGGAAGCTATGTAATGGAAACTGGAAATATTGTTGGCTACACCACCTGTTATACCGATATCCTCCTCAGAATCTTCAAATCTCTACCTCTACCTGATGATAGGGGAAAATATACCCATCAAGTCTAGCAGAAGGAAATACAGGTTGAAGTATGGCTATCAGGACCTATTGTTTATTTGGACTGCAGCTGCTCTTTGCTGCCCTATATTGCCTGGGTCACAAGGCATAAAATATTTCTCTACTTCTTGGTGCCAAGAAAAACAGAAATTTGAAAACTACTGTAGCAGATTTCTGGAATTATTCTTGTGTTGGCCCACTGGCTAAAAACAGCTAGTAAACACAGATATTTTTCCTCCAGCACTGAAATACTACAGTACATCTTACATCTGTCATCTCCTGTAAAAGCAAAATGGAAAAATTCTCACATTTCACTCTGCGACACTATCAAAACAAAATCGAGCGTGGTACCGGAAGATTGGAGGGTGGCCAATGTAACACCGATTTTTAAAAAAGGTTCCAGGGGAGATCCGGGAAATTATAGACCGGTGAGTCTGACGTCGGTGCCAGGGAAAATGGTAGAGGCTATTATCAAAAACAAAATTACACAGCACATCCGAGGACATGGATTACTGAGACCAAGTCAGCATGGCTTTTCTGTGGGGAAATCTTGCCTGACCAATTTACTTCAATTCTTTGAAGGAGTAAACAAACATGTGGACAAAGGGGAGCCGGTTGATATTGTGTATCTGGATTTTCAAAAGGTGTTTGACAAGGTACCTCATGAAAGGCTACAGAGGAAATTGGAGGGTCATGGGATAGGAGGAAATGTCCTATTGTGGATTAAAAACTGGTTGAAGGATAGGAAACAGAGAGTGGGGTTAAATGGGCAGTATTCACAATGGAGAAGGGTAGTTAGTGGGGATCCTCAGGGGTCTGTGCTAGGACCATTGCTTTTTAATATATTTATAAATGATTTAGAGATGGGAGTAACTAGCGAGGTAATAAAATTTGCTGATGACACAAAGTTATTCAAAGTCGTTAACTCGCAACAGGATTGTGAAAAATTACAGAAGGACCTTACGAGACTGGGAGACTAGGCGGCTAAATGGCAGATGACATTTAATGTGAGCAAGTGCAAGGTGATGCATGTGGGAAAAAAGAACCCGAATTATAGCTATGTCATACAAGGGTCCACGTTAGAGGAGTTACGGACCAAGAAAGGGATCTGGGTGTCGTTGATAATACACAAAAACCTTCTGCTCAGTGTGCTGCTGCGGCTAGGAAAGCGAATAGAATGTTGGGTATTATTAGGAAAGGTATGGAAAACAGGTGTGAGGATGTTATAATGCCGTTGTATCGCTCTATGGTGCGACCGCACCTTGAGTATTGTGTTCAATTCTGGTCGCCGCATCTCAAGAAAGATATAGTAGAATTGGAAAAGGTGCAGCGAAGGGTGACTAAAATGATAGCGGGGATGGGACGACTTCCCTATGAAGAAAGACTAAGGAGGTTAGGGCTATTCAGCTTGAAGAAGAGACGGCTGAGGGGAGACATGATAGAGGTATATAAAATAATGAGTGGAGTGGAACAGGTGGATGTGAAGCGTCTGTTCACGCTTTCCAAAAATACTAGGACTAGGGGGCATGCGATGAAACTACAGTGTAGTAAATTTAAAACAAATCGGAAAAAATCTTTCTTCACCCAACACATAATTAAACTCTGGAATTCGTTGCTGGAGAACGTGCTGAAGGCGGTTAGCTTGGCAGAGTTTAAAAAGGGGTTAGACGGTTACCTAAAGAACAAGTCCATAAACTACTAAATGGACTTGGGAAAAATCCACAATTCCAGGAATAACATGTATAGAATATTTGTACGTTTGGGAAGCTCGTCAGGTGCCCTTGGCCTGGACTGGCTGCTGTCGTGGACGGGATGCTGGGCTCGATGGACCCTTGATCTTTTCCCAGTGTGGCATTACTTATGTACTTTTCACCCTCCCCCTGATACAACCCCTTTCTCCTAGAAATGGAAGAGGTATTTTGAGTTACATGTTAAACTATTCCACTCCACTACAGCATCAAAATGCAGGAGCAATACTTGTTTTGCTATTTGCGTCTGCCACCTTATCAGGTTTGCAGGCACACACAAAATATCCTCAATACAAACAACTAAAACCAAGCATGCCACATCCAGAAGAGGGGTGTATTTGTTATAAAAACATAGATTGGATAGAGTGAAAAAGAAAACCAGAAATAAAATCAAAATGGTCTTCCTGGCCTCATTTTGTGTATGCTAGCAGAGCTGTTTGCGTTTTCAAATACGAAAACAGATGTCTTTTTATTACTGCAATGATCAATGCTTATTTCAGGTCAGTACTAGGCAAACTGGACAACATTATGCACTGATCGGGTCCTTAAAAATGGGGGTCTAAGAAAACAGCTAAAGATAAAAAAAAAAAATCCCTTGCAGACTAACGTGAAACTGGGAATTTAAATAAACCACACCCACACTGGCCTTAACTTTACTCTTCTGGTCTCTTTCGATTACAGGAAAAAAAAAAAATTCATGCTGGTGCCTGGTCTCAAGCCAGAATTGTTGGAACTCCCCCTCTAAATTTCTCTTGAGTACATAGGGACTGAACTCAAACAAATATAACTGCCTAGTCATGCACTTGATGGATGCTGTGATAAAGAGGCACCATACACGCCAAACCTTTTTGTTCTTCCCAGTTCAACGTATATAAAGAACAAAGATTACACAAATAGTCAACTACTGTGCCTGTGGACAAAATAAACTTTTGGAATGTTAACAGAAGGGACAAAACTGAGGGGAAAAACAGTTTGAAAATGGTCCAGACTGACCAGGAGTTCTCAAAACTAAATCCCCCCCCCCCCCACACACACACAAAACAGCCCAATACATTCCTATGGGAAAAGCAGTTCCAGTTTCTACAGTACAAAAACCTAAGGAGCTATATGAAATCGAGGGGCAAGAGGTTGGTGTGCACTAACCAAGACAGACACCTTGGGGTGACACTGTCTGAGAACCTCAAAGCTGGTGAAGCATGACAAAGTAGTGGCCAAATTTAGATGGATGCTTGGCTGAACAGAAAGGCATAACCAGCAAAAGGAAAGGAGGTGATTATACCCCTGTACAAGTCACCTATGAGGCTCCACTTGGGAGTACTGTACTCACTTTTGAGATCTGTATCTTGCTAAGGATATAAAAATAATTGATTCAAAGGAAGGTGACCAACATGGAATGGGATGTGCACCAGAAGACTTAAGAGAAGCGACTTCAAGATCAGAGTTTGTATACCCTCCAGGAGAGGAGGGCCAGGGGAAGTGATCCAGATGTTTAAATACTTGAAAGAAAGAATCAGAATCAAGAGGTCATGAAAAAGCTGAAAGGAGGAAAAGTGTAAAAACATCAGAAAATAAATAGTGTGTCATGGAAAGAGTGGTGGATGCTTGGAATGTCCTCCCAGTGGAGGTGATTGGACGAAGACATTGATAGAATTCATAAAGTGGGATAAACCAAGGATCCTTATATAGCTAGAGGATGGATCAAAGTATACTACTACTAGTTATCATTTGTATAGTGCTACTAGACGTACGCAGCGCTATACACTGGACATGGAGAAGTTTCTGCTCGAGAGAGCTTACAATCTAATTAGGACAAACAGGACAAATAAGGGGTAAGGGAATTACTAAGGTCGGAATGATAAAACAGACATAGGTACAGAACAAGTAAGGGTTAGGAGTTAAAAGCAGCATCAAAAAGGTGGGCTTTTAGCCTGGATTTGAAGATGGCCAGAGATGAAGCTTGATGTAACAGCTCAGGAAGTCTATTCCAGGCATAAGGTGCAGCAAGATAAAGAAACGGAGTCTGGAGTAAGCAGTGGAGGAGAAGGGTGCAGATAAGAGAGATTTAACCAGTGAATGGTTCCCGGGGAGAAGTGTAGGGGGAGATGAGTGGCGAGGTACCGAGTTGCAGAGTGAAGGCACTTGTAAGTCAATAAGAGGAGTTTGAACTGTATTATTATTATTATTACTACTACATTTGTACCCTGCGCTTTCCCACACAATGCAGGCTCAACGTGGAAACGGATACAGAGCAGACCCTGGCGGAATATAAGTCATGCTGCAGACTTTTGAACAGATTGAAGGGGACAGAGATGGCTTAATGGGAGACCTGTGAGAAGCAAGTTGCAATAGTCTAAGCGAGAGGGGATAAGAGTGTGGATAAAGGTAGTGTGCTCAGAAAGGAAAGGACAAATTTTGGTGATATTACAGAGAAAGAAATGAACAGGTTTTAGCAGTCTGTTGAATATGTGCAGAGGAAGAGAGAGAGATGAGTCAAAGATGACCCTAAGGTTACTAGCTGATGAGACAGGAAGGATGAGAGTGTTCTCTATTTCTGTTGATAACGGGGGAAGAGGAGAGGTTGGTTTATGGGGGAAAATAAGCTCAATTTTGGTCATGTTTAGTTTCAGATGGTGGTGACATCCATGATTCCTGCTGAAATTTCTGGTATGAAGAGGTAGATCTGGGAGTTATCAGCTTAAAGGTGACACTGAAAACCATGGGATGAGATCAGAATACCAAGAGAAGAAGTATAGATGGAGAAAAGAAGAGGACACAGGACAGATCTCTGAGGTACACCAACTGCTAATTGGATAGAAGTGGAGGAGGATCCCACTAGAGTTTATGCTAAAAGTATGACGGAAGAGATACGAAAAAATATATTAAAAAGTCACTGCTCTACACAGGTTCAGATTTGACTAAGGAAATTTATGCAGCCATAGCTGTGTAGTGAAAATGTACTCTGCCACATCCTCAAGCAAAACCTAGCCAGGTCTTAAGACTCATGTAAGTAAGCAAGCTAGCTGTATGTGGCAGTCCTTGGATGAAATAAACATCCTTCAAATCCTACAGGCACACATGGCAAAGCAGTTTCAACCACTCCCTCTCATCCATGGGGACTTCCGCAATAAACAAATCCAGGGGAGAACGCAACCAGACCAAACAGTCAGGTAAAGTGAGATTATATAACACAAAACATAAACAGCTTGCAGAAAACGGTCTCTTCTACTACCAATAACATGAATTGGGTGAACCAGAGTCAAAAGTTAGGCAACGGCTTCACACTGGTTATGTACCAGTGGGAAACAGGGACAGGCAGAAGTTTAAATACAGATTATCAGAGGGCTACAGAGTTGAATGACCTAGCTCTCTCTATATAATTTGATAACTCTCACTAGTAATGTATCTCCCATAACTACTTTCCTGCGATAGATTTCAATGAACATCATTTGTCTACTAGCAGATGAACAACAGGATCTGGAATTTGTGCAACCAAAAAACTGTTTGGCTTTTTCTTTGGATGAGTATAGAATCCAGAAGGCAGCATAATCATACAGGCAACTAGCCTGGTCGAAGTTAGAAATAAAGCTAGATGGAAGACAATTGAAAATGGCACTATGTAGTCCATAATTACACTCTTGTCAGTGTAATCTCATTTCATTAGCAGCTGTACATTATATCATATCTATTCATGTCCTCTCCCTTCCTACCAGCAGATGGAGGTAGAGAAAACTGATCTTTCCCAGTGAACTGATTGGTGCTCAATGGAAAACTCCAGGATGCATCTGCCGTGCGGTCCGAGTCTGGTGTGGTCCACGCTGCTGTGATAAGCTCGATGAATTTGTGAACAGGGAAGGCACGAGACAGCTGGCAAGTACTTGCCATTTACAAGTTCACCACAGAAGCTGCCAGCGCCTCCAGATCAGAAATGTTGAGGGCTTCCAGGGCCTTAGCAATCAGGGAAGGCAACTTTTCTTGATAAAAGATGTGTACCGCTGATGGATCATCTGGTTCCTCCAGAATCTGTTTCACTTCCTCCATCCGGGATGGACACGGAGAGGCCACCAACAGGATCTTTCAGCGAGAGGGGGCCCCAACGAAACCATCTCAGAAACAGCCACCACCCGATGCCGCTTCTGCGCAGGGTCCACAGAAACAGATGGGGACCCGAAGGCTTCAGACCACCTGCAGCCTCCCCATCCACAGGAGGCCGTGAAGAGGCCGCGACAACAGCTGGTCCTGAGGAAAACAGCACTTCAACAAAAAAGGCCTGGTGCATCAAGAGGACAAGTTCTGGGGAGGGCTCACAAGCTCCAGAAAACACTTCTCCCCGTGGGGTCTACATTGAAAGTCGGCCCTCCCGACAAATCCCACAGTAACAGTGAGGCAGGAGATGGGTGGGGATGAAATGGATCTTAGTGGATACAGGTTAGATTCCATAGGGCAGTGGTGGATATACTCATATCACCCCTCTCCTCAGGTCACTTCACTGGCTTCCGATCAGACCGTATACAGTTTAAGCTTCTCCTTCTTACCTACAAATGCACTCAGTCTGCAGCCCCTCATTACCTCTCTACCCTCATCTCCCCTTACGTTCCCGCCCGAAACCTCCGCTCACGGGACAAATCCCTCCTCTCAGTACCCTTTCTCCACCACCGCCAACTCCAGGTTCCGCCCATTCTGCCTCGCCTCACCCTATGCTTGGAATAAACTTCCCGAGCCCTCACGCCAAGCCCCATCCCTACCCATCTTCAAATCCTTACTCAAAGCCCACCTCTTCAATGTTGCTTTCGGCACCTAACCTTTATACCTTTCAGGAAATCTAGACTGCCCCAATCTGACGACCCCTACTGGACTGTTTGTACATTTACCTTTAGATTGTAAGCTCTTTGAGCAGGGACTGTCCTTCTATGTTAAACTGTACAGCGCTGCGTAACCCTAGTAGCACTTTAGAAATGTCAAATAGTAGTAGTAGTAGTTAGAAGCCCAAGTAGCCGCACTACAGATCTCTTGAAGAGAAAGTGCTCCCGTTTCAGCCCACGAGGAGAAAATCGCTCTCGTGGAATGCACCTTTAACGCGTCAGGCGGAGGCCGCCCTGACAGCAGATACGCAGAAAAAATGACTTCCTTGAGCCTTGAGCCAACGGGCTATAGTGGCCTTAGATGCTGGAGACCCTCTTTGGGGACCTGATAACACAAAAAGGTGATCAGAAGTCCTGAAGGCATTTGACACCTTCAGATATTGCAACAGAGCCCTGCGGACATCCAAAAGATGCAACTGGGCAAAAGATTACGGAAACTCCTCTCTAGAGGGGAGATAAATGGGCTGGTTTAGGTGAAACGCTGAAACCACCTTAGACAGGAAGGAAAGCACCGTATCTACAGTTACTCCGGACACACGTCTTGCCGAGGTCATGGCCACCAAAAAGACCGTCTTTAGAGTCACATCCTTCTCCGAAGCTTGCCTCAGCGGCTAGAAGGGCAAACACTGGAGCGCCTTCAACACCAGCCCCAGGTTCCAAGCCAGACACGGCAGCCACACTGGCGGGCGGAGCCGGAGAGCCCCTCATAGAAATCGGGCAACGCCTGCTTCTTCAGTATTTGAAGCTTCCAAAGCAGTGTTACACCGCAAAGCATAATAACATGAACTTTCCTAACAGCGGATGAACGCCCCAAAACTGGAGCTACAATTCAAAGGAGGGAATGAACTCATCCTCCTGTAACTGAAAAGAAATCCTGAAGACTGTTTTCCAACTTCTCCCAATGAGGGAACATATCTACAGGAAAAACTGAACATAAAAGTAACACAAATCACACAATGAACCACTGAGGGAGGGCTCATGGATTTATCTGCTATGACTAAAGGAAAGAAAATTACCAAGGTAAGAACCTAATTTTCTCTTCCTTGTCATCAAGCAGATGAATCCATTACGAGTGGGATGTATCAAAGCAATCCCTAGATAGGGTGGGAACAAGCCACACCACGCGCCAACACTTGTGCTCCAAAATGCGCGCCTCTCCTGGCAGCCACGTCCAGCCTGTAATGTCGGGGAAAAGGGAGCTTCGAAGCCCAAGTAGCTGCACTACATATCTCTTGAAAACAGAGTGCTCCAGTTTCAGCCCAAGAAGAGGAAATCACTCTTGTGGAATGTGCCTTAAAGGCTTCAGGCGGAGGCCAGCCAGATAGCAGATATGCTGAAAAGATAGCTTCTTTGAGCCAACGGGCTATAGTGGCCTATGTAAAACAGCCACTTGATCCTCACTATATCATTTTTCCAAGCATTGTCATCTGGATGTTATGGCTCAAGCAGACTCTTCTTTAGATCGTTTGGTGCTCTCCATGGGAGTTTCAGATTCCCCACCTACATGAGGACTGCTTTGCTACATCCTATAAGTCTCTGGATTCATTTGCTGCAGGTGCTAAGGAAGGAGAAATTGTCTTACCTGATAACTTTCTTTCCTTTAACCATAGCAGATGAATCCAGAACCCCACCCTTTTTCAGTGCTTTGTTCTCCTGGTTTGCTCATTTCTCTGTTTAGGGCAATGACTGATTTTGGTGTTAAAAGTTTTTGCTATTTTCTACCGTTCATGCTGCTTCTCTGTGAGGAAGGGGATTTATTATGACTCTTTATTCCTTCTGCTTTGTTATGAGAAATACTGACTAACCAAGGAGCATACCATCCTATAAGACAAAGTTCAGTGTTTAGGCGGATACAACCCATCAGTTAATGGATTCATCTGCAGCTGATGACAAGGAAAGGCGGTATATCAAATCTCCTTCCCTTTCCCAAGTCCATCTTAATGGCTTATGGACTTTTGTTTTAGGAAGATACCCAAACCTTTTTTTTTAAACCACGCTAAGCTAACTGCTTTTACTACATTTTCTGGCAACAAATTCTAGAGTTTTATTACACGTTGAGTGAAGAAATATTCTCTCCAATTTGTTTTAAATTTACTACTTTGTAGCTTCACTGCATTCCCCCCTAATCCTAATATTTTTGAAAATAGTAAACAAGGCGATTCATGTGTATCCATTCCATTCATTTTTCTAGACGTCTTATCATATCGCCCTTCAGTCATCTTTTCTACAAGCTGAAGAGCCCTAGCCATTTTAGCCTTTCCTCACAGGGAAGTCGCCCTTCTCTGTACCTTTTCTAATTCCACTATATCTTTTTTGAAATGCGATGACCAGAATTGAACACAGTATTCAATGTGCGGTTGCACCATGGAGCGATATAAAGGCATTATAAATTCCTCATTTTTCTTTTCCATTTGTTTCTTGATTCCTAACATTCCATTTGCTTTCTTAGCCACCACCACACACTGAGTAGAGGGTTTCAATGTATCAACGATGACACCTAGATCCCCTTTCTTGGTCGGTGACTCGTAATGTGGAACATTGCATCATGTAACTATAGTTCGGGTTCCTCTTTTCCACATGCATCACTTTGCACTTGCTCACATTAAACGTCATCTGCCATTTGGATGCCCGGTCTGCCAGTCTCGTAATGTCCTCTTATAATTTTTCACAATCCTCTTGCGATTTAACAACTTTGAATAACTTTGTGTCATCAGCAAATTTAATTACTTCACTAGTTACTTCCATACCTAGATCATTTATAAATAATATATGTTACAAAGCAGCTGTCCCAGCACAGAACCCTGGGGAACTCCACTATTTACCCTTCTCCATTGAGAAAACTGACCATTTAACCCTCCGTGTTCTATCTTTTAACCTTTTTTTTAATCCACAAAAGAACACTACTTCCTATCCCATAACTCTCCAATTTTCTCTGGAGTCTTTCATGGGGTACTTTGTCAAATGCCTTTTGAAAATTCAGATACACAATGTCAACCGGCTCACCTTTATCCACAAGTTTATTTCACCCCTTCAAAGAATTGTAGTAAATTGGTGAGGCAAGATCTCCCTTGACTAAATCCATGTTGGCTTTGTCTCATTAATCCATGCTTTTGAATATGCTCTGTAATTTTGCTCTTTATAATACTCTGTACCATTTTGTCTGGCACTGACGTCAGGCTCATCCGTCTATAATTTCCTGAATCACCTCTGGAGCCTTTAAAAATTGGCATTACATTGGCCACCCTCCAATCTTCGGTACCATGCTTGATTTTTAATATAAATTACATATTACTAACAATAAGTACATAAGTATTGTCATACTGGGAAAGACCAAAGGTCCATCAAGCCCAGCATCCTGTTTCCAACAGTGGCCAATCCAGGCCATAAATACCTGGCAAGATCCCAAAAAAGTACAAAATATTCTATACTGCTTATCCCAGAAATAGTGGATTTTCCCCAAGTCCATTTAATAATGGTCTATGGACTTTTTCTTTAGGAAGCCGTCCAAACCTTTTTAAAACTCTGCTAAGCTAACCACATTTACCACAAACTCTGGCAACAAATTCCAGAGTTTATTTACACGTTGAGTGAAGAAAGATTTTCTACGATTCGTTTTAAATTTACTACATTGTAGCTTCATCACATGCCCCCTAGTCCTAGTATTTTTGGAAAGCGTAAACAGACGCTTCACATCTACCCGTTCCACTCCACTCATTATTTTATAGACCTCTATCATATCTTCCCTTAGCTGCCTTTTCTCCAAGCTGAAGAGCCCTAGCCGCTTTAGTCTTTCCTCATAGGGAAGTAGTCCCATCCCCTTTATCATTTTTGTTGCCCTTCTCTGCACCTTTTCTAATTCCACTATCTTTTTTGAGATACGGCGACCAGAATTGAACAGAATTTACAGTTATGCAAGTTTCATTTTTCAATTCTATTAATACTCTGGGATGAATACCATCTGGTCCAGGCGATTTGCTACTCTTCAATCTGTAAATTGTTCTATTACATCTTCCAGATTTATAGAGATTTCATTGTTTCTCTGACTCATCAGCTTTGAATACTGTTTCTGGCACCTGTATCTCTCCCAAATCTTTCTCGGTGAAGACTGAAGCAAAGAATTAATTTAATCTTTCCACTATGGCTTTGTCTTCCCTGAGTTTCCCTTTTACCCCTCGGTCATCTAGAGGTCCAACTGATTATTTTGCCAGCTTCTTGTTTTAATATACCTAAAAAAAGTTTTCACTATGTGTTTTTGCTGGCACCGCTTATCCTAAGCTTATCCAGGCTCTACTGATCCAAGAAATCCAGAACAGGAACCATAGCACAGATGAAGCCAGGAGTTTGCGACAGACTGTCTACCATCTGCTGGAGATAGAGATATACGGACTAAGTGAAGGGAAATGGGACTTGATATACCGCTTTTATGAGGTTTTTGCAATTACATTCAAAGTGGTTTACATATATTCAGGTACTTATTTTGTACCAATGGCAATGGAGGGTTAAGTGACTTGCCCAGAGTCACAAGGAGCTGCAGTGGGAATTGAACTCAAAGGAGCTGCAGTGGGAACTGAACTCAGTTCCCCAGGATCAAAGTCCACTACACTAACCACTAGGCTACTCCTCCACTCCTATAAAGTTCACTGCTCTATTTTCCACCTGCTGAAAGATGGTCACAACCCACAAGTCTCTGTATTCATCTGTAACAGGTGCTAAGGAAAGTACCTGCATAGAATGTGTACAGCACAGCATATGTCTAGTAGTACTACAGAAATTATTAGTAGTAGATGGTTCATCTAGCCCAGTATCCTGCTTCCAACAGTGGCCAATCCAGGTCACAAGAACCTTGCAGAATCCAAATAGCAGGAACATTCCATGCTACCAATCCCAGGGCAAGCAGTGACTTTCCTCATGTCTATGTTAATAGACTATAAACCTTTCCTCCAGGAACTTGTCCAAATCTTTTTTTAAACCAGATACACTGCCAGCTGATAACAAGTTCTAGATCTTAGCTATCCATCGAGTGAAAAAATATTTCCTCCTATTCATTTTAAAAGTATTATCATGTAACTTCATTGAGTGTTCCCAAGTTTTATTACTTGTTGAAAAAAATAAAACCGATTCACATTTTCCCTTTCTACACCACTCAGGATTTTGTAGACGTCTATCAGATTCTCCACCCTCAGCCATCTCTTTTCCAAGCAGAAAAGCCTTATCTTCTTTAGCCTTTCTTCCAATGAGGAGTTCCATCCCCTTTATCATTTTGATTGCCATTCTTTAAATCTTTTCTAGTTCCAGTATATCTTTGAGCTATGGCGACAAGAATTGCACACAATACTCAATGTGGGTCGCACCATGAAGGGGGGAGTCTTTATAGTATTCTTTGCCTTAATTTTCTATCCCTTTCCTAATAATTCCTAGCATCCTGTCTGCTATTTTTTGCTGCAGCTGCACAAAGATTTCAGTGTATTGTCCATAACATCAGGCAACTATGATTTGGAATATTTTTCCCAATGTGCATCACTTTGCATTTGTCCACATTAAATTTTATCTGCCATTTGGATGCCCAGTCTTCCCAATTTCCTAAGGTCTTCTTGCAATTTTTCCAGTCTGCATGTGTTAAATTCACATTTGAGAAGGTAATCCACATGACACAAAACTATTCAATCATCTCACGCATCGTTCCCATTTCTAGATCATATATAAATGTTAAATAGCACCAGACCCAGTACAGAGCCCTAGGGGCACTCCATAAGGCAGCCATTAAGTCTCTACATCCACAATTTTATTGCAGAGTCCTGAAGCAGACCAGAAAACTTGGTGGATAATTCAAACCTATAGGTACAGTTCTCATACAAATAAGCCTCTGTTTTTCTTCCCCTGCATAGTGTTGACAAGAAACTTAACAGGAAAGGGAATAAATTATCAGCTGAAACATTCTGATTAAGCAATATATATATAAATATATATATATATATATATATATACACACACACTTGTGCTTTTGGAAACTTCAAATCAAATAAGCATAACGGGTATGCTCTATGCCAAATCCCACTTCTGATCAAATGCATCAACATATTTCAAAAGCAAACACGTTCACATGAAAAAAAAATACATCCGAGACAAGCCCAAGGACCTGATGGCAAAGAAGTCTTTCTGATTGTGAATATATGCTGGAAATGCTACAATTTGTTTTCTATCACATTTTGGCATGCAGTGAAAAACATATTTAGAAGACACTGTCCTGTTTCTACATTACTACTAAAAATAATGTACCTCCCCCTTGACCAATGAGAAACATTTCTCCTCCCAAAGCAGGATTCTTTCATCTAAGAGAGTATATTGCTCTAGCCCACATTCCATTTGGCTTCTCTAGCCTAATTCCTAAATTGTGGGTTCTGGAAGCTTTGTAGGTGTAGTAATAAACAAATTAGCTAAATTACAGTTTATTAAACCGAAGCAGATGATACAAAGTTTCTCCACAGTTTGACTGTATTTGAACTTAAATCTTAATCATGAAGTACAGGAAAAAGGGAATCAGTATAGAAATTCAAAACCTTCCTGTATGAATTAATACCTATATTAGGAAAAGAATGGAAAACAAAAATGAGAATGTTACGCTGCCTTTGTACCGCTCCATGGTGTGACCGCACCTCAAATACTGTGTGCAATTCTGGTCACATCTTAAAAAAGATACAGTGGAATTAGAAAAGGTACAAAGAAGGGCAACAAAAATGATAATGGAGATGGAACAACTTCCTTATGAGGAAAGGTTAAAGCAGCTAGGGCTCTTCAGTTTGGAGAAGAGACAGCTGAAGGGAAATATGATAGAGGTCTATAAAATACTGAGTGGAATGGAACAGGTAGACATGAATCGCTTGGTTACTCTTTTCAAAAATACTGGGGCTAGGGGGCACGCAATGAAGCTCCTAAGTAGTAAATTTAAAACGTAACAGAGAAAATATTTCTTCACTCAATGAGTGATTAAACTCTGGAATTTGTTGCCAGAGAATGTGGTAAAAGCAGTTTAAAAAAAAGGGTTTGGATAATTTTATAAAACAAAGGTCCATAAGCCATTATTAGGATGGAAGTGGGAAAATCTGTTTTACTGTTCTGGGATCTTGTCAGGTGCTTGTGACCTGGAATTGGCCACTGTTGGCAACAAGATACTGGGTTTGATGGACCTTTGAACAATACTTATGTTCTTATGGGCCATTTAGAATGACTGACTTCAAACACCCTAGTTCAGTGTTTCCGAAGTCCAGTCCTGGAGTATCCCTTGCCAGTCAGGTTTTCAGGATATCCACAATGAAAATTCATGAGAGATTTGCTCGTGAATACTCATTGTGGACATATGGTATGTGATACTTCATATGTATACCTAACCTTGATTTGTCCTTGACATTTTCAGGGCACAAACTGTGTAAGTCTGCCCAGCACTGGCTTTGCTTCCCAATTACTGGTGTTGCCACCCAATCTCTGCTAAGCTTATAATAACATAATAGATAATAGTATAATATGCTACATTACAATATCAACACAACATGCAGTAAAACATTTTGTTTGACAGCATAAGGTGTAAGCAAAGTAAGCCACATGGGCAATTACCGCACATTATAAAGGGGGGGAGGAGGAGATAGATAAGAAAAATTTACAGGACTAAAGAAATAAAGGGGACTAGTTAAAAAGAAAAAAAGGATGAACATGAGACCAGAAAGGTGAATAAATAAAATCTAAGCCAGGGTAAAAGTGGATAAGCAAGTCCTGCTACACTGCATGTAGCTAGTGTTACTCCTTGTGCCTGGGTGTGAGTTAAGTTATTTCCACTTGGGAAAGATAGTACTGGCAGGTGCATTTTACTGAAGGTCAACATGTACATCACCTTTCAAGTTAAATAATAAACAAAACCCCCATACCTATACAATAGGAACAGCTGCTACTAGGGATGCAGGTTTGTTAGTATCAATTCAGTCGTTTAGCACATCTTAAATATTTAGTGCATGTTCAAAGTTTCATATCACATTAAAAAAATGTACTGAAACAAATCGGCCAAGCAACAGGCACGTCGTGGCTCTCGCTTTTCAAATCGAGGACCTACAAATTTCTTTTGCAAGGGGGGGGAGTAAAGGGGGTGCGATCTGATATACCCCCTTTTCTTTGATTACAATCGAACCAGTCCACATATTACATAGAGCTACTTATTTTTATACCTGGAGGATTAACTTGCCCAGAGTCATCACAAGGCGTTATGGGTGTCAATAGCCGTTTCCCTTGGTTCTCATTAGGCTACTCCTCTACTGAGACCTATCCCGTGCCACCTTGCACTTTCAAAATCACTTGCATGTACAAAAACACTCACAAATGCAAAAAACCTCCCACGCACATCATAATCTCCCAGTAGTAGTCCCTAAGGATCCAATCCATCATTATTATTTGTTTAGCGCTACTAGACGCACGCAGTGCTGACATAGACAGTCCCTGCTCAATAGAGCTTACAATCTAAAAAAAATCCTTCAAACTTGATCTTAAGACTTAAGATCGTATACTAAGCTGAACACACATTTGCCACTAAAATTCATGTCTTCAAGTGTGTACGTATATTATACATAACATATATTGTTCATTCTAGAATTTATGTTTTTTTTACATACTATACACATACATGTAATACGTGCAAACATACATTGTTCATACTAGAATTTGTTTTTTTTATACTATACACTTACGTGTAATACGTGCAATCTAACATATATTGTTCATACTAGAATTTATGTTTTTTTACATACTATACGCATACGTGTAATACGTGCAAACATTGTTCATACTAGAATTTATGTTTTTTTACATACTATACGCATACGTGTAATACGTGTAATACGTGTAATCTAGCATATATTGTTCATACTAGAATGTTTTTTATATACTATACACATACGTGTAATTAACATTGTTCATACTAGAATTTATGTTTTCTTACATACTATACATATACATGTAATCTTAACATATATTGTTCACACTAGAATTTGTTTTTTTACATACTATATGTATACGTGTAAACATAGTTACTAGAATTTGTTTTATTACATACTATACACATACGTGCAATGTAACATATATTCATACTAGAATTTATGTTTTTTACATACTATACGCATATGTGTAATACGTGTAAACATATAGTTACTAGAATTTGTTTTATTACATACTATACGCATATGTGTAATACGTGTAAACATATAGTTACTAGAATTTGTTTTATTACATACTACTACTACTACTACTACTACTTAACATTTCTAGAGCGCTACTAGGGTTACGCAGCGCTGTACAATTTAACAAAGAGAGACAGTCCCTGCTCAAAGAGCTTACAATCTAATAGACAAGTGAACGGTCGGTCCGATAGGGGCAGTCAAATTGGGGCAGTCTGGATTCACTGAACGGTAAGGGTTAGGTGCCGAATGCAGCATTGAAGAGGTGGGCTTTAAGCAAAGACTTGAAGATGGGCAGGGAGGGGGCTTTTTACATACTATACGCATACGTGTAATACGTGCAATGTAACATATATTCATACTAGAATTTATGTTTTTTACATATACGCATACGTGTAATACGTGCAAACATATTGTTCATACTAGAATTTATGATTTTACATACTATACGCATAATCTAACATATATTGTTCATACTAGAATTTATGTTTTTTTACATACTGTACGCATACGTGTAATACGTGCAAACACATTGTTCATACTAGAATTTATGTTTTTTTACATACTATACGCATACGTGTAATACGTGCAAACACATTGTTCATACTAGAATTTATGTTTTTTTACATACTATACGCATACGTGTAATACGTGCAATCTAACATATATTGTTCATACTAGAATTTATGGTTTTTTTACATACTATATGCATACATGTAATCTAACATATATTGTTCATACTAGAATTTGTTTTTCCCATACTATACGCATACGTGCAAACATATAGTGTTCATACTAGAATTTATGGTTTTTTACATACTATATGCATACATGTAATCTAACATATATTGTTCATACTAGAATTTGTTTTTTCCATACTATACGCATACGTGCAAACATATAGTGTTCATACTAGAATTTATGGTTTTTTACATACTATATGCATACATGTAATCTAACATATATTGTTCATACTAGAATTTGTTTTTTTACATACTATACACATACGTGTAATACGTGCAATGTAACATATATTGTTCATACTAGAATTTGTTTTTTTACATACTATACACATACGTGTAATATCTCAATCGTAAATAACACATAGCGAAACAAAACAGCAGCTCCCCCACCGCCAGTTAACAAGAGGGGGAGGGGGAAACCTGCAGGGAAATAGAAGCCACTCACCCGGGCAGGCCAGTGAGGATAGCCCTTCATCTTGGCGAAGACCAGGTCCCCGCACTTGTACTCCCTCTGCCTGTTGGAACGGGACATACTGACCCCCCCACGCAACCGGGGGAAGAGAGGCCTCTTGCCGTACCACCACCACCCGCGCTCCTCGAATACAAATGACTATCAACGGCAGCAGAAGGTGTGTGAGGAGAGGGGGGGAAAAAAGCGCGCGAGAACCCCAAAAGCAAAGCACGCACGAGTCGATCCCAAACACACCCTCCCCCGCAACGAAACACGAAATTAAAACCGCGAAGCGACTTCGACGTTGCTGGCGGCCGATAATAATGACACGAATGTCGCGCTGCTTCGCGATCGCGTGCGTACGTGTGTAGATATAAGCAAGGCCCCGCGCGCGCGCTCTCCCACTCTCCCTCCCTCAGTAGTTTAACGGCTAGAGCACTGCTCCTGCGCGGCTGCTGCTAAGCAGGAGGAGCGGACGGTGGCCCACGTAGGACACACCTCTTCTCGCGTTCCCTTTCTTGTTATGTTTCTCGAATTATTTCCTAGCCGACGACCGAAGTTGAATTTACGTCTCTTTTCTTGCTTCGATAAAAATGGGCAGGGCAGACGTGTGGTTATTTGCATTAAAAACAAAAATTCGTATTGCTTTCGCTCCCGCCTTCTCCTTCTTCCCCCCTCCTCCTCCCTAGTTTACCTTCTTTGTCCCCGCCTTCTCAGGTTCCTGTGTTCGGGGCTCTGTTAGCAATGCCTGCCAAAATTTACTCTCACACCTACCCCGTGCTTAAGAGGGTTGGATGAAAACTCTTCCCCCACGCTCTCAGGCCAATGAGGTAGAGAACAGGCACTTTCCGACGCAGGCTAAAGAGCCGCGGTCGGAACGAGTCGAACAGGAGGCGTAGCTTTGTGATGCAATTTTCTTGCAGAGAAGTTGAACCTGCAGGGTTTTTTTTCCAGTGCTTATTTTTAACTGTGGACGGTTCAATTTTCTTGATCTTTACGTAATTTCTTGTGTGGAGAGCCCTATAGTTTTTGCTTGTAGTTAAATAAAACTGCAGCTCTGTTTGGGCTATCATTTATTTTTTATTATATTTGTACCCTGCACTTTCCCACTCATAGCAGGTTCAATGCGGCTTACATATTATATACAGTTACTTATTTGTACCTGGGGCAATGGTGGGTTAAGTGACTTGCCCAGAGTCACAAGGAGCTGCCTGTGCCTGAACTGGGAATTGAACTCAGTTCCTCAGGACCAAAGTCCACCACCTTAACCACTAGGCCACTCCTCCACTGTTGCTACTATTTGAGATTCCACTAACAACATTCCATGTAGAAGTCGGCCCTTGCAGATCACCAATGTGGCCGCACAGGCTTCTACATGGAATGTTGCTAGGGGAATAGCAACATTCCATGTAGAATTTCCAATAGTAGCAACATTCCATGTAGAATCTCCAGTAGTATCTATTTTATTTTTGTTACATGCTTTCCCACTCATGGCAGGCTCAATGCGGCTTACATGGGGCAATGGAGGGTTAAGTGACTTGCCCGGAGTCACAAGGAGCTGCCTGTGCCTGAAGTGGGAATCGAACCCAGTTCCCCAGGACCAAAGTCCACCACTAGGCCACTCCTTCCTGCATGATTTATTTATTTATTTATTGCATTTGTATCCCACATTCCCCAACTATTTGCAGGCTCAATGTGGCTTATGATGATGTTTCACTTGTACTGAACATAAGCAACTATTGATATGACATCATAAGTCTTTATTCTTTTCCATTCACCAGACTAGCCCCAAAATATGTGGTTTTACACCATCCACCAACAGATGGAGGCAGATATGTACGAACTGAAAGCTCTGCTCTATAAGAGGCATCCTGCAGCCCAGCATTCTAGATGGTGGAGTGGACTAGTCTGTTTGAGGCTTCTTGGCCCAGTGGAAAAGGGAAAATGGCTCCACTAGAGTCCTCACAAGGCATTCACTACTACTACTACTTAACATTTCTAGAGCGCTACTAGGGTTACGCAGCGCTGTACAAGTTAACTCCCACACTCTTTGCTCAGAACCCAACTACAACCTCTTTAGGCGCACCTTAAAAACCTGTTTGGATTAGTTTATAATCTTAATTCATTGGCTGCATGACGGCCCTGGTGTGTATCACTTGGTACCTGACTTATCCCTCCATTCCTTTTGTTATTTTTTCCCCCTGCATCAGATCATACCAAGTCGAGGCAAACTCAGAAATCCACCCCCCCCCCCCCCGAAAACAGAATGTGGAGTCCTACAAGGTTCACCACTCTCACCCATCTTATTCAACCCAATGATGATCCCAATAGCCAAGTCCCTATCCAACCATGAACTCAATCCGTTTTTATATGTGGATGATGTTACAATCTTCATTCCTTTCAAAAACAACCCATCAGAAATTGACTCCGAAATCACAATCAGCATGAACATCATGGAAGCTTAAGCATCTGCCTTCAAGCTAAAACTTTGGGGAAAAAAACATTGCCTAGTCCCCATACAATACTACACAATTTAAACCAATCAATGCACTAGGCTCACTGCTCCCAACTGCAGACAAGGTGAAAATGATACATACTAGGTATTGTACACAGGTAATGGTGTCCTACTGGAACACTCCCATGGCTGAATAGCTCCAAAGGGCTACTCGAAGCAGATTGGCTGCCGTGTTCTGTTCATCCATGCATCTCTGATAACCTGTTGGATTGATTCCATATTCTTTTGTATACTCCAGTCTTTTCAGGTGAACAGACTGACAGTCCCCTCCTCTTTCCAGAGATCATTTTCAGCTTTGTCTGTTTTAGCTTCTTTGTGGGACCCTCCTCCATTCCACCTACATTCAGAGCTGTTCTTTAGGAAATTTAAGACAGGCTTAGCTTTTCAAGAGTGCTTTGGCCTTTGATGAGGGAGGGGGGTCTGGTGTACAACTATCTCAGTGCAAATCTTGTTTTTTTCTACTTTGGTGGATTTATTTCTTTTTGTTTCCCCCTAATGTAAACTGCCTTGACGTCCTGGTATATGTTAAGTAAATGCCATTCATAAATGAATGAATGAATTAATGAATAAATGAGTGAAGCTTCAACCTTTCATGTAGCATTACTACTGGAAAGATACGATAATGGAGTCTGCCGGTAGATTTAGGAATTTATGCCGATTTCATTCTCGGCTGATTGCTGCCCTTCCCTTCGCAATTTAGGGCCGTCTGTACTTGCCCCATGCTTTCTCTATCGCCTGAGCTGGGAGGCCATTCTATGCCACACCTATTTTTTTGATGCTGCTTCTGAGTCTTACCTCCCCTGCCCCCTGGAGCTTCATACCATAAACTTGTATTCCAGAGTATTCTTTCTACTAAAAAAAAAAAAATAGTTTACAATCCATCAATGTAACTGTGCAAATTTTAAGTCAGTTATCCTGTCAGTCAATATACACAGGTGGAAAAAAAGATGTATGCATTCAGTCAGACAGAGGTGCAAATTAGATTTTTTTTTTTTGCCAATTTAAAGGGAAGTGTGGTGCCCATATGTGAGCCAATCATACATAGTAACATAGTAGATGATGGCAGAAAAAGACCTGCACGGTCCATCCAGTCTGCCCAACAAGACAACTCATGTGTGCTACTTTTGTGTATACCCTACTTTGATTTGTACCTGTGCTCTTCAGGGCACAGACCGTATAAGTCTGCCCAGCACTAGCCCCGCCTCCCAACCACCGGCTCTGGCATAGACCGTATAAGTCTGCCCAGCACTATCCCCGCCTCCCACCACCGGCTCTGGCACAGACCGTATAAGTCTGCCCAGCGCTATCCCTGCCTCCCAACCTCCAGTCCCGCCTCCCACCACTGGCTCTGCTATCCAATCTCGGTTAAGCTCCTGAGGATCCTTTCCTTCTGAACAGGATTCCTTTATGTTTATCCCACGCATGTTTGAATTCCGTTACCGTTTTCCTCTCCACCACCTCCCGCGGGAGGGCATTCCAAGCATCCATCACTCTCTCCGTGAAGAAATACTTCCTGACATTTTTCTTGAGTCTGCCCCCCTTCAATCTCATTTCATGTCCTCTCGTTCTACCGCCTTCGTATCTCCGGAAAAGGTTCATTTGCGGATTAATACCTTTCAAATATTTGAACGTCTGTATCATATCACCCCTGTTTCTCCTTTCCTCCAGGGTATACATGTTCAGGTCAGCAAATCTCTCCTCATACGTCTTGTTACGCAAATCCCATACCATTCTCGTAGCTTTTCTTTGCACCGCTTCGATTCTTTTTACATCCTTAGCAAGATACGGCCTCCAAAACTGAACACAATACTCTAGATGGGGCCTCACCAACGACTTATACAGAGGCATCAACACCCCCTTTCTTCTGCTGGTCATACCTCTCTCTATACAGCCCAACAACCTTCTAGATACAGCCACCGCCTTGTCACACTGTTTCGTCACCTTCAAATCCTCAGATACTATCACCCCAAGGTCCCTCTCCCCGTCTGAACCTATCAGACTCTCGCCAATCTGTGAAAGAGTGCTCTAATGTTTTAGACATTTATCTTTTTGGCCAGAACAGTCATACAGTAAAGAAGAAGAAAGCAAATAGAACGTTAGGTATTATTAGGAAAGGAAGGGAAAGCAAAAATTAAAATGTTATAATGCTTTTGTATTGCTCCATGGTGCGACCGCACCTTGAATACTGTGTGCAATTCTGGTCACCACATCTCAAAGAAAGTAAGAAGGGCGGCAAAAATGATAAAGGGGATGGGACCACTTCCCTATGAGGAAAGGCTTAAGCGGCTAGGGCTGTTCAGCTTGGAGAAGAGATGGCTAAGAGGAGATATGATAGAGGTCTATAAAATAATGAGTGAAATGGAATGGGTGGACGTGAATCGCTTGTTTACTCTTTCCAAAAAGTACTAGGATTAGGGGGCACGCAATGAAGTTATTAAGTAGTAAATAGTAAATGAATCGAAGAAAACTTTTCTTCACTCAACGTGTAATTAAACTTTGGAATTTGTTGCCAGAGAATGTAGTAAAAGCAGTTAGCTTAGCGAGGTTTAAAAAAATAATTTGGTGGCTTCCTAAAGGAAAAGTCCATAGACCATTACTAAAATGGACTTGGGGAAAATCCACTGCTTATTTCTAGGTTAAGCAGCATAAAATGTACTGTATTGTTTTGGGATCTTGCCAGGTACTTTGGACCTGGATTGGCCACTGTTGGAAACAGGATGCTGGGCTTGATGGACCTTCGGTCTGTCTCAGTATGACAACGCTTATGCTCTAAAAAAGAACTGCAACACACAGTATGGGGGGAATTCTTTAAATGGTGCTCAAAATTAGTCACCGTAAAAAATCAGCACTAATCGCAATTCTATAAAGGGTTCCTCTTTCCCACATGCATCACTTTGCACTTGCTCACATTAAACGTCATCTGCCATTTAGATGCCCAGTCTCGTAATGTCATTTTATAATTTTTCACAATCCTCTTGCAATTTAACAACTTTGAATAACTTTGTATCATCAGCAAATTTAATTACTTCACTAGTTACTCCACAATAGGACACTACCCAGGTCAGGCTCGGCCGGTCTATAATTTCCCAGATCACCTCTGGAACCTTTTTTTTAAAAATCAGCGTTGCATTGGCCACCCTCCAAACTTCTGGTACTATGCTTGATTTTCAAGATAAATTACATATAACTAACAAGGCACTATGTAATATTAAATTCTGTTGAACTATATCAAACTGTTTGTAGAAATTTGGCCAAGGAACTTTGGTGCCATAAAACAAATTTGTGTACAAATAACAGTAAACTACAGTTATAAAAAGGTGGTGGTAAGTGCTCACGCACTGCTCATGGCCACATCCTAATGGCAACATTAGCGCACAGCCATTAATTCAGAAAAATGGCAATTTTCCTTATGTGGTACAAATGGCCTTAGCACATGGGAAAGACCAGGGTGCACTAAGGGGGTCTTTTACTAAGCAGCAGCGGTGGTAGGCAGTGCATATTTTCTAGCGAAAAAGGTGCCGGTACTCAAATGGCAGGCCACCCTTCAGGGTTGGGGTGATCACTGAGGGACCCACCCCACAATAGCCATGACCAGTCACAGAACCTATGACAAGGCAGAATTGGCGTGTAGAGCCTGAGCTCTTTCATTAAAACTTGGGGACCGTGGGTCAATTTTAGCAGACAATGGAAAAGGTACTCAAATGCCAGGCCACCCTTCAGGGGTGGGGTGATCACTGAGAGACCCACCCCATAATAGCCAGGCCCCCTGCAACCAGTCACAGAATCTATGACAAGGCAGAATTGGCATGTAGAGCCTGAGCTCTTTCATTAAAACTTGGGGACCGTGGGTCAATTTTAGCAGACAATGGAAAAGGTACTCAAATGCCAGGCCACCCTTCAGGGGTGGGGTGATCACTGAGAGACCCACCCCATAATAGCCAGGCCCCCTGCAACCAGTCACAGAATCTATGAAAAGGCAGAATTGGTGTGTAGAGCCTGAGCTCTTTCATTAAAACTTGGGGTCCATGGGTCAATTTTAGCAGACAATGGAAAAGGTGCCAGTACTCAAAATGCCAGACCAACCTTCGGGGTGGGGTGATCACTGAGGGACCCACCCCACAATAGTCAGGCCCCCTGCAACCAGTCACAGAATCTATGACAAGGCAGAATTGGCGTGTAGAGCCTGAGCTCTTTCATTAAAACTTGGGGACCGTGGGTCAATTTTAGCAGACAATGGAAAAAGTACTCAAATGCCAGGCCACCCTTCAGGGGTGGGGTGATCACTGAGAGACCCACCCCATAATAGCCAGGCCCCCTGCAACCAGTCACAGAATCTATGAAAAGGCAGAATTGGTGTGTAGAGCCTGAGCTCTTTCATTAAAACTTGGAGACTATGGGTCAATTTTAGCAGACAATGGAAAAGGTGTCGGTACTCAGTACTCCCTCAAAAAAAGCCCTGGTAGTACGTATCTCCACTTTACCGCAAGCTCATTTCTACAGCGAGCTAAAAACGCTACACAGGCTTAGTAAAAGACCCTCTAAGGCCACTTTTAGTTATTTATTTGTAGCATTTGTATCCCACATTTCCCCACCAATTTGCAGGCTCAATGTGGCTTACATTTGCCGTAATGGCGATTGCCATTTCCGGGTAACAGAATTACAAATGGTATTGCATTAAGGTGCAAGCGTACATGGTAAAGAAGAATACATTATGGGATAGCGCTGGGCAGACTTGTACGGTCTGTGCCCTGAAAAGGCCAGGTAAGGTATACACATGAGTTTGTGCTGTTGGGCAGACTGGGTGGACCGTGCAGGTCTTTTTCTGCCGTCATCTACTATGTTACTATGTGTTGTATGCAGAGACTTCCTCCTTACCAAGATGTAGGCCTAGGCCTTGCCCTGGCCGCACTGCAAGTCCCGTGATGCATCGCGCCCCGCGCCCCCGTTGGGAAGCAAGAGGTCGCAAGGCGCGGGGCACGCCGGGAGCTGTAGTCGTGGGTCAGTAGTAGTGGGGTAGCAGCACCTGAGAGAGCGGCCATTATTCTCCCGAGCGCGGCGGTGGTTAGTGCGGGAGGCTCGGCTTTGCTTTTCTCATTCCAGTTGTTTCAATTCCTTTTTGTGTTCGCCGTGAGCCCTGCGTCCCCCGGAAGTCCGGGCCGGGGGGGTGGGGCGTTGGCAGTTGGGTTCCCGGGAATCCGAGGCCTGCGGGATCCCCGGGCTGGGAGTAGCCGCCGTCTCCAGGCCTGGTCATCATGTCCTTGGTTGCCTATGCGAGCAGCGACGAGAGCGATCCGGAGCCGGAGGCGCCGGGCGATGATGATGGTGGGGGGAGGGGGCTCTTTTCCAGCCTCCCTGCCCCGAAGAGCTGTGATCCAGCTCCCTGGCAGCGCGATCCCGGCTATTATGCTGATCTGGGGGAGGAGGTGGAGGCCGGGGCTCGTCCCGGCTTCTTCGATCAGCTGAGTGGTCCCTCGCACGGACTGTACCCCCCGGGCCCCCGCCCCCCAGGGCCCCACATGCAGGGCCTCCATGGCTTCTCTGCCCCCATCAGCAGCTCCCCTGGCTACAGCCTCCCTGCCCCCCACAACTCCCCAGGCTACAGCAATTCCCCAAGTTACACCTCTTCTGGCCCCAACAACTCGCCGAGTTACAGCCTCCCAGTCCCTGGCAACTCCCCAAATTACAGCTCTCCCGGCCTTAACAGCTCTCCAAGTTACAGCTCCTCCGGTCCTAGCAGCTCCCCAAGTTTCAGCCTCGCTGCTGCCAACAGTTCCCTGGGTTACAGCTTTCCTGCCCACAACAGTGCCCCAGGCTACAGCAACTCCCCAAGTTACAGCCTCCCGGCGCCCAACAGTCTTCCCGCCCCAAGGAGCTCCCCTGGTCTCAGTCTCCCTGCCCCTTCCAGCACCTATGACCTTAGTCACCCGGTTTCGACCAGCACCTCCGAGTTCAGTCTCTCTGCCCGTATCAGCACTCCAGGTTTTGCTCTCCCTGCACCCAAAAACAGTGTTGGACTTAATCTCCCTGCCCCCACTGGCAACCCTGGGTTCAGTCTCTCAGCACCCAGGAGTACTCCTGGTTACAGCCCCACAGTCTCCAACAGCACGCATAACTACAGCCCCGCGGTGCCCTCCAGCTCGCCTGGCTACAGCCCCGCGGTGCCTACCAGCTCGCCTGGTTACAGCCCCGTGGTGCCCACCAGCTCAGCTAGCTACAGCCCTGCGGTGCCCACCAGCTCGGCTGCCTACAGCCCCGCGGTGCCCCCTAGCTCGCCTGGTTACAGCCCTGTAGTGCCCACCAGCTCGGCTGGTTACAGCCCCACGGTGCCCACCAGCTCGGCTGGCTACAGCCCCGCGGTGCCCACCAGCACACCTGGTTACAGCTCAGTCCCCACCAGCTCGGCTGGTTACAGCCCCACGGTCCCCACCAGCACGCCTGGTTACAGCCCCGCGGTGCCCACCAGCACACCTGGTTACAGCTCAGTCCCCACCAGCTCGGCTGGTTACAGCCCCGCGGTCCCCACCAGCTCGGCTGGTTACAGCCCCACGGTCCCCACCAGCACACCTGGTTACAGCTCAGTCCCCACCAGCTCGGCTGGTTACAGCCCCGCGGTCCCCACCAGCTCGGCTGGTTACAGCCCCACGGTCCCCACCAGCACGCCTGGTTACAGCCCTGCGGTCCCCACCAGTTCAACTGGGCTTAGACCTCCTACCCCCATCAGCACCCCTGGGTTCAATCTCCCTGCGTCCAATAGCACCCCTAGGTTCAACCTCCCTCCCCCAACCAATACCCCTGGGTTCAACCTTCCTCCCCCCACCAATACCCCTAGGTTCAACTGCCCTCCCCCCACCAGTACCCCTGGGTTCAACCTCCCTCCCCCCACCAATACCCCTGGGTTCAACCTCCCTCCTCCCACCAATACCCCTGCTTTCAATCTCCCTCCTCCCACCAGCCCCCTGGGGCCAAGCCTCCCTGTCCCCATCTGCAATCCTGGCTCTGGCCTCCCTGCCCCTACTACTGGTCTTGGGTTCAGCCTTCCAACACCCACCAGCACCCCTAGCTTGAACCTGCCAGAGGCTGCAGCCGGTGCTAATGATAAGCACAAGTCCAGCCTGGCTCTGCCCCTTCCTAAGAAGACTGACCATGGCCCAAGCCTTTCCTCTCCAAGAGGGGAGCCTTCCCTCCACCCCAAACCAAAGAAGAGGACAGAGCTTGTGAGAATCACAGTTCCTGAACTGCAGACAGGTGATGTGAGTATCAGCCTTCCTTATAACTAGGAGTTGCCATAATAAAACAGAGAAATGAAAACCATATTTAATATAGTTTTTCACTTTTAACCTTATTGAAAATGACCTCAGTCTTATGAAATCTAATTCATTTTCAATATATTGGGTGCCAGGTAGAAGTTCTATTTTTGTGCACTCAAGTCATAGACCTGACTGGTGCAAACAACCCCCTCCCCCCCCAGAATGAGCCCCTCATCTTGTGCTTTCCAAGTGATGTAATAGCTGCAGTTCCTTGGCCATGCATGAAGTGTTCTTGGCTAATTTAGACATTTATTTACCAAGTGGTATGTAAAGGAAAAGGGACCGACCCCCCCCCCCCCCCCCAAAAGGAAAGTGGGACCTTTGCACAATGCATGGCTTTGACTAGGAAAAGTACCTTTAGGTGCTTTGGCTCTGAGAGGTGCAATACAATTATTTTGGATCTTAAGATCGAATTGTTAGGTGCAGTTTGGCAAGAAGCTGGAAGACCTGGCTATTTTACTAAGTATTTTTCTTTGCTGCATCAATTGGAATAAAATTTCTAATCAGCTTTAACTAGGATGGTGAAATGGTATCGCGGAAGTGGATTCTTATTTGCTTCTTTGTGATTGCGATGGGTTTATTTTTAATGTTTACATGGTATTCCTAAGTTATTGTAATTATTTGTTTATATTATTGTTATTTTTAAACTTATTTTTATTATATCCCACTCAACGTATTTACAAAGAGGGCAAGCCCAGTAGGTGCTTCTTTGGCATGCATTTTCTAAATGCTAACCAATAGCCTAAGGCTACTCAATCCAGGTTCTCGATGTCAGCAGGCAGGCCAAGTTTTCAGGATATCCACACTGAATATGCATGAGTGAGATTTGCGTGCACTGCCTTCTCGGTATGCAAATCTCTCTCATGCATATTCAGTGTGGATATCCCGAAAACGTGGACCTCGGGAACCCGAATTGAGTAGCCCCGCAATAACCTGAACATATAAGCCACTTATACCGTGTTACTACTACTACTACTTACCATTTCTATAGCGCTACTAGATGTACACAGCGCTGTACACTTGAACATGAAGAGACAGTCCCTGCTCGACAGAGCTTACAATCTAATTAGGACAGACAAACAGGACAAACAAGAGATAAGGGAATATTAAAGTGAGGATGATAACATAAGGGTCCTGAACAAGTGAACAAGGGTTAGGAGTTAAAAGCAGCATCAAAAAGGTGGGCTTTTAGCTTAGATTTGAAGATGGCCAGAGATGGAGCTTCTTGACGTACCGGCTCAGGAAGTCTATTCCAGGCATATGGTGCAGCAAGATAAAAGGAACGGAGTCTGGCGTTAGCAGTGGAGGAGAAGGGTGCAGATAAGAGAGATTTACCCAGTGAACGGAGTTCCCGGGGAGGAATGTAGGGAGAGATGAGAGTGGAGAGGTACTGAGGAGCTGCAGAGTGAATGCACTTATAGGTCAATAAGAGGAGTTTGAACTGTATGCAGAAGATAGGAAGCCAGTGAAGTGACTTGAGGAGAGAGCTAATATGAGCATAACGACACTGGCAGAATATTAGTCGTACATCAGAAGTTTGAACAGATTGAAGAGGATGGTTAAAGTGGGAGACCTGTGAGAAGCAAGTTGCAATAGTCTAAGCGAGAGGTGCGTGGATGAGGGTTCTGGTAGTGTGCTCAGAAAGGAAAGGGCGAATTTTGCTGATATTATAGAGAAAGAAAGGACAGGTTTTAGCAGTCTGTTGAATATGTGCAGAGACTTCTTTGAGAGACTCGTGGCATGAAAGTAGGTCTTTGCACTTCATGAATAGACCAGGGACAGATCGATAATGTTGTAGGGTGAGATAAATAATACCTAGGGCAACAAGTACCCACAGATTACTTATACCAAGATTCCCTGATGCATAAGTCTGCCTAACAGACTCACTAGCTCTGTCTAGGGTGAGATACAGGAATCTTGCTTCTGGCACCTCTCCAGGTGTTTTGGTGTGTAGAGTGAAAAAGAAAGACACAGCTGATAGATAGATATATATATTAGCTTTATTATGGATAAGAAAATAGAAATACTCTGCGCTAGCTTATGCAATGAAAATATCCCTTACTGATATGAGCACTACCAACATATATTGTCTAAACTACACTCTGATTATCCTGAGACTAAGTACGGTAATGATTAGAACAGTACAAATGATAACCTAATAATCCTTATGAAACTTATCACATCTTATGCAAAATACACATTAGCTGCTTTTCCTGACCAAGAGCTGACATAAACCAGTCGTACTTAGATAAAACCACTGCCTAACCCCAGACAAGGAAATATATCACTGTGATCTTACCACGCTGTCGTGATGACGGCTTCAGATAAGACCGGAGCAGAATCTCCCCAGACGCTATTTTAGCTGTCGGTGTCTTAGGTAGTGCAGGTCTTTATTAGCCCACGTAGGTTCCCGTCACTCCTTTGGTTATCAGAGCCAATATCTCTGCCACAGGTATTTGCACCAGGATGCAGGTCACGATGTTGATATTATACAAAGTCTCTAGCTCACTCCGAGCCTTGCTGGATTTCTCAGGTCCTCTTACCAGTTGCCCCTCTTCCAAGGGTCTCCGACTCACTAACTTACTTCTGTTCCCGCTTTCCCCGTACCTCTCGGTCAGGTGACGGTAGGAACCAATCATGATCTTGTCCAGTTCAGTACATGGCAAGAAGAGTTCTTTGTTTTGTGACCTTGGAGAATGGTAACTTCTGGAGCCATGTCTGCCTCCCTACTCCGTTCTCAGGGTGATAGAAGGGGGTGTTTAGAACACAGACTGTCCTTGGCTTTAGCAAGCCTGTCAGTGATTTTCCACAAGTTGAAGCTGGATCTTGCTGACACAGAGATGTTGCAGCAGCCATCTTATTATACCAAGATGTCATAGGCTTGTATAGGCCCAGACCAGCATAGGCTAGATCACAGGGAAATACCCCTACAGATTCCCCCCCTTGGAGATGGAATTTACTACAAAGGAGTAAAAGCCTTCTCCAACCTAACTAATAATACAGCTAGACGGGTTGACATCAAGACTCATGGTCAGGACCAAAAATTAAAAACTGTAAATGTCAGTAACTCAAAACTAACACTCTGGTAATGATAACTGGAAGCAAATAATTCAAATACTTCATGAAATCATAGCAATGTTCAAAAGTATACAAAAACTAAACAGCAAATCACTGGTACTAGAACAAACATAGGGTGTTAGCTGTTATGTCCTAACACATGAAAATATATAAAAAAAATAATCAATACAACTACTATGAAATGCATGGCAAAGCATTAGCAAAAGTAGTACAGAATAGGAAAATCAAAATCAAACCGATGTGCTGGAGAAACAAGCCAATGGCTTTAAGAAAAGTCACGTAACCCCAAGGCCATAGGGGATGTATGTAGACGAATGAAGCGTCGTTGAGCGTAAACTTCTCTTGACAAGAGGACTACAATGATGACCAGGATGAGCCACGAAATGCTGAGAAGTGGAATGACAACATGAGTGGTGGAGGTGGCAATGGGAACATCGGATGGGCGATGCTTGTAGTCAGCAATCCGAAGTGAATCATGGTTGACAGCAAGTTCAACAGTATGAGAGTTCTTAGCCTGTAAAAATGGCATAATGTCCAATGCAAAGTCAATGGTGTGACCACGAAATACATCTAGGATCTCCAATTCAGACACAACAGAATCTGTATCAAGGTAAAACAAAGAAACTCCACCCACATTAGCAACAGAGTACTTGGGTACAGCAATCAAACAAACATTGCAAGGGAGAGTAAAACGATTCATAACATCATGTTTGAGGAAGGTAACCGTAAGCTCAGTATTGGGTGTGCTAACCATCCACACGGTGTCAACCACCGCAACAGTGGTATCAGAAAAATCATCATATTTGGACACAGTGACTTTACATTTCTCTTGAACATTCTCAGTGGACAACCCGCAAAGGGCTTCTGTGGTATCTTTCAAGAAGGGTTTACCTGGGCATAGCCAATGAATATCTTTAGTTTTTCTACAGAGATCCAAATTCGGGACCAAATAACGTTGAGGATCATCCTGTTGGTAAGCAACATACTCTGGAGTCTCAACACGTAGGTACAAGTTATCATGCCAAGTTCCAACATTCAAAACTTGTTTAAGCTGGTATACATTCTCAGGCACAATAAAAGGTAAATGCAGGAGGAAGGCAATTTCCATACGGTCCATATCTAGCATTAATGGCAGGGCCGTCCCTAAATGAAAGGCAGTCTGAATCTGAAAGGGTTCAAGGGGTAAACGGGTAATTTTAGCAAAGGCATCCCTAATAACCTCCGAAGGGACCAAATACGTAGGTATATGACCAATTCCCTAATTCCTTTCTGAACTGCAGACTGTACCGCCACCAAGGCTGCCACTATCTCCGCATACTGGTTTGTTTGTGAACCCAAGCTGTGCTTCAAAGTCTCTTCAGGAAGGTTTGGGTTCCATACCACTCCCACACCTGCGACCAACTCATGGTCTGTGTCGTGGCGGTAGGCGCATCCATCCACATAGACACTAGGCAAGGTTTCACAGATCTTCTCATCATACAGATGGTGCCGATGAGGTTCTTTCTCCTGCTCGGGAACCTCTGTTTCAGAAATACCTGCAAGGGCGTCATGTCCTGCACAGTCATGCAGCTCAGCCATACCTTGGGCTACTACATTACGATGTTTCTGGGCATACCTTACCTCTAAAGGCCATCCTTGAAGAGCCAATGTCCAGGAGACTATCCTACTGTTGGACACTCGACCGGATTTGATTCGGTCGCTACCCAGGAAACTAACGATTTGATGACAAGTTTCTACGATTAGCTTCTCCCCTTGGATGTAACTCCGGAAATGTTGCAGAGCCCATACCGTGGTCCACAAGGATTTCTCACAGTCAGAATACTTCTTTTCCACATCCGATAGGCCTTTGCTAGCATAGGCCACCACCCGCTTATCAGAGTCATATTTCTGATACAGGACAGCACTCATGGAATGATTGGAGTATCCCAGGTCAACGTAGAATTCGCGACCCCCCTCAGGGTACGCGAGGCATGGAAAGCGGCTAAGCTGATCCTTCAGCTCCTGCATAGCAGATTCCTGCTCTGGACCCCACGTCCAGGGTGTATCTTTCTTCAATAGCTTGACCAAGGGTCGGGTGATCTCCGCATACTCATCTATGAACTGTCTGGAATAATTGCATATTCCCAGAAAGGAACGAAGTTCTGTGAGATTGGTGGGATGTTTCAGCTGTTGTAAGGCCTGAACTCGCTTCTTCTGAGGTCGCAGACCATCAGCCGAAATTTCATACCCTAGGTAATTCAGAGATTTCTTGCACCATTGTCCTTTGGCTAGGGTCAATTTAGCTCCAGCATCTGTCAACTGTGTGAAGACATGCTCAATCTCTGCCAAGTGATCTTGAAAAGTAGGGTTTTTGATCAGAATATCATCTACATAGACCACAGTCCCTCGAGCTTCAGCATCTGGAAGTGCTTTGTGTAGGAAGATGTTGAATTCAGCCGGGGAGTTGAGAAAACCAAAGGGAGTTCTGTTCCACGTATACTGTTTCTTCCCAAACGTGAAGGCCAGTTTATATTGGTCATGTGGATGTACCGGTACGGTCCAAAACCCTGATGCTAAGTCTAGGCTGGTGAAATACTGAGCCCCTTTGATAGTAGCAAGACTCTGATCCAGTGGAGCCATTGGCCACCTGGACAGCGGTACTCGCTTATTCAGCTGACGGTAGTCCAGGGCAATTCTCCAGCTGTTGTTCTTTTTCAAGATGGGCCACAGAGGGGAGTTGTGTGTGCTGTTGCATTGCCTAATGATGCCCCTGGCCTCCAAGGTATTGAGAATCTCTTGCACAGACTCATAGGAAGCTAATGGGATTTTATACTGGCGCACAAAGACAGGCTTACTACTTGGTTCCGTAGGCACTCTGGTGACGTGTAGGTCTGTAAGGCCACAGTCATATGAGTCCACAGCAAAAAGTTCCTTGTATTTGTACAGCAACTCAGTCAACTGCATCTTCTCTGTGTCAGTAGCACAAGCATCAGCCTGTTCCACTTGGTCTTTCACCATAGCGTCAAACTCTGAGAAAGGCTGGTTGGTTGGAATTTCCACTTGCTCTTCAATGTCCTCCTGTAGAGATGAAGTTTCAACCGCATTCACCACTCTAGACTTCTGGGGTACAGACATCTTTCTGGACAAAATCAAGTAGTCGTCTTCCATCTGCACTTGCGAACCCGTTGCATCATATGGCCAAACCAACTCCAGCGAGATGAGGCCTCTGGGAGAGGTGAACAGACATTCAGGTGTCTCCCCCCCCCGGCAGGTGTTCCAAGAGGAAGGCAGCCTGCCAACAATGGGCAAACTTACCTCGACATCAGGAAAAGAGTCTCCCACTAGAAATCCAAAAGGGTCTCCTGCAGCCACTTCCACTTCTTCAAACTGTGGATTGGTGACTAACAGGTGAAAAGTCTCACCAATTACCTCTAACCATGGCAGAACACCGGTGGACAGCCCTAGGTCACGAAAATGAGCATGAGGGTTGAAGAACACCACTTTGTCCAACAGACGCTGTCCCTGGGCAAGCCGGAGCTTGATGGAAAAGTCCCTCACTCTAGCTGGAATGGTCACATTTGTATCACAGACTACTTCACAGACCTGGGGTATGGTCTGTCCAGACTTCAAGCTAACAGGCGTTACTTCAGATTCCACTGGGCTGCCATCAAGTCTACTCCACAAGACCAGGTTCACCAGATCCACATAAACTCCCAGTCGCACAAGGCAATCAGAGCCCAGATATAAGGGCTGTGGTAGGCCTCTCACAACAGAGAAGTGGTGGGTGAACGACTTCTGTCCTACAGTCAAAGGAAGGCTACACATTCCCACGAGCGTCTTGGCACCTAGTCCAGGTACCTGCACAGAAGTGGGCGAACACTTACCGAAGTGAAGTTGCACAGACTTGCGAAGACAATAAAACAGAGTGTCACTGATGAAGGAAACGTCACTAGGCAGCAGCAACGTGGACTGGAGTGTTTGGATGTCAGCTATCTGGACAGGAATGGTGTAAGCATCATCCTTCTGTTGAATGCGTCAACTTGCGAGGATGCGGTGAGTCTGGACTGGAAGTGGAAACAGAGGCCTCGTGGGCTATCTCGGCAGCAGCATCTGGGGAGTCACCGGTATGAGTCAAGTCAGTCAAAACAATTTCCAAATTGTCATCCTGGAGAACAATGTCAGCTATCCGGTCCGTTTGGACGCGGATAACTTCACCAGACTGTTCATCCCCCCCTGGTGCACCACACAACTGGAGCTCCCAGGTGTGAGGGTCTTCTGACTTCCGGAAATTCATTAGAATTGGGGAATCCCTAAGCCCCACGGAGCTGGAACCACTGACTCTGCTCATATGCTTTACTTTCCCATACGGGAGGGGACTTGCGACTTGGGCCCAGATGACTTCATGGCGATAATCCAGATCAGTCTGCAATCTCTTCAGAAGATCGTTCCCAATTAAGAATTCTTCACCAGCACCAGTAGTAATGATAGCAGGGTGTTTGACAAACAACTCGCCGAACTGCAAGGAAAGCCAAACCCGTCCCACAGTACCGATGCTTTGATTGCCATAGGCCACCAGTGACAAGTCACACGGGGTGACACGCAGCGCCTCTCCATCTCCCCCCAGAAAAGCCTCAAGTTTCTGAAACATGCCCTGGGTGATCATCGTCACCTCTGAGGCGGTATCCAGTAGACCCGGACAGGAAAATTTCTGTTGAATCAACAGAGCTAAGGTATATCTGTATCCTTTAGGAATAAGTTTACCAAGAAAATACCTGTTTTCCTCATTCAAGTCCTGTAAGAGAGGCCCTCTCGGGTTAGAGGGCTGGGCATCAGCATCGGACACGGAGGACTCCTCACTGTTGGACGACAAAGCATTAACATGAACTGTGGACCTGATGGTTGGTGAAGGAGGGTCCGAGTCTAGTCATGCCAGGTCTTCCTCACAAGAAACCGGATCTTCCAGTAATTCAACGGACTTGACACTCGGCCTAGGCCCTGTAATTGGCCCGGAAGATTTCTCTTTGGGCTTCTGAAAGTTGCCTCCTTTGTTTGGTGACGAGGATGGGTGGGGTGCGGCTGCAGGATTTGTTCGTTGAAGTTGCGCCATCAGTTGCTCAATCTGTGCTTGTTGGGTCCGGATCTTTTCCGCTGCCCACTGTCTCTTGTTAAAACGCTTCCTTTTCGGGTCCTGTTGTTGGCCCTCCGGCGCAGTCGGAGGCGTGGTGCCCTTTTGCTGGTAAGATTGGGTATTGCCAACCCGGGCGGGTGTAGAAGGACTTGACATCTTGTTTTCCAGAGAAAGCGTGGATGTGACAGCACAAACACTAGGTGGAGCCACTTTGCTGCGATTCTTAGGAACTACTTGGGTGGTCGCCGCATCAGGCTGCTCGCGACACATATCAAAAAGCTCCTCCGCCCGCTTTAGCAGAAGGGAAAAAGGTTCACTTTTCTTTCCTGCTAGAGACATTTTCACCTGATTGGGCAGACCTTTCACAAAAAGATTCCTAAATTCCCCAAACTCAAGCTCTTTGGCCTCTGGGTCCGCCCCCCCATCGAAAAATGTGCGCCTCAGGCGATAGGACCATTCATGTGGACTCTCATTCGGCCCGCAGCGCATATTATATGCTGCCCTTTTGGCCTCGGTGGGGTCCGCAAACAGTCCATACCGCTTTTTTAACGCTTGTTCCACGGTGGAGAGATCGTTACTGTCAGCCAAGATTGCCTTTAAATACGGTTGGCACTCAGTCGCAAACGTCCACTGCAGTAAAGCTCTTTTATCTGTGTCGGCCTGAACCTGTAAGAAATTGAAAAGGTCATGCACGCTATCCAGATGTGCATAGATTGTCACCTCAGAAGACTCTTTAAAAGGTGTAATCATCGCCCGAAGTGTTTTCATTACTTGTGAATACTGGTCCCTAGATAAAGGAATGACTTGGTGTCTCTGAGTGGAGTTCCGCTGCTCTCCAGTAGGGGACTTAAACAGTGGTGCTGTGGTGCTGCTGATGTCATCAAGAGGTGCCGTGAGCTGCGCCCTTCCTGGGCGGAGCATAGGCCCAATTGTACCGGTGCCCTCCTCAGGTGTCGCACTAAGCTGTGACCTTCCTGGGCGGGGCCTAAGTGCAACTGTCCTGTTAACATCATCAATTTGCACAGTGTTCTGTGGCCTTACTGGGCGGAGCCTAGGCTCCTGCATGCTGTCGAAGGTCTCGGGAGCTAGGCTACTGTACCGGGGTGGGGCTGTCAACTGACAAGGGTTAGGCTCCAGCTCTACTTCATTTCTCGGGGACCATTCAGGCAGTTTGAACTGTTCTAGCATAGGACTGGGCGACCTAGAGTCAGCCCTATTCTGTGATTCCATGGGTGTAGCAGTAGCCTCTTCCATAGAGTCATATACCTCCTGCTGGACCGTATCTAGTTCTGTCCTATACTGGGTTAATGCCTTTACACACATCTCTCTGTCCTGCCGAGCCTGTGACAACTGTAGTGAAAGCATATTATTCTTCTCCCATAGCTCCACCTGTCCTTGTTCTGCCTTGTGCCAAGCCTGCCGGGCAGAGCTGACACTCCCTTTTTCCTGTTTCAACTCCCTACTCAAGGCCGTAATCCTATCCTCATATGTTTCTCTCACTTGCTCTTGCCGGGAGTGAAAGTGATCAGCTTCTTTCTTTCGCAAACTTAAAGTCTGCATCATCTCCTCCAATTGATAAGATTTAGAAGCAAGGGAATCGTTTTTTCTGCCTCATATCCTTCTCCAAGGACTGGGCAGTCAGTTCCCAATGCTCTTTATCTTTCTCTAGGGCTGCACACTTTTCTTTCAACACTGCACAAGCGGAACATGGAACATTTCCCTGCGGACCTGCAGCACCCTCCCCTCCTCCAGCCGTTGCCTGAGAAGTGATGCTCTCTAACCTCAATTGTAAATCCAATCGTTCTGTTTTCAGAGCATTAACTTCATCACGCAGTTGTTGGAGTTCAGTTTGGAGGTCAAAGGTACTACAAGCTGCACTTTCGTTCTTAGCTAGTAGGGTACAGCTGAGCTCCACTAGTGCTGCCACAGTCAATCTATTTTTAACCTTCAACACTGCATGCAATACAAAATCATATGCCTTGTGACTTTCAGGCGAGTTTTTCCTAAACAATTTCAACAGAGAGTTTATAGAATACTCCGGTACTGCCTTATTAGACTGTCTTGCACTAATTAAAACTTCAAAAACAGTGACTTCTAGCGCGGAGAGCATATTGCTAGGTGACGTCATACTGAAGAACTGAAAGCTGCTAGCAAGTAACACAACTAGTACTGAAAAAAAAAACCTTATCTCACTGCTAGGTCGTAAAGCTGGCAGAAGCAGCAGATTTACGACTACCAGTGTCTATAGCACACTTCACAGACACTTTCCAGTGCACACACAGAGAGAAATTTAAAGTTCAGAACTATACAGCTAGGATTTCTTTCTTTCTACAGAAAAAAAACAAACGGATTCTTTCCTCAGCTCTTTGAGATCCCGCCACGAGCCCCCATTTGTAGGGTGAGATAAATAATACCTAGGGCAACAAGTACCCACAGATTACTTATACCAAGATTCCCTGATGCATAAGTCTGCCTAACAGACTCACTAGCTCTGTCTAGGGTGAGATACAGGAATCTTGCTTCTGGCACCTCTCCAGGTGTTTTGGTGTGTAGAGTGAAAAAGAAAGACACAGCTGATAGATAGATATATATATTAGCTTTATTATGGATAAGAAAATAGAAATACTCTGCGCTAGCTTATGCAATGAAAATATCCCTTACTGATATGAGCACTACCAACATATATTGTCTAAACTACACTCTGATTATCCTGAGACTAAGTACGGTAATGATTAGAACAGTACAAATGATAACCTAATAATCCTTATGAAACTTATCACATCTTATGCAAAATACACATTAGCTGCTTTTCCTGACCAAGAGCTGACATAAACCAGTCGTACTTAGATAAAACCACTGCCTAACCCCAGACAAGGAAATATATCACTGTGATCTTACCACGCTGTCGTGATGACGGCTTCAGATAAGACCGGAGCAGAATCTCCCCAGACGCTATTTTAGCTGTCGGTGTCTTAGGTAGTGCAGGTCTTTATTAGCCCACGTAGGTTCCCGTCACTCCTTTGGTTATCAGAGCCAATATCTCTGCCACAGGTATTTGCACCAGGATGCAGGTCACGATGTTGATATTATACAAAGTCTCTAGCTCACTCCGAGCCTTGCTGGATTTCTCAGGTCCTCTTACCAGTTGCCCCTCTTCCAAGGGTCTCCGACTCACTAACTTCTGTTCCCGCTTTCCCCGTACCTCTCGGTCAGGTGACGGTAGGAACCAATCATGATCTTGTCCAGTTCAGTACATGGCAAGAAGAGTTCTTTGTTTTGTGACCTTGGAGAATGGTAACTTCTGGAGCCATGTCTGCCTCCCTACTCCGTTCTCAGGGTGATAGAAGGGGGTGTTTAGACTGTCCTTGGCTTTAGCAAGCCTGTCAGTGATTTTCCACAAGTTGAAGCTGGATCTTGCTGACACAGAGATGTTGCAGCAGCCATCTTATTATACCAAGATGTCATAGGCTTGTATAGGCCCAGACCAGCATAGGCTAGATCACAGGGAAATACCCCTACAATGTCTACAGTGAAACTGAGCTGTAGGTTAGTCCTGTGACACAATGGATAAAGCAGTGGGTGCTGGGAACCACAATTCAGCTCCCACTTCCTTCTAACTGGGGGGAAAGCCATTTTATTTCCTGTTGCTTCAGATGCCCACTTAGGGATGTAGTTATCGATTGTCTGCTACGTGTTCTCACCACTAGCTCATGTTATTTTAGCACAGGTTCCGTTTTATGCAATGAGGCCTAGTTAGTAATAACTGGGATTAACAGTAAAATAACGTTGATAATTGTTGTAAGGTATGGGATTTGCGTAACAAGGCGTATGAGGAGAGACTTGCTGACCTGAACATGTATACCCTGGAGACGTTTAAATATTTGAAAGGTATT
Source organism: Microcaecilia unicolor (assembly GCF_901765095.1). Taxonomy (NCBI): domain Eukaryota; kingdom Metazoa; phylum Chordata; class Amphibia; order Gymnophiona; family Siphonopidae; genus Microcaecilia; species Microcaecilia unicolor. Next base: position 46,723,736 of record NC_044044.1, read on the forward strand.
AATCCGCAAACGAACCTTTTCCGGAGATACGAAGGCGGCAGAACGAGAGGACATGAAATGAGATTGAAGGGGGGCAGACTCAAGAAAAATGTCAGGAAGTATTTCTTCACGGAGAGAGTGGTGGATGCTTGGAATGCCCTCCCGCGGGAGGTGGTGGAGAGGAAAACGGTAACAGAATTCAAACATGCGTGGGATAAACATAAAGGAATCCTGTTCAGAAGGAAGGGATCCTCAGGAGCTTAACTGAGATTGGATAGCAGAGCCGGTAGTGGGAGGCGGGGCTGGAGGTTGGGAGGTGGGGATAGTGCTGGCCAGACTTATACGGTCTGTGCCTTGAAGAGCACAGGTACAAATCAAAGTAGGGTATACACAAAAAGTAGCACACATGAGTTGTCTTGTTGGGCAGACTGGACCGTGCAGATCTTTTTCTGCCGTCATCTACTATGTTACTATGTTTGTTGTAGCTGATTCTAACAATGATGTAAGTCACCTTAAGTATTATTTGAACAGACAGGTTAAAAAAAAAAAGACCCAAAAAGATGATTATTGGAAAGTGCCAGTTCATTTTGGCTAGTTAATTTGTTGTTCCTGTTTATAAGAGCAGCACATGCCCCTATTGTCTCTCGTCATAAAAGCTTACATACAAAGTACCGTAATGCCTGCCCAAGGAAAATGTAACTTTGCACGGATATGGCCGTATTTTCTAAAATATGCATTTCTCGCGGCTCTGCGCGTTCTTTGCCCCCTACAGTATGTCCCCAGATTCTATATATGCCACCCAGATTTGGGCACGTGCAAACTAATTAACGAGCCCTTAACGATCAATAATTGGGTGCTAACAACCAGTTATTGAAGTTAATGGGCACTCATTAATGTTTGCACCCGCATCTGTGCTCGGCTCCTAACTCTACTAGTGTACGTACGTGCAGGACGTCAGACTCACAGAAACAGAAGCCTGAATATATGTAAACCGCTTTGAAAGTAGTTGCAAAAACTACATTCAAAGCGGTTTACATATATTCAGGTACTTATTTTGTACCAGGGGCAATGGAGGGTTAAGTGACTTGCCCACAGTCACAAGGAGTTGCAGTGGGAATCGAACTCGGTTCCCCAGGATCAAAGTCCACTGCACTAACCACTAGGCTACTCCTCCACTAGCAACAGTCCATGTAGAAGCCTGCCCTTGCAGATCAGCAATGCGGCCGCGCAGGCTTCTGTTTCTGTGAGTCTGACGTCCTGCACGTCCTGCAAAGCGGTATCAGTGACTTTATATAGAGGTTCCACGAGCTTCCTAACTAATCAGTAAATGCATTTGATTTCTCATGTACCCGTATCCTGGGGGAGATTCTAGGGTCCACGATTGCAAAATATACTTTCTTGCCAGAAGGCACATTTTGTGAAACAATATTGTGCCACCTTTATCCTTCCCCCCAAAAGACCCTGGTTTATCCAGTAACAGTTGTTCGGGTGACCCCTCAATCCTGCTTGCCAAAATAGTGGCCATGTAACGCATAACCGTTCTCCAGAACCCCCGAACAGGGCCACCAAGAGACTGAGCCAGGCCTGGGGCAGGGCCGCCACCGCCCCCTCCAGGATTGCCCCCCCTCCCTGCCGCAATTCAACATACCTTGGCTGACGGGGGTCCCCAGGCCCTGCCAGCAAAAGAAGCCTTCTTCCAGCGCTGTTCTTCAGTCCGCCGCATTACCTGTCCGGTCCCTGCGGCAGCTTTTCCCCTCGTGTCACACGTGCTCAATTTCAACAACCGAGCGTGCGTGATGTGAGGGGGAAAAGCAGCCGCAGGGCAGGCAATGCAGCGGAGTGAAGAACAGCATTGGAGGAAGGCTTCTTCTGCTGGCAGGGCCTGGGGACCCCCGCCAGCCAAAAAAGAGGCCCTGAAGCCCTGTGTCTGCTCCTCCCCAATCTCTAAGGGGGGTCCGGTGCCAGAATTTTCTCTCTCCTGGTCCCATCAGGAGCAGGAGAGAGAGAGAGAACCCGGCGCCAGGCCCCCCTTGGAGGCTGGGCCTGGGGGAATCTTGCCCCCCCAACCTCCCTCTCGACGGCCCTGCTCCTGAACTGCTGTGTATTCCTGAAAAGAACGGTAAAAGGTATTGTCTGCTCTCCGACGTGTGCTACAGAGCGGTGAATCCACTCCTCCTGCCTTATAGAGTGTGGTATGGCCTGGGCAGCACCCTAAAATAACATTCCCTATATCCCGCATTTGCAGTCACTCCCAGAAGGCATTTGATGTTATTTATCAGATCCCAGTTTCCCAAAATTTTCCCTCATGCAGAAAAGTCTTTAAAAAAGCAGAATGACCAGGATAAAGATCTACGTTTGGGGAGTAAAACTGTGGTGGAGAGAAATGTAGTTTAAAAAGGGTCAAAGTAACTTAAAAAGAAAAACTATAAATGGAAATGGCCAGTAGTAACTTTTAATACTGTCCGAATACTGTTTTGAAGGAGTGTTACCCATGGACTATTCATCTTATGTGTTAAAAAGCTTTTGGGCTGTTTCTTGGTGATTACACACCTCAATCATGTTAAAGTGGAATTCAGTTCATTCTGGTACTAACTTTGATGTCATGTTTCGGTATTGATTAAAGGGTAGGTAAGGTTCTTCTCTTGTGTCTCCCTCACCAGTTTGTCATTTATCAGGGCTGTGTTGAGGTCAGTCTGCTTTTCTCTCGATCCTCTGGTTGCAGTGGCGTCGCGAGGGCAGCTGACACCCGGGGCGGGTCGCCGCTGCGCACCCCCCCCCCCCAGATGCAGCGCGACGCACCCTCTCCCCTCCGTAGCGCAACCCCCCCGTGAGAACATACCTGGAAGGCGGTGAGAGGCGGGCGGGAGGGCCAATCCGCCGAGCGCACGCCGCTGGGGGGTGTCGGCGCCTCGCTGGTTCCTTGCTCTCTGCCCCGGAACAGGTTGTTCCGGGGCAGAAAGAGCAAGGAACCAGCGAGGCGCCGACACCCCCCAGCGGCGTGCACCCGGGACGGACCGCCCCCTCCCCTTCCTATGCCACTGTCTGGCTGACCTCCAAAGAGTATTCTGTCTTCCCGTCCATAAGTTCTGGCCTCACCTCTTCCTTTTCCTCTTTCAGTCTGATTCGGAGGAAGATGAACCCACAAAGAAGAAGAACGTTCCTCAGGTAATCACCACTGTCTGCTCACTTTAATGGCATGTAAAACAAAAAAGGTGGGAATATAAGCCAGGCTCTCCAAAGAATGGAACCAAAAATTGTTTAAAAATCAAAGTTTAATATTTTCAAACAGATAAATATACCAATAATGCATAAGAAATGACTCGACACAACGTTGTGTTTCGGCCAAGGAGGCCTACATCAGGAGTCTTATGGAACTGGTTAAAATAAGATGTCAAAGGAATCTCAAATAGTAAATAGAGGATTCCAAAGGATCTTGCAAAATAAATATATAGAAAATATATAGTCTTAAAAAAGACCGTTGTACAAAGTGAGCCGTCTGACTGACGCAGTGATTTCAGCACGGCTCACTTTGTACAACGGTCTTTTTTAAGACTATATATTTTCTATATATTTATTTTGCAAGATCCTTTGGAATCCTCTATTTACTATTTGAGATTCCTTTGACATCTTATTTTAACCAGTTCCATAAGACTCCTGATGTAGGCCTCCTTGGCCGAAACACAACGTTGTGTCGAGTCATTTCTTATGCATTATTGGTATATTTATCTGTTTGAAAATATTAAACTTTGATTTTTAAACAATTTTTGGTTCCATTCTTTGGAGAGCCTGGCTTATATTCCCACCTTTTTTGTTTTACATTTCACGCACCGTGGGATCTATTGAGTTCTCCATATTTTTGTGGATTCTCTTTACACTTTAATGGCATAGCATGTGATTACAATGAAAAAGGCTTTGCAAAAGGATGATCAAATAGCGCCCTTTCAAGAGTAGAGAGAAGAATATGGTTTAGAGCAAAGGGATTTTTTTCGACTAGAAGAGACTCGTTTTGAATGTGCTGTTCAAAATGGCAGGGGGGAGAGGGAGAAATTTCATGTATATATTTGAGGCTGCTTTCTGTTCCCTGAAATGGTGATGCTATTACAGGATTTTGTAAGCCACATTGAGCCTGGGAAAATGTGGGATACAAATGCAATAAATAAATAATAATAATAACAACGATGACTTCAAGTTTGAAGTCCAGCCTTGCTATAGGCAAAGTGCTGTTTCTCTGAAAAATCCATCTCTAAGTCGAAGGTCCTCTTTCAAGTTGAATTTGTCAACTTGCACTTTGTTGCAATCCTTCATTAGTTCTAGGACAAAAGAGCCCGTATCGATCTGTTATATGTAAAGTATCCTTTCTTTCTTGCCCTTCTACTCTACTAATCTCATTTGTATCTGATATCACCCGGAGTCCTCTCTCTCACTCCGTTTTATGTAAGCCGCATTGAGCCTGCATGTTTCTGGGGATAATGTGGGGTATAAATCAAACATATAAACGGCGAGTGACCGTACTCACTCGCAAATGCGCAGTAGAGACTTCCCTCTCTGCCCCGCCGCCGCTTCAATACGTGATGATGGGGGCGGGACAGAGAGGGAAGTCTCGACTGGCTGCAGACGTCGGAACTGCTCCCCCTCCCCCGGAGTCGCCGCCGCCCCTCCATCTGGCCCGAGCACTGTGAACTTACATCAGCACGCAGCAGCAGGCACATCAGCAAAGCTGCCGTTGGGCTTCCTTCTCTGCCTTTGTCCCGCCCTCGCCGACGTTACGTCACACGAGGGCGGGACACAGGCAGAGAAGGAAGCCCGCCCCGACGGCAGCTTTGCTGATGTTCCTGCTGCTGCGTGCTGATGTAAGTTCACAGTGCTGGCCGGGTGGAGGGCCTACGGTGGCAACTCCGGGGGGGGGGGGGGGCTCGGACCCCCCCCCCCCCATTCCAAAAGTAGCCCGTTTTCACGGGCTCAATGGCTAGTACATTAATAAATAAAACTGTAAATGAATTCAAGAAAGCTTGAGACAGGTACATAGAATCTCTGAGGGTGTGATATGGAGAGTAAATGACAGCAATGGGTAAACTGGTTAGGCCATATGATCTTTTTCTGCCTTAATTCTTCTCTGCTTCTGATATGTCACATTAAATTGTACAGGTCAAATTGATGCTAGAATGTTGTGGAAAGACAAAGGTATTTTAACTCATCTGTTTGTTTTTTTTGTTTTTTTTTAATCAAATTACAGGGATTGAGGGAAGGAGCTGGTTTGTCTGCTTTGCTCCCCCAACCCAAAAACCTGTCTGGAAAAGAGATGAATCGACCGCTCCTCCCGCATGTGTTCACAAAGACGTCCACCAAAAGCCCAAAAGACACAAAACCTGTCAAAACAGCACCCTCTACGAAAGCAAAACTTGCTGCCAAGCCAACAGTCTCCACAACCCCCTCGCCGTCAGCCATCAAAGCTGCAGCCAAGAACGCCACCAGGCAGGTCACCAGGCAGATCACCCAGGAGGAAGACGAGGAAAGCGATGAGGAGGTGGAGCCGGGGAACTTTTTCTCCTTGTCCTCAAAAGAGGCGCCTGCTGTGACCAGCGCAGAGACGTTCACCTATCCAGCCGTCGTGGTCATGGAGGACCTACCCCCTGGCACCGAGCCAATGGACTCGCTGGATGATGCAGCCAATGCCCCACTGGAGTTCAAAACTTCTGGGGGCTCAAATGCTTCCCAACATGGGGCCTCCGGTGGCTGGGGATCCAAACCTGGGGAAGATTATAGCGACCAGGCCTACAGCCAGTATAGCAACTACAGTGATTTTGGTGCCTCTGCCAATTACTATCAGGTTTGTAAATCTTGGTATCACCAGTGTGTTAAACAAACAAACCAGAGCAACTGAAAGTGCAAAAGAGCAGTGGGCCACAGATGGGACAAAAGTCAGGCAGCCTTAGATCGGCAGAAGCAGACATTGAGGGACGTAACATGGCCACCAATAAAGTTTCAGCAAAGTATCTGCGTCAGGGGTGTATACGTAAAGAAATGGGAAAATAAATAATTAAAAACCTTTAATATATTTATACAAATAATTGAAAAGTTATGACATTAATATATAGATTAAAAACTCCAGTAGTGTGACAAAACCAGCAACTTTTACATTAATACAAAAACAGATGACACACATCATCTATCTGCACTCACATTCATCCACATTTATTCACCACTCGCCTTTGCTGCCTACTGCAACCTTCACACGTATCTCAGCATAATGTACTACAATGTATACCATGATGTACCTAGCACGATGCATCAATATGACCCTTCCAGCGCCACCGGTTCCCAAATTGTTCATCGGGGAACCGCTAATGGCATGAACAGCTGAAAGAGCTAGCTGTGAGGGTGGATGTTGTAGTCCCTCGCCAGTGCCTAACAGCTATTGGATTCAACAGAAGCCCACAGCGCGCTGGTGATTTTGAATGAGGCTGATGGACTTTGCCACTTATGGACGCAGTAGGGAAGTACTCCCAACGTAAACCTTTTTTTGAACCGGGTTAGCTGCGTGAATGCAAACGCAGCTCATGTAATTGAGTTGATTTTAAGAGCAAACAATTTGGAAACCGGTGGCGCTGGAAGGGTCATATTGATGCATCGTGCTAGGTACATCATGGTATACATTGTAGTACATTATGTTGAGATACATGTGAAGGTTGCAGTAGGCAGCAAAGGCAAGTGGTGGATGAATGTGAGTGCAGATAGATGATGTGTGTCATCTGTTTTTGTATTAATGTAAAAGTTGAAAATAAAAAGCTAAGATTTGGTCATACTACTGGAGTTCTTAATGTTTTCGTATAGTATTGACTGGTATTAATTATTTATCCCCTATTTTTTGTATTGATAATCAAACATATAAACGGCGAGTGAGCGAACTCACTCGCAAATGCGCAGTAAAGACCCTCTCTGTCCCGCCCCCGCGTCAATACGTGATGATGGGGGCGGCACAGAGAGGGTCTGTACTGCGCAAGGAGAGGGACACAACCGCCATCGCCGCAGCTTCCCGTCCCCCCACCCAGAGTCGCCGGCGCCCTTAATTTTTTTTTTTCCTATCAACTTTATTCTCGGTTAATTTCTTTTTCTGTTGTATGTTCACCACGTTCGTATGAGTTTGAGCTAGAGATTTTTGTTTGACAGCTTGCTATGATTTCAATTTAATGTTGAAGTCTTTCATGAGCAGAAGATTCCGAGAACTAAACTGGAACTTCCTGGCAGTGAACTGAGCGCAGTTGGGACCGTGAATGAATTTTGCTGGTGGATATGAGCGTGTCATTTATCAACCACTGTGATATCTGGCATTACAAATCATCGTTTAAGCAGATTTTATGCATATTATTAAACTTGCTAGGATTATACACTGGAAACCAAAATCTAACAAATGGTGTGGGGGAATTAAGTGGGATACTGGGTGTGTCTTTTTCAAAAGTGTGCATAGAAGCAGGACTGACTGTACAGAAAGACATTAACATAGATCTACCTTTGAACTCAAAAATGGGTGACGGTCTGCCTTCTCTTCAGGCTGTGATATCTTTATATTGGACTAGTAGTAAAAAAGGCCAGTTTCTGACACAAATGAAATGGGCACGAGCAAGGTTTTCCTCGGAGTGTGTGTGTTTAATAGAGTGTGTGTAAGAGTGACTGTGTGAGAGAGAGAGGAGTGAAAGTGCGAGTGTGTGTGACAGAGAGAGAGAGTGAGACTGGGTGCGAGTGTGTCTGTGAGAGAGAGAGTATGTGTGTGAGCATGAGAGTGTGTGCCAGGGTCCCCCCTCCCTCCCTCCGAGTTCCAGGCTTGTCCCCTCCCTGCCTCCCCCCCCCCCCCCCCCGAGTTTCAGGGTCCCCTCCCTCCTCTGCATTATGCTCTGTTCCCTGCATTCATCCATATGCAGGCAATGTCCTCTGTGCCCTGCTCCCTCCATCCATCCATCCATGTGCAGCATCTCTCCCCTGCCCCCTCCACCTCCCTCCGAGTTCCAGTGTCCCCCTCCCTCCCATTTCCAGTGTCCCTCCATCCCTCCCTCCCAATTCCAGGGTCCCATGAAACTGGGAGGGAGGGGGGACAGAGAACGTTGGAGGAGTGACGTCAGCAGGTGGTTACAATCCCAATGACACACATTGGAACGTTGGAGGAGTAAATTATTATATTAGATAGTAAGCATTAGATGCTATATAGAAGATGCTTGGAACTCAGTGTCCAGCTTTACCTTCGGTTTACGCTGTGAGTGCAACTGAACATTCCGCTTCTTGCAAAGCGTCAACTTTTCTCCAAGTCCAAAACAGCTCCTAGACTTCCCAGCTCAGGACACTGCTTCTTGGCCCAACTGGATCTTTGGAGGGGGGAGAAGGAGAAAAGGAAAAAAAAAAAAACTAACGAGAGAGCAGTTTGCAAGTCTGTTCTGTTGTTGCCAGTTTTTAAATGATTACAACTTTTGCCCATGGATTTCACTGCCTGAAACTTCTAGAGAAGAGAGAAATTCCCATCACTCAAAAGGTTTTCTGTGAAGTTATCTGCTACCCAGGTTTTGGGGACACACCCAGCCAGTCAGGTTTTCAGGATATCCACAATGAATATGTATGAGATATATTTGCATATATAATGAAGGTAGTGTATTCAGATGTATCTCATGCGTATTTGTTATGGGTATCCTGAAATCCTGACTGGCTAGATGAGCTTTGCAGGTGGAACAGACTTGTGGGCATTTTTACTGGTTCTTACCTCTTTCCTTTATCCATGTGCTTTACAATTTCTGGTATATAAATTGCTTAGTTTCTTGTCCTCTCTCTCTCCTTTGGCAGGATTATTATAATACAGGGTATTTGCAAGAATCGGATCCAGCCTTGATAGCACCCCAGGAGGTGGGCGTTAGTCTTTCCTCATTTATGGACGATGAAGCGGTAGGTATATCTGACCAGTGACCAGGGATAATTGTTTCTGACAAAACCTGCAATGTGTTCTGCAGGGTACCGGAAGAGACGAGCATATCCGCTCTCTCTGGATCTGGCAGAATATCTTGGTCTAAAAGTGGGTGTGTCTGGATTTCATGTTCTTCATAATGAATGTCTTGGGGGTCCACCCGGTGGTTTGATGTTTGTGCATGTGCAAAGGGGTTCAATTCCTGGCGCAAGTCTTCCAATCCTTAGGCTGGATTGAGGGATGCTGTGTAAGCAACATTCATAGCTCTATGTAGGGGGGTCTCAAGTATTGCACAAGGCCTGGGGTTTCAGGATGCAATGACTAGACTAAGCCTAGAGAAGGATTAAAAAAAAAAATAAAACCACCTAGAGGAAAAATGCCTAGATCAGTGGTTCTCAAACCTGGTCCTGGAGGCACCCCAGCCAGTCAGGTTTTCAGGATATCCACGATGAATATTCATGAGAGAGATTTGCATGCAGTGGAGGCAGTGCATGCAGATCTATCTCATGAATATTCGTTGTGTGTATCCTGAAAACCTGACTGGCTGGGGTGCCTCCAGGACCAGGTTTGGGAACCACCGGCCTAGATGGTTTTGCATGCCCAAGAGAAGCCAGTTCCTACTTGCTTTTTCCAAACGAGCTCAGGGTGAGTTGCCTGTTTAGCTTCTAAAGTTGTATCCCTTACTAACTTGGCTTTTAAACTTAATTGTTCGTGAGGTAATGGAGGGTGAAGTGACTTGGAAAGGCCATTACGAGCATCACTGGGAGAAACGGGAATTGAACCCTAGAGCAGGGGGAAAAGAGTCCTCATGCGTGTTTACCTGTTTCTGTTCCAGTATATTGTAGGGACCAGTTTATGACTTCAGAAGAAATAGAGCCCCTCGTCCCTGCCTTAAGTAATAATGTGAGACTGCACAGGGTTTTGCTTTTTGCGGCCTTTGGTATTTTCTGATTCCTCCCTCACATTTTCATAGAGTGTGATGTTTTATTGTTTTGGGTTTTTTTTTTAAATTTTAAAGAGAAACCAGTTCATTCTTTTGAGCTTCTTGAGGCCTGAGGAGGAGGTATTGCAGGGACTGTGGGGAAATCATCTTAACCTATTTTCAAAGAACTCCCATCACTAGAAAGCACAGCAACAAACCGGAACGCTCTTAAAAGCAGAGCTGAAGTTCTGTCAGGTTATCATATGCTACCATGACTGCTTATTTCTTTACTGCTGTTGGACATACTCAGTGCCGCTCAAATATCCATAAAACATAGGCCTTGCTACGTGGTCAGGGCAGACAGGCAAGAGGTTTCTATTTATTTATTAGGATTTATTTACCGCCTTTTTGAAGGAATTCACTCAAGGCGGTGTACAGTAAGAATAGATCAAACATGAGCAGGAGGCAATTAGAGCAGTAAAAATATTCGAACAACAGTACAAAGTATGGCATGGTATACTACTTGCAATGACATCACAATATGTACTAGAACATTATAATTGGTAGTGAAGGGTAAGGCAAAGTTGTAACATATAGATGAGTAAGAAAGTAGGAGGAATTAGAAAGTAAGGTGATTGATTTGAAGAAAGTTGCACGTGAGGTCAGAGAGATGGTTAAATATTATCTCAGCTAGGGTAGGAGTGGATAAACATGTCCCGCTGCAGTATGTGCAGCCCGAGTCAATCCTTGTGTGTGTGAGAGTGAGACTAACAAGTTAGTTACTTCTTCCATCAAAGGCTTGGTTGAAAGCCAAGCTTTTACCTGCTTCCTGAAGTAGAGGTGGTCTTGTGTTAAGCGGAGCCTTTCAGGCAATGCATTCCAGAGTGTGAGGGCTACTCCGGAGAAGGCTCGCTTGCGGGTATCGCATCGTGTAATGTCTTTTGGAGAGGGTGTAGTTAGTGAAAGTCCTTGGGAGGACCTTGGTGTCCTTGACGGTGTGTGGAGGATCATCCTATTCTTCAGATACTCAGGGCCGTTTCCTTTCAGGGCCTTGAAGATCAGACATAGAGTTTTAAATTTAGCCCTGGTAGTCACACACCTGCATGGCATTAAAAAGTCTACCTGTAATGCAGCAATGAAACCCCAACATTTATTTACCCCAAAATTCTATATATGGTTCCTTAATTTCCGTGTGGAAATCGAAGAGTATTCTATAACAATGCGCGTAACTTAATTGATTGACTAAGCGCTGTCAACTGGATGTTCACAAGCAATTATCTGCACTTACTGGCATTAATTCAAATTTCCACTCACAACTCGCTAAGTGTAATCACAACACCTCTACTCAGGAAATCTAGACTACCCCAACTTGACATTTCGTCCTTTAGATTGTAAGCTCTTCTGAGCAGGGACCGTCCTTAGTTATTAATTTGTACAGCGCTGCGTAACCCTAGTAGCGCTCTAGAAATGTTAAGTAGTAGTAGTATTCTGTAACGTGCGCGTAAATTCTAAGTTGTATGGTTGAAAAAGGGGTGTGGAATGGGCGGGTTGTGGGCGTTTCTAAAATCTCTGCACGTTATCATAGAATACACCCGCTGTGCACCTAATTTAGGCGTTGGGATTTACGCCAAATAAAACATGGCCTAAATGGATGCGACCAAATTTGGTTGCGTGGAGAGGCACTTGGCATATTCTATATACTGTGCCAAAATTTAAGCCTATGCTATAACATTTAAGCGTACTTTAAAGAATACTCCTAGGAACTAAAGGGGGGGGGGGGGGAGGGAGAAAAATGAAAAACTTTTGATGATAGAGTTGAATGATGTATATTTAGAAACATGTTACGAGATTATAATGGTTATATTTGGATTCTTATGGTTATGTTTTGTATGCAGAATCATCAATAAAAAATTATTAAAAGTAAAGAATACTCCTAGGAGTATTTTTTCCATGTGGATTTTTCAGGTGTCATATATAGAAGTTAGCTATTATTGTATTCGTTATATACTGGGGAGCAGAGATGTGCTGGTAAAGGTATGAGAAATCAGGTTCCCGCCTGTATTAAGGCACTAGGAAAAAATGCCCGTTTCTGAGCGGAATGAAACGGGCGCTAGCAAGGGGCCCCCTCCCTCCGTCCCTGGAAGCTACTTGTCTTGTTCGCTGTGGGCCGTTTCGGCCCTCGAGTGTCAATAGCTCCGCCCTCGACGTCATGACGTTTTGACGCGAGGGCGGTGCAGACACTCCAGGGCACACCGGATATCTCGGGCGCCTCAACTTCCATGGAGGCTTCAGAACGTTGGGGTTGCCTTTTATATATATATAGATCCTCATTAACATGCGGCCCTGTAGGCAGTTATTTATTTATTTGTTACATTTGTATCCCACATTTTCCCACCTTTTGCAGGCTCAATGTGGCTTACATTTTACCGTTAACGGCGTTAGCTGATTCCGGTCTGAACAAATGCAGGTTACGAATGAATACAAAGTGATATTGTGGTATGATAGGTAATTTGGGGGGAACTTAAAGAGGGAGACGAGAGAAAGAGTCAGGTAATGTCCATTACGGTCTTTAGCTGTATCGTATCGCAAGTGTTCAGGTATTTTATGTTGGGTCGGTGGGGTATGCTGTTCTGAACAGGTCTGTCTTTAGTGCTTTCCGGAAATTTAGGTGGTCGAGCGTAGTTTTTACTGCTTTTGGTAGTGCGTTCCATAGTTGTGCGCTTAAGTAGGAAAAGCTGGATGCATAGGTGGATTTGTATTTGAGTCCTTTACTGCTTGGGTAGTGGAGGTTTAAGTATGATCGTGTAGATTTTGTGGTGTTTCTGGTTGGTAGGTCGATGAGGTCTGTCATGTATCCTGGCGCCTTGCCGTAAATAATTTTATGAACAGTTGTGCAGATTTTGAAAGTGATCCATTCTTTGATTGGTAGCCAATGCAGTTTTTCTCGGAGTGGTTTGGCGCTGTCAAAACGCGTTTTTCCAAATATAAGCCTGGCTGCTGTGTTTTGGGCGGTCTGAAGTTTCTTTATGATTTGATCCTTGCATCCCGCATAGATTCCATTGCAGTAGTCTGCGTGGTTTAGTACCATTGACTGTGTCAGGTTACAAAATATTTCCCTCGAGAAGAATGGTTTTAGGCGTTTGAGTTTCCACATTGAGAAAAACATTTTCTTTATGGTGGATTTCGCTTTGGTCTCTAGTGATAGGTTACGATCGATTGTTACTCTGAGAATTTTCAGGCTGTCTGAGATAGGGAGGGTGTTAATGTTTGTGGGTTTGTATGTATTGTATTGGGATGAGATGATGAGACAGTGTGTTTTTTCTGTATTGAGTTGGAATGCATTTGCCCATGAGTTCATGATGTTTAGGCTGAGCTTGATTTCGCTGGTGATTTCTGCCAAATCATGTTTGTAGGGGATATATAATGTAACGTCATCAGCGTAGATAAATGGGTTGAGGCCTTGGGTGGATAAGGTCTTGGCTAGTGGAGTCATTATGAGGTTGAAAAGGATCGGTGATAGTGGTGATCCTTCCGGTACTCCACAGTCTGGTTTCCACGATGACAATATGTTTGTTTTTGATTTCACTTGATATGTTCTTGTGGTTAGAAAACCCTTGATCCAATTGAGAGTGCCACCACTGATTCCGAAGTATTCTAGGAGTCTTAGCAGTATGCTATGGTTAACCATGTCGAACGCACTTGACATGTCGATTTGAAGGAGGAGAATACTCTTGCCTAATGCTATTTCCTGCTTGAATTTGGTTAGGAGAGTAAGTAGTACTGTTTCGGTGCTGTGTAGGTGTCGAAATCCTGATTGTGACTCATGTAGTATAGTGAATTTGTTTATGTAGTCATTGAGTTGTTTGGTCACCAGTCCTTACATTAGTTTGACTACTAATGGGATAGTTAGTAATGTCGTTTGTTTTTTTCTTGGTGTCTTTTGGTATTGGGGTGAGCAGGATGTTGCCTTTTTCTTTAGGGTAGATACCCTGTTGAAGCATGAAGTTTAGATGGGATATGAGATCTGTTACGAAGCGGTGGGGAGCAGATTGTATTAGGTAGCTGGGACAGGTGTCCAGTTGACAGTGGCTGTTGGGGTATTTTTTAATCGCCTGAGTAACTGTGTCGGTGCTGAGGAGAGCGAAATTTGACCTTATACGGTCAGCAGGGTATTCACCAGGGGTGGGGTCTAGACCATTAATGAAGTTTTCTATTCCATTTTGTTCTGAGGTAGAGTTTTGCGTAGGTTTACGAATTTTTTATTGAAATATTTAGCAAGGTTATCAGCAGAAGGGATGTCAGTGTTGGTTGTGGTGACTGGTGTTGTGTCTAGTAGTTTGTTAACGAGGTGGTATAGTTTTTGCGTGTTTTTCTAGTCTGGCCCAATTTTAGTTTTGTAGTACGACCTTTTGGTCTTATTGCGTATTTGTATTTCCTTTGTAGTTGTTTCCATGCGTTGAGAGTGTGTTCATCTTTTATTTTTTTCCATGCACGTTCCAGTTTCCTAGATTGTGTTTTTAGTTTTTTCAATTCTTCATTGAACCACGGTATCGAGTTATGTCTACGTGAAGTTCTTGTTTTTTTTAATGGTGCTATTTCGTCTAGTATATGTCTGCATCTTTTGTTCCATTCTGAGAGGTAATGTATGGATTCCGTTTGTGTTGTCCAATTGTTGTATATTTGCTGCCAGAAAGTAACCGGGTCTGTTTGGCCTCTCATGGTATGAGTTGTGGGTTCTCATGTGTGGAGAGAACCCCTTTTTCACCATTTTAGGGATAGGTTTGGTTTATAATGGTCGGTCCATGGTGTTTCTGTCCATCTAGTTTGTGTTATGGTTAAGTTCTGATCAGTGGACAGTTTGTATGAGATGAGGTCGAGTGTGTGACCCTTCGGGTGGGTTGTTTGCATGTGTGGCCAAGGAAGATCACATAGATGAAGGAAGTCCTTGCATTCTTGTGCGTTGATAGAGTTGGGTCTTCAAGGTGAAGGTTAATGTGTTCTAATACTAGTGTATTGGAGTTGGATACACATGTATTTGAAACGAAGTTCATAAAGTCCGCCTGGCTTTCGTTCCAGTTATAAGGTGGTCTGTAGAATAGGACGCAATTTAGGTGGTCAACCAGGGTTTTATGATGGATTCTGATTGAGGTTATTTCGAGGTGGGTTGTTATAGATTCCGCAGTGGTTTCAGTCGTGAGATGATATCGGTATATAAGCGCCATGCCCCCTCCTCTTTTTTCTTTTCTGGTTCAGTGGGTAATTTTATATCCTGGAAGACATTAAGATGATGGGGTCCTTCTGATCATGAATCCAGATTTCAGTGATGAAAAGTAAATAGGTGTTCTGCGTTCGGTGTAATGTGGACTTTTGTTAGTTGTCGTTTCTTGGTTTGTGTGGATTTTTTTTTACCTTTCTGTTCATTTTGTTGAGGTGTTGTACACTTGTTGGTTCTCTTCCTTTGTGTTGGTTAGTGTCGGTTTGGTGTGAAGTAGTGTGGCTGGTCAGTGTTCGGTTATTGAATAGTGTGGGTATATTGTTCATTTTTTTGAGTGGGGTGGTCAGTGTTAGGTGGATCAAGGATAAGGAGTAGATTGCTAATAGCAGCTTGGTGGTGTTCATAATGGTGTCAATTCAGTAGTTATTAAAAGAAGACTGTAGCCACCTAGAGGCTCTGTCCAAGAACTGCTCAGGCCCATCACCATCTGTGGACATGCTCTACTCTGGCATACCCTTCTTCCCATCTGCTGGGTATGCTTGCCTCTGGGGTGCTGTAGTGTTTTGGAAACCCATCTGCTTCCTTGCTTGATGAATGGGCCAGTAAGTTTTTGTGCTGTGGCTGCTGTGTAGGTCTCCTCCATGGGACTGGAGCTACCCATGAAAGCTGCCAGCATCGATGCAAGAGCTGGAATGCTCTTCAATGCAAGCTTTGGATTATCTGGGCAATCTTCTTTGAAATGTCCTGTACGCCCACACTGGTATCAAGGACGCTCGTGCCTAAGGTCTTTAGGTTTTTAGGGAACACTGGCGGGTTTGCTGACTGTCTCTGAGGTTGCAGGAATATTTGGCTTAGGGCCCTGGCTACCCTTAGATACCGGCCGTTGCGGATAAGGACGGCTTCTCTTTGCCAACCAGGGACGGTTAGCCACAAAAATGTCGGCCAACTCAGCTGCTTTTTCTGGAGTACGGGGCTGGTGATCTTGAACATGTTCCCTCACCTCTGAACGACAACGCTGAAGAAACTGCTCCAGGACCATCAGGTTTTGGCGGTCCTCTAAGGTTTTAACTTCAGCTCCATTTTGCCACCGCTGGTATCTTAGCTGGATCACAAACTCGCTGTGAGTATCATCCACCCTCTTTTGCAAAATCTGGAACTTTAGTCTTTAGGTCTCAGGGGTAACGACCTAAAGGTTCAACAAAGCTTTTTGCACCTCCTCAAACTGGGAGCATGTATCCATGGATAGTCCTTGGTGTTCTTCAAATTCTGTACCAGTGAGCTTGCCTCCCAAATAGTGCACCCAATCTTTCTCAGGAATCTCATTGAGGTGGGAATTTTTTTCAAAGGCAGTTAGATATCCATCAGTGTCCCCTCAGGTATTATGAAACTGCACAAACAAGTTAGGCCCGATCTGGGCTGTGCATCCTACCTCTGGCCTTGGTGCGGGGGTTGGGCTGGAGCTTTGGATGCGAGCCATTTCCATCTCCAACTTCATTTTCTGCTGCTGAAATTCCCGCTCCTCTCATTGCTGTTTGTCTAGCCGCTGTTGCTGTACCATGTAGCTCTGTCGGATTTCAGCTGGTGTGGCATCTGGCCCTGCCAACTCAGGCCTCTGTCCACAAGGAGTCTAGTCTCCCCCGAGGAGAACTCTGCACAGGCAGGTCCTGCAGCTCCAGCTTTCTGAGGTCATCCAGTCCCTCTTGTGTTAGGACAGGCATATTTGGTGTCTGACGGCCGCTGTCAGTCGCCATCAGCACTGTAATCTAACACTACCAAAAAAAAACCTGAATGGGGAAGGGACCCTGTTACTACTGCACTTGTTCACTGTGTTCTGTGCCTGGAGGCTACAGATAAAAACTCTGAACCACTCAGTGGATGGTGACCCTCACCCCACACACTGAGCCTGACAATCTCATCACGCTGCTACCAAAAAGGACAGGTCTGTCATGGAACGCCTAGCACCAGGCTGGGGCTACCCCTGCGACCACCTAGAGGGTCTGTCCCAGCACTGCTCAGGCCCACTACCACCTATGCATGTGTTCTATTCTGGCATACCCTTCCTCCCACCTGCTGGGTTATGCTTATCTCTTAATTCCCCAGTGGTTTCTAAGGACACTGGGGCCACACGGGGTCCCACGGTTCCTAGAAAGCACCCACAGACCCAAAACACATACATAGTAGTACATAGTAGATGACGGCAGAAAAAGACGTGCACGGTCCATCCAGTCTGCCCGTGAAAATAAATTCATATGTGCTACTTTTTTATTTGTACTGTCCTCTTCAGTGCACAGACCGTATAAGTCTGGCCAGCCCTATCCCCGCCTCCCAACCACCAACCCCGCCTCCCAACCACCATCTCTGGCACAGACCCTATAAGTCTGCCCAGCACTATCCCCGCCTCCCAACTACCAGTCCCGCCTCCCACCACTAGCTCTGGCACAGACCGTATAAGTCTGCCCAGCACAATCCCCGCCGCCCAACCACCAGCCCCAGCACAGACCGTATAAGTCTGCCCAGCACTAGTCCCGCCTCCCAACCACCAGCCCCAGCACAGACCGTATAAGTCTGCCCAGCACTAGCCCCGCCTCCCAACTACCAGTCCCGCCTCCAGCTCTGGCACAGACCGTATAAGTCTGCCCAGCACTATCCCCGCTGCCCAACCACCAGCCCCGGCACAGACCGTATAAGTCTGCCCAGCACTATCCCCGCCGCCCAACCACCAGCCCCGGCACAGACCGTATAAGTCTGCCCAGCACTAGCCCCGCCTCCCAACCACCAGCTCTGCCACCCATTCTAGGCTAAGCTCCTGAGGATCCCTTCCTTCTGCACAGGATTCCTTTATGTTTATCCCACACATGTTTGAATTCCGTTACCGTTTTCATCTCCACCACCTCCCGTGGGAGGGCATTCCAAGCATCCACCACCCTCTCCGTGAAAAAATACTTCCTGACATTCTTCTTGAGTCTGCCCCCCTTCAATCTCATTTCATGCCCTCTCGTTCTACCGCCTTCCCATCTTCAGAAAAGGTTTGTTTGCGGATTAATACCTTTCAAATATTTGAACGTCTGTATCATATCTCCCCTGTTTCTCCTTTCCTCCAGGGTACACAAACCACTAGGATTCTTAGTCAGTCCAGGACAAATGGAGCTAATAAATGAATTGATTTATTATCATAAGTTTAGAACAGTGAATGGATAAATAGGGTGTAATTAGCAGACAACAGGTAAATTAAACAGGAATCAATATTAAACTAATAAATGCGTATTCACTACCTGAGTAGTACCTGGGGAGTTCAGGAAAATTAACTGCTCATAATCTTTGAACAGTGTCTCAGTATAGAGGTCTGTACCTTCCACACTCCCACTCTGAGACTAAAGTTTTCAGCAGATTGAATCAGAGCCCAGAGCATAAACACTAACCAACTAGTGCAGATTACTTCTCAGCTTAGGCAGGAAGAAGAAACCGTCACTTCTATAACAACTTGACAAAGGACAGACATCTGCTGGCTAAACAAGGGAAATGCACATCATAAAAAATAGCAATACAATTTACAAGCAGGAAAATTCCCTGTTTTGCCACAAGTGCCTTTAATGTCAAGACTCTGGTGTTGATTGACGTGAAGGCAAGCATTTGAAGGTTGGGAGGGAAAACGCATCTACTTGCACAGCTGAAGTGACTGCATAGCGCTAAACAGGCAAGGTCCAGGCACCATTTGCTCCTCTCCGATGGCATGTTGCAATGATGAGCATCTGAGTTCAGTTCCCAGGTGAGGGCTCCCTGTTTCCGGGGCATATATTCATGACACGATACATAAATGAACTACTTTCATTTTTGATCATATGCGCATGTCGTTCTTGAGGAAATGCACACTTGCACAGGTTGGTAAAATACTTTGTTGTCAATTTTGCACTATGTCGAGGAACAAGGGAGCGGGCAGCTGGGTGCCAGTTTGAATTGACTCAGACTTAGGGGGCCTTGTATGATGCTGTAGCATTTACAGAAACAGTGTTTGCCAGTCAGTCGGAAGGATTTTTTTAGAGGGTGTGCTGAAGACGGGGCACAATCGGATCAATCCAAGTTTTTATGAAGGGTATAAAAATGCACCAGCAGAACCCATCATTTTAGAGTCTTTGTAAGATATTGTCTGAGCAGTAAGACCACATTTACGTAGTACATCTGTCAGGTCATGGAAGCTCCACACTATATGTGAGCTGAATTCCCGTAGGTAAAGCGTTCAGGTCAGTAAGCGAGGTTTTCCAGTATTGACACATAATAGAACTGTATCTTGCGACTTGCCTCTCAGCAGCGGTTACACCAGATGAGTCGTTGATTTAGAGCCTTAATGGGGATGGGGGGGGGGGGGGGGTTATGATCATCAGTTGAAAGGGTTAGTACTGGTAACCCAAAGAAGGCCTTCAGCATTGAGGTAAATTACTGGGTACCATCTCCAGAACTGAAATGCAAGTGGCTGTGTGTTGAAACCCCTGTTTTCTGTTTTGTGTTCTAAAGTTTAAACGCCTCCAAGGAAAGCGAAACCGAGGGCGGGAAGAGATCAACTTTGTGGAGATCAAAGGGGACGATCAGCTGAGTGGGACTCAGCAGTGGCTCACCAAATCTCTGACGGAAGAGAAGAGCATGAAATCCTTCAGCAAGGTACCAGAGGTGGCAGGCCTGCCAGCGTATCTGCCTTAATCTTGAGACTCTTGCATCTTCAGTCTTGATTTTTTTTATTTAAAAAAAGAAAATAAAATTTGGAGGAGGGGTTGGGGGCAGATGGGGCCCTTCTACGAGAGAGTTTAGAGAAGTATGTTCACCCGGAGAGGCTGCTTTGGGTCTCCTTGTGCAAATGACTTATATTCTTGTATTCCCACTTCAGTAGTGAGCTCCTGTGGAAAGTGATATATCTTTATGCATTCTGTTGCACAGTGTGTGCAAGTGTTAATATCACTAATAGTATTTGAAAGGAGCTTACGAAGTAGAATCTTTCAGGTTCTGGATACTCGGTGCACCCTCTGCATGTCCTTTGTGTCCGGACACCGCAGAGAGTCAGGCTGCAGCTCCTTCCATCCCCTCCATTGATGTTTGATGACTGGACAGCAGGGGGCACTATGAGAGAGCTCCGCCCTAGATTCTACATGCACTCCCCCAGATTCTATATAGGCGACGCAAATTTGGATTCGGAGCCCAGATGCACGTGTAAACTAATCAGTTGGGTGCTAATAACCGATTACTGGTGTTGGTCGGAGTTAATTGGCACTTATTTGGATTTCCGTGCTCATCTGCCCATGCGCTTGCCCTAAGGGTCTTGTGCTCAACCCAAAAGGGGGCATGGGTGGGTCAGGGATGTTCCAAATATTGAGACACATTATAATAAAAAAACTGGGATTATGCACCCAACTTGGGTGCCAGGATTTATGCCATGTTTCAGCAGGTGTAAGTCATGGAGCACTTAGCACAGATTTTTTGTGGCTCCTAAATTTGAGCGCCATTTGCAGAATCTGGCTAGAACGGAAGTCTCCCCTCCCCCCCCCAGCAATGCACAGCACTGCCTCTGGACCACGGGGCTATATAATAAACTTTAAATGTGCCCATTGTTAGTTACAGTTTTCCTAGTATGAAAGATTCCTTACTGAGGGTAAACTGCTTTGTTTATATATTGAGTGTCTTGACTGGTCAATATAGAATCTTTCTTTCACCCTTAGAAAAAAGGTGAACAGCCCACAGGGCAGCAGAGGAGAAAGCACCAGCTCACGTACCTGATTCACCAGGTGAGGAGCATCTGACTGCACCGGCACACCCTCTTCCAGCTCTTGGGTTTTGCTTCCTTCCCTCTCACCACACCCGTCACCTCCTTCCTACCCAAGCCAGGTTCCAGTGGGAATGGAATGCAGTCTGTTTGGTGAGGAGAAGCTGACACATCACGGACATGTCCAGACTCTTTCCCTAGGCATCACAAACATACACGGAACCATTCCCTGTCAGAGTGTTGAGTACCGCAGGGTGCAGTAGAATCGGATCTGCATAGTGCAAGGGGGGGGAGGGGAGTTGGGAAGTGGGTGCACTGCCTTTCACTGTGGGAAAGAAGAGTAAGATGGCTGACTGCATCTGCCTGAATTGCAGGACGATGAATGAGAAAGTCGCTGTGCTTTGAGCATTCAGTCCGAAAATTGCTCTGTTTCCCAATGGGAAGAAAGGGGAATGAAACAAAAACAACGTGCTTGCTGTTCTCTTCCCTCAATTAACCCTGTCAGTCCATGAGGTGGCAGACTTTCCTATGAGGGAAAAATGTTCTGTTAATGTGGGCTTTTTTGGAGGGGGGAGGGATTGTTTGCTCTTCATCTTCTTCAGCACCTGTCGCTCAGAACTTGCCCCAATCGAGTTCGTTGTGACTTTTTTTCTTTTTGCTTTTTAATGCCCCTCTCCACACCCCCACCACCACCATTCACCCATTTCCCACTGTAGCTGTTGAAGCAGCAACTCTTGGTTGGCTGGTGGGCACAGACTACAACTCCATTTGCAGGAGATGTATGCGCCTGGGTTGCCCTTGTACGGTTATTGTTGTTCAGTAATAACCCTAGAAGTCGTGAACCCTGCATTCACAACAACTTCTTCAGTCCTTTCAGCCTGTTGAGCGAACGACATATTCATAAATTCCTCCCAGATCCCCTGCAGGGCAGCACAGGCACTAGGCCATTAGGCCAGTATTTGACTGCCACTTTAATATATAGTCATAGCCCTTGGGGAGATAAAATTATAACCCGCTGGTATTATTCTTCTGTGCTTTAGGCAAAAGAGCGAGAGCTGGAATTGAAGAACACCTGGTCTGACAACAAACTGAGCCGGCGCCAGACCCAAGCGAAGTATGGATTTTAACAAGAAGCCAGTAGGCATCGTGAACCCTTCCCCTGCTCCATCCAGGCCTACGTGGCTCTTGTCAAGCAGTGAGCGCATCAAGGAACATTTCAATGTCTCTGCAGGTTGCACAGAGGACATCCTGAGCCAGGCAAACCATTTCCTCAATCTCCTGGTCATGCAGCGTTCGAGTAGTCATTGTGGAAAGCCAGTAGCCACTGTGAAAACCTTTTGGGGTTTATTCTTTTTTTTGCTTTGCTTATTTTTTTTTTTTTTTTTAATGCCGAAGAAGGTTTAAAGTACAAAACTCTGTTTCAGACATTGAGAAGTGCAAGTTTATAACTGACAAAACTTTCTGAGAATGACCAGATTAACCCTGGGGGTTTTCACTACTCAGAAATACTGTCTACCAATTTTATTCCGGATTTCTGGTGTTGTCGTAAAGCCTATTACAAAAAAAAAAAAAAAAATCTCGCGCTCTCCCCTAGGAGACGCTACCTTCCACGGTTGAAGCGGCTGTTCCTTTCTTCTTTATGATCCTATAGCAATCAGTTTTTGATTAAAAAGAAAAAAGAAAGCCACAAAAGTGAAAAACTTTCAACAAATTTTTTTCGTACCTAGTCCATGACTTTTTCTTTTCTTGTAAGTAAGCTCATTAAGGATTGTATATCTCTAAGCTTATTCCAGTCAACTCAGCGTCGTCCGCTATCGGTCGGTAAAGGAATACCCGGCCTTAACTGGGAGATAAAGATAACTGGGGAGGGCAATGGCAAACCACCCCACAGATAGTGTGCCAAGAAGCTTCCACAACTCATTGACGAGTTGGTACTTGTGTACAGGGGGCGACCTTTACCTAAGCTTATTCTGATATTATTTGGTTCTTTTTTTTTTTTATAAAGCCATTATTAGTTGAACAGTGAGTAGAAAGGATAGCGAGCAGCTGGTGAATGTAATTATAGCCTATACAAAATACTGCAGTATTCCTGAAAGCTGGAAGGATGGAGGCAGAACTAGAGTATCCAGATTTCTTGTGTTCATTTCCTGCATGGGTGTGACATTACCTCAGGAACACCCCACGGGCCATTTCACTCGGGGGTAAATATTCAGCTGATTGCCACCGGCGTTTGTCCCATCTAACACATGGCCGGTTAAGTCGATATTTAAAACTTAACAGGCCATGAGTTGCCGCATATAGATAGGACTGTGTTTTATGCGGTTACCCTGGCTGGTTAAGTACTGAATATCAGCACTTGTGCTGGCTCCGCCCCCAAAATAACCGGTTTTCGCTTAGCTGCAGTTTTTACAAGCAATAGAAAAGCCCTGCACTGACTTGTGAAATAAGTTCAAAAATATTAAAGTTGTGGAAATTATCCCGCAGACCTCAGCAGTGACTTGTTTCACAGTGGGTCACTGCCCAGTGGTTCACTATAATCATCATCGATCTTCCAACTTTAATAAATTCTTAGAAACTTTTCGTAATTTTATAGATTTTTTTTTTTTTTTTTTAATTTTTAACAAGAATCTTTATTAAAGGAATCGACATAGTACAATCGAAATCTTGACTTCTTCATATATTCTCAATAACATTTCTTGTAACATTTAAACCTTTTTATTATATATTTCCCCCTTCAGAACAACCCCTCCCCATCACCCTCCCCCCCTTCTCTTTCCATTTGTCATCTATAAGGAAAAATTGTAACCCCCATGTCTATGCTAATGAATTTTTTACAGGTGCCCAAATTTTTTCCCATTTTGCTAGAGATAATTTTATAGTTTTTAATTTTTAAGAAGTAAAAGCTGCTTAGCTTTGTTAGCAGATTACAGTCAAATCTGCTAACGAAAAAACCTCCCAAAGTGACAGTTATAGTGAGCCACTGGGCAGTGACCCAGTGTGAAATGAGTCACTGCTGAGGTCTCCGGGATAATTTCCACAACTTTTATATTTTTGAACTTATTTCACAAGCCATTGCAGGGCTTTTCTATTGCTTGGATTGATTGCCCCCCCCCCCCCCCTCCCTGTTAAAGTTTGACTACCTAAATTAACTGTTAATTTTCAGCAGTGAAAATTAGCAGATAGCCCTGAACAAGTGATTTAACTGGTCAGCTGCCGTTTCAGCTGGTTAAATCATTTTAAATATTGAGCAGCAGATGTACATTGTGCAGGACAAAATGAAAGGTTGTGCTTATAAGAGTCCAGTGCTGGTGGGAGAGCGGAACAGACGGCTCTGGGGTTTGACATCATCATCTTGTCTGTATAGCACAGACAGCAGGAGTGAAAGTTTCCAACGCACTCACATAAGCAGGTATGTAATATGCACGTAGACATCAGGGCCAGCACAGGCAGCAGCAGTGTAAGGTATACCCATAATGCAGGGCTTCCTTCTATTTATTTATCGCGTTTTTACCCCACTTTTTCCCACAGAACGCGGGCTCAAAGTGGCTTCCAGTAGACTGAAAAGGCTAGCGCCAATCCAGTGGTTATACAAATACAATATTTAAATAGACCAATAACTAAAATAGAGCGAGAAAGAGAGTAGAAACGAAGGAGACTAAAATGGTCAATGTAAAGCTGCGAAAGAGCAATGGATTTCATGTGAGAGCCAAGACTGAGCTCCAAAGGATGAGAAGGTGTTGACTTGTTGCGACAAAACACGGTAGATAATCTGTACTCTACATCCGTCCACCCCGTCCTCCAAGACAGGCCTTCTATGCACAGGCAGTGGTCCAAGCTACGCTCACAGCCCAGAAACAGACTACAAAATGACAGAAAGCCGAAGCGGCTTTTCCAGTCTGCCCTGTCGGTGCTATCATTGCTATAAGGATATAACCTGGGTGCCAGTCAGAGTTCATTATCGTTTATTAAATTTTGCTATACCGCCAAATCATAAACAGATCAAGGCAGGTTAACAAAGCATGAAATAAAACACAGAAAAGTAAGGAAGTAGAGGATCTGATGGAAAAGCTCCCAGACAATCAACAGAAAGAAACATGCTTTTCCTCAAGTACCTCATCTCCCGATGATCATCTGTCTTGAATCCCCCAAAACATTTGTTTTTCAACGTTATCCTAAATTTCTTATAAAATGCTTCAGCTCACAAAAAAAGAGGGAGCTGATTCCACAGGGCTGGGCAAGCCAAAACACAAATCCAGTAGCACATGCAGCCATCGGAAGAGCCATGGCTGGAGTAGGGCCAGCCACCTTTGGCCAGTCAAGGAGCTAAGTGCTCTCCCAGGCACATAAGAAGAAATCAACGCTGCCAAATAGGGTGGGGTCCTCGCATGGAATGTGACTGCTTGTGTCTGTTTTACTCATCCGTACAATCAGATAAATATAAAAATGGCAGTGTGATCCTCTCTCAAATATTCAGCCTCCTACCAGCACAGTCTGTCGACCAGACCTGGCTCTACAAGCACTAGGACTTACAGCTGCCAAACAGACCCAACTTAGTGGCACTGCCGCCCAAATCTGTGATTTCCCAGGGCCTGATCTTCAGCTGCTTCAGTCTGTGTTTAAAGTTAACTGCTGGCACCGTACACGTGTGTCCAGCAGTTGTCACTTCTAACAAGCACCGCTGAATATAGATATCTGCAATGGCTGCGCCAATGACTATTTAAACTCCTAACTTAACCATTTCCTGGCTTTGATACTGCTGCTAAATGTGTAAGTCCCCAGCTTCCTCTCTACCCCCCTCCCCAGTGGTTAAAATCTGTTTGTCTAGCAAATTAACCAAATCAGATTTGTACACACAAGCGCTGAAAATACATGGCTAGGCAAGCGATACATTCTTCAACTGGTGAAATGTATGACTTGCTTTGAGCGTCAGACTCCCTAGATTCTCTGGTAGTCTCCCACGTAGATCTGGTTATATAAGTGTCTACATTTCCACTTGGATTTCTAATTATTAAAGCAAGCTCACAATGTCCCCTAGTTAGATCCAAACCCTCCTCCTCCATAACAGTGTGTAAGTCCCAAAATGAGTGAAAAAAAGCATAAGTGGAGGAGAAACCTAATGGTTTAGTGCAGTGACCTAAGAACCAGGGCAAACCAGTTCAATTCCCACTGCAGTTCCTTGTGACTTTGGGCAAGTCACTTAACCCTCCATTGCCCCAGGTACAAAGTAAGTACTTGTATATGATATATAAATCAGTTTGATAGTAACAACAGAAAGGCAGTACTTCAAATCCCATCCCCTTTCCTTTTTCAAAAGTGAAGCTGTTACCCAACTACCTGGCCTTTCTGAAGAGTACCTAGCCGGCCGAAGTGGTTAGGATGGTGGACTTTGGTCCTGGGGAACTGAGGAAGTGAGTTCGATTCCCACTTCAGGCACAGGCAGCTCCTTGTGACTCTGGGCAAGTCACGTAACCCTCCATTGCCCCATGTAAGCCGCATTGAGCCTGCCATGAGTGGGAAAGCGCGGGGTACAAATGTAACAAAAACCTGGTAGTATATGGGGAACTGTAGCCTGCTGGTACCAATTGAGATAACCCATGACCTGCAGTACCACCAGGGTAGGTTTTCTTTGCCCTTTGTATTTTGTTCTTGTCACCTCTTGAATGTTTTCAGACCTGCTTCTGCCATAAATTAAGACCCATTTGATGTTCCCCTCCCCAAATACATACATGCATCGCTGCAGTATGGAGCTGTAGGGAGCCAGGAGGCCGCAGGAACATGGGAGAGATTAAATAGCGGGAGGTGGGGGAAGGAGACTACTACTACTTATCATTTCTATAGCGTTACTAGACGTACGCAGCGCTGTACACTGGACATGAAGAGACAGTCCCTGCTCGACAGAGTGTACAATCTAATCAATACAAACAGGACAAATAAGGAATAAGGACAGAGTAGCAAGATTCCGGAATCCCAAAGAGTAACAAGATTTTGTGCAGAATCCCAAAGAGCAGCAAGATTCCGGAATCCCAAAGACTACTACTACTACTACTTACCATTTCTATAGCGTTACTAGACGTACGCAGTACAGTACACTTGAACATGAAGAGGCAGTCCCTGCTCGACAGAGCTTTCAATCTAATCAGGACAGACAAACAGGACAAATAAGGGAAAAGGACAAAGAGTAGCAAGATTCTGTGTAGAATCCGAAAGAGTAGCAATATTCCGGAATCCCAAAGACTACTACTACTACTTACCATTTCTATAGCGTTACTAGACGTACGCAGCGCTGTACACTGAACATGAAGAGACAGTCCCTGCTCGACAGAGCTTACAATCTAATTAGGCCAGACAAACAGGACAAATAAGAGAAAAGGACAAAGAGTAGCAACATTCCAGAATCCCAAAGACATTTCTATATTATTATGATTAGCATTTGTATAGCGCTACCAGATGCACACAGCGCTGAACACCTGACACAAAGAGACAGTCCCTGCTCAAAAGAGCAATTGGGATTGGGTGGGGGGGGGGGGGGGTGAGAGAACACAAGGGGTGCTGGGAAGGATCAGTGTGCCAGAAGGGAAGCAGCAAATCAGGGGGCGATCATGGATAAGGAGGGTCACCCATCACACCACATGTAAGTGAAACCTTGTTTCTTATCTTTTTATTTTGATATTGTTTATAGTGGTTTACAAGCATTGCTTGAAGAGACCTGGTTAAACTGCCTGCTGTCTTTTATGAAAAGTAGAGTAAGATAAGAGAATATTACCTTCATTGAGCCTAAGAGCTTTTCTTCCACCACATCCCAAGAGGAAAAAATGTGAGAGTCCCTGATTGGAGCGGAAAGAGCTTAGTTGCTGCCAAAGGGGGGAGAGGGGTGTGAACGCCACTGGGAATGGTGGGGTATATCTGCTGTGGGTATAAGAAAAATCAGTCCTGGCACTGAGCCACCCGTGGGTGTATAAAACTTAAAAGACCCAGATTACCTGACTGAGCACACACAGGGTTATATACCCTGGAAGGTAAAATAGTACTAATTGAAAAAGGGTTGTCATCTCTCACCTTTGCAGTTCTGGGGGATGTTCGAGGTGTTAGACAATACCTGATTTGGGTCCGAAAAGGCATTTTCTGTGAGTTTAAGGGTCACTGCGCTCTGAAAGACCTGCTTTCAAGGGCCCTTTTACAAAGGCACGCTGAAAAATGGCCTACAGTAGTGTAGACGCGTGTTTTGGACGCGCACAGAATCATTTTTCAGCGCACCTGTAAAAAAAAAAATGCCTTTTTAAAACTTTTTGCCGAAAACGGACATGTGGCAAAATGAAAATTGCTGTGCGTCCATTTTGGGTCTGAGACCTTAACGCCAGCCATTGATCTAGCGGTGAAGTCTCACGCGGTAACCGGGCGGTAACGACCTACGTGCGTCAAATGCCTCTCGGTGCGCGCCCAATATGCACGTCTGAAAATTATTTTTCGGATGTGCGCCAAAACTGAAATTACTACAAGAGCCACGCGGTAGCTTCATTTTGGCGCTTGTAGCTGCTTATGCGCCTTAGTAAAAGCGCCCCTCAGTGTTCTAATACAGTAACCATGGAAAGGATCAAGGGATTTTTGTGCAGTGATCATCACTGCTGGCCCTGTCCCTGTGTCTTAACATGGAAGGCAAAAAAAATAACCATTGTGAAAAAAAAAGCCCTCAGTGTGTCTGAGCTCGCGTCTCTTACGGTGCTGGGAAATGGTTCATATATGGTTACAGAAATATTTTAAATGAATAAAGGATAACTCTAGCAGTTATCCTCTGTTGAAGGATCAGTTAATGCTTTTTTGGTAAAACTTGTCTACATGACAGGATATTTAAATTAGTTTGGCCTTAAACATAGAACTCAGTGCATGTGTTGTAAATGTAAACCAGTGGGACAGCTTTGGTTTTCTGGGTTGGCTGACATCGACACTCCACTTCTAGCATCAGCTATGCACCAGTTCTGTTCCCGGCTGGCTCATTTATCTACAGATATTCCCAGAAGAGTTTTGAAAACCCATCCTTGATTGGTTCATTGTGGCTGCTTACTCTCGAATTATTCTTCTCAAATTTGTCGTTGGTCATGCCACAGCTAGAAAGATGCTGGGGATAACCAATGTTTTTGCAGTGCGGCACGCAGAGCTAATAGCTGTCCATCTTGGCTTGTGACGTCCTCCACCAATCGAGGCCTATAGTTTAATGTCTCTTCGAGAGTGCGAGCTTTCTCAACATAGAGCGCTCGGTGATTTTCTCATAGATGTTTTCAGGAATTTCTGAACCGGAGCGTGTGGCTGTTTCCCTGCTGTACACGGGGTCATCAAACTGCGCAGCCCTGGGGCCCTGTGTCTGGGATGGCTGCTGCGGAGAAACAAAACAAGATTTGTTTAGAAGTGAATGCTTTCCCAGCTGTAACATCTTTTTCTCGTGTATCCATGCTGCACTACTGAATGTTAGGCCTTTCTGTAAAGCTACCTCTTTACCACCTTACTACCTGTTTACCTCAAAACCCACCTCTTTACCACTGCTTTTGACTCCTAACTTACTTGCCCTGTCCTTTATCCTCACCTCTTTATTCCCTTACCCTTAATTGTTCTGTG
Source organism: Microcaecilia unicolor (assembly GCF_901765095.1). Lineage (NCBI taxonomy): Eukaryota > Metazoa > Chordata > Amphibia > Gymnophiona > Siphonopidae > Microcaecilia > Microcaecilia unicolor. The sequence continues at coordinate 46,753,146 of NC_044044.1, forward strand.
TACTGTCTTATCTAGATTGTAAGCTCTTTGAGCAGAGATTCTTTGTGTATGGTGTACAGCGCTGTGTATGCCTTGTAGCGCTATAGAAATGATAAATAGTAGTAGTAGTAGTAGTAGTAGTAGTAGTAGTAATGTGCAGTCGCATCTGATAACTTATCGCCTTTAATGCCCTAGCTTTCCAACAAAACTCTTTAGGGAAGGGAAAGGGAAATGGGACTTGATGTACTGCCTTTCTGAGGTTTTTGCAACTACATTCAAAGCGGTTTACATATATTCCGGTACTTATTTTGTACCAGGGGCAATGGAGGGTTAAGTGACTTGCCCAGAGTCAAAGCTGCGGTGGGAATCGAACTCAGTTCCCCAGGATCAAAGTCCACTGCACTAACCACTAGGCTACTCCTCCACTAGCAACATTCCATGTAGAAGCCTGCCCTTGCAGATCAGCAATGCGGCCGCGCAGGCTTCTGTTTCTGTGAGTAAATACGTGCAGGACGTCAGACTCACAGAAACAGAAGCCTGCGCGGCTGATCTGCAAGGGCAGGCTTCTACATAGAATGTTGCTAGTGGAATAGCAACATTCCATGTAGAATCTCAAATAGGCTGGGATTCTGGAATCTTGTTATTCTTTGGAATGTTGCTACTTTTTAAGATTCTGCATGGAATCTTGTTAATGGGACTTAATATACCGCCTTTCTGAGGTTTTTGCAACTACATTCAAAGCGGTTTACATATATTCAGGTACTTATTTTGTACCAGGGGCAATGGAGGGTTAAGTGACTTGCCCAGAGTCACAAGGAGCTGCAGTGGGAGTCAAACTCAGTTCCCCAGGAATAGAGTCCGCTGTACTAACCACTAGGCTACTCCTCCTCTTTCTTTTATTGTGGGTTTCAGAAGGGACTCCAGAGATCTGAAAAGCTCACAGAAAACAGCCTCTCTGGATCTACACATTTGACCGCCTTCCTAGACAGTGTCAATACAACAAACTGGTTTTTGCCCGCACTGTAGTACCGAACACACCCTATTAGGGCTAACTAAATTCATTCATTCATCTTACACTTGACTCTGGTAGAGGTCCTCTTGCTCTCATGACCTTTCCGCCGCTTTTGACTTAGTGGACCATTCTATCCTCCACTGCTTAACAGACCTACACATCGCTGGTACCGTACCTGCCTGATTTGAATCCTATCTTGCAAATAGGACTTTCCAAGTTAAATCACATAAGTACATAAGTACATAAGTAGTGCCATACTGGGAAAGACCAAAGGTCCATCTAGCCCAGCATCCTGTCACCGACAGTGGCCAATCCAGGTCAAGGGCACCTGGCACGCTCCCCAAACGTAAAAACATTCCATATCACATATCCAGGAGACAACGATAATGACCTAGGCTACATCTCCCGCCACATTCTCCCCTACCTATCCACTGCTCTATCCCCTCATCCACCCCTCAATTTGCTCACTTACCCTTGCTCATCCTTATACTACTCCCCCCATCCTTGCATCTCTACACTCTTATTCCTTTTATTACACCGATAATACCCAACTTATTTCTCTTCATCAACACTTTGTAATCCCAATTACTATGTAAGCCGCATTGAACCTGCTTTGAGTGGGAAAGCGCGGGGTACAAATGTAATAAATAAATGGCAGGAGATTATTCCTATTTCTTACTCCCTTCCCTGTGGTGTACCCCAGGGCTCCATACTTGGGTTGATTCTCTTTAACATCTACCTTGCCCCACTTTGCACTTCTTATCCAATCTTTAGATCTTTCTCTACGCAGAGGATATTTACCTACTTTCTACTGGGATCCAGATTCCCCCTGTTATATCCATGATCTCTCAGATAAGTTAGACACAATAGGGTATCGATAATCAGCTCAAAATAAATCTGACAAAAACCACAGCAGTTTTGTTCTCTACTAGGAACTCCCCTGTTTTACCGAGTTTACCTAAAATATATGAAAATCCAGTTCCCCTAGAATATTCAGATAAACTCTTACAGGAGTCACTGTTGACTCAACTCAACCTTGAGTCACTGTTGACTCAACTCAACCTTGAAAGTCTTTTTTTTACTCTGTAGCAGATACTCTCTATTCAACTGTTCTTAGACATAGAAACATGATGGCAGTAAGGGCCGAATGGCCCATCCTCCATAACCACTAATTCTTCCTTTTCTTAAGGGATCCCACATGTTTGTCCCACGCTTTCTTAAATTCTGAAACAGTCTTCGTCTCCACACTTCCAGAGTCCTTTCCACGCATCCACCACCCTTTCCGTGAACGAGTATTTTCTTATATTCCTCCTAATCCTATTCCCTCTTAACGTCATCGTGGTCTCAGTCATAAACCTCAACATGTATATGCTGGAAGAGAGGCGGGAGAGAAGGGATATGATAGAGACGTTTAAGTACCTCAGTGGCGTTAATGTACAGGAAGTGAGCCTTTTTCAAATGAAGAAAAACTATGCCCCCTCATTTCAGAGTTTTCCTTCATTTGAAAAAGGCTCGCCTTATCCTGTACATTAACGCCACTGAGGTATTTAAACATCTCTATCATATCACCTCTCTCCCATCATATACATGTTGAGGTTCATAAGCTTGTCCCTATATCTTTTATGACCAAGAGTAGCCGCCTTCTGGACCGATTCCATCCTGTTTATATCTTTCCATAGGTGCAGTCTCCAGAACTGCACACAGTATTCTAAATGGGGCCTCACCAGAGACTTATACAAGGGCACTATCACCTCTTTTTTCCTGTTGGTCTTTGCAGCTCTTAGACTGTTGGTCTATTCGTTAATCCTTTCTATACCGGAGTATTGTAACTCTTTATTATCTGACCTCACATCTTCCAAACGGTGTTGTTTGCAAACAATACAAAACACTACTGTCAAGCTTAGCCTTGGAAAAAGAAAATTTGACAGCATAACGCCCTACTGCGTACTGAACACAGGCTACCCATTTCATAGAGGATACCATTTACAATTCTCACATTGGCTCACTGAATTTTCCATAGAGGCATCCCATCATTTCTTAGTAATGCTCTCATTCCATATGACCCCATCCCATGCCTTAGTGCTTGGCACAGCAAAATCTCTGGTTGGAGAGCCCCCAGGACAGGTTAAGTTTGGAAACTATTTTACTGTCTAAGGGTACAGGATGTGAACCCCCAGATTCTGTAAAGGTTGCCCAGATCCGCACTTGAACTAATTAGTTAATGAGCCATTAATTATTGGCATTAATTGGAAATAATTTTGACTTATCGCCCATCTGCTTGTGCACTATTCTATAATGCCACATGCCCAAAATGTCTCAGGCCCAACCCAAAAGCAGTGTGGCCTTGGAGGAGTATTGGTGAGTCAAGGGTGTTCCAAAAATGTAGGCATAGTGTTCTAGAATCCTGAGTCTAGTGTGGATTTTTCCAATGCCCAATTTTAGGCACCATTTACTGAATCCGACCTGAAAGGAGTGGAGTGGAGGAGTGGCCTAGTGGTTAGGGTGGTGGACTTTGGTCCTGAGGAACTGAGTTTGATTCCCACTTCAGGCACAGGCAGCTCCTTGTGACTCTGGGCAAGTCACTTAACCCTCCATTGCCCCATGTAAGCCATATTGAGCCTGCCATGAGTGGGAAAGTGCGGGGTACAAATAAAAAAAAAAAAAGTACTGTCTGTGGCAGTGGTGGGCTTTGAAAAGGGAGGGTTGAGAAGCCCTGCCCTAAGACATGTAAACTCCCCCTACCTGCAGATCTGTAGGCAGCCTTGTTGGACTGCCTGAACCCAGGTTCTGGCCAAGCGATGGTTCTGTTGCAGATGGAGCCAGGGACAAACCCGATGGAAGTGTCAAGTCGCCGTTCAGAATGCGCCTGGGTGCAGGTACAGGTAAAGGCGTGGTGAGACTTGGCCTCGTCTCTTCTGACAATGGCAGGTCTGCGGTCTCTTGTTGTTTTATGTTCACCTCGGAATATATATTTTCTGAAACAGTAGAAGTGATGGAGCCACGCCCCATGGCATAAAAGTCAATGGGTGGTTCATGGGGCAGGTGATAGATGTGTGTGGCTCGTGGCTTGCTGTCCCTGGGCTCAGCGTAGGTATGAAATTTCATGAGGAGGGTGTACTTGTCAGCTGGCTCCAAACAGTTAGCTGGTTCAGTCTCATTGATCTGTGGATGGTCAGCAGGAACAGTCTCCCTCTGTAATGTACTCCTGGAATCATGAGCATCTGGGACAGGGAAAATGGTGCCTGGTGCAGGAGGTCTACAATTAGGAACCTGAGAGAGAGAAGCTGAGATTAGAAAGTGATTTCAGTATTGTGTGGGTTTAAAACCAGATGTTGTGATGATGTGCTGGATTATTGGAGAATGTATTGAGCTAGTCAGAATTTTGCCCTATTCTTGGCTTGTTTAGGTTCTCTTCAACTAGAACAGTGGCAAACATGACAGGAACTATTCTCAGATCAAATATTCCCTTTCCCGGCTGGGATGCTGTGCAGGCAGCACTCACAACCTTTGCAGGGTGAGGGAGAAGAGGGAGGGAGTCTCAACCATTAACGGTGACACCTAGATGTTGGAGTGGGAAACAACAATGGCAGGGTTTCTGAGGTATAACTCCCATGCAGAAGAACTGCCCCAGCACTGACTGGCCTGTGAATTATGAGGGAACCAAGAGCAGCAAAAGCTGATTCTGATTAAGCTAAACTCATAATGGACCAACAGAAAATAACTGGGCAGAACTCCAAATCAATCAAAGACTACAGGTCCATGAGGCATTATGCAATGGGGACATACCAAGGCTGGTGCAGCCCGTTTCATAACTTCACGGAGAGGAAGTATTTCTTCATGGAGAGAGTGGTGGAATGCCCTTCCGCGGGAGGTGGTGGAAATGAAAACGGTAACGGAATTCAAACATGCGTGGGATAAACATATAGGAATCCTGTTCAGAAGGAATGGATCCTCAGGAGCTTAGCCGAGATTGGGTGGCAGAGCCGGTGGTGGGAGGTGGGGCTTGTGGTTGGGAGGCGGGGATAGTGCTGGGCAGACTTATACGGTCTGTGCCAGAGCTGATGGTGGGAGGCGGGACTGGTGGTTGGGAGGCGGGGATAGTGCTGGGCAGACTTATACAGTCTGTGCCAGAGCCAGTGGTGGGAGGCGGGGATAATGCTGGGCAGACTTATAACAGTCTGTGCCAGAGCCGGTGGTGGGAGGAGGGGCTGGTGGTTGGGAGGCGGGGATAGTGCTGGGCAGACTTATACGGTCTGTGCCAGAGCCAGTGGTGGGAGGCGGGGCTGGTGGTTGGGAGGCGGGGATAATGCTGGGCAGACTTATACGGTCTGTGCCAGAGCTGGTGGTTGGGAGGCGGGGCTAGTGCTGGGCAGACTTCTACGGTCTGTGCCCTGAAAATGACAGATACAAATCAAGGTAAGGTATGCACAAAAAGTAGCACATATGAGTTTATCTTGTTGGGCAGAGTGGATGAACCGTGCAGGTCTTTTTCTGCCATCATCTACTATGTTTGGTAACTATCTTTAAAAACTTGGTCAAAAATGAAATTATGGGCTGCCAAGTGACAGTTTCTGGAGGTAGACTTTCCTCCAGTCCTGGTTTTGGAGCTTGTGTCCCAGTGCATTGTGGGATTTTTAGATCCTGTTTCTCACCCCTTCCTGCCCATTCATGTTAGGTATCGGAATGGATAAGAGGTGGAGGTGGCTGAAAATCTCCCTTGAAAACCAGGATAATTTATTGTAGATTAATTGTACATGCAAGTGTGAAATGATGACTGAATACATTTTGATATAAATGCATAGCCTCTGAATACTGAACGTCATTGATCTGAGCATTATTTGTATATACACACTTCATATCATTTAAAACAGAGGTTCCGAAACCTCTCCCGGGGCTCCCCAGCCAGTCAGGTTTTTCAGGATATCCACAATTAATATTCATGAGAGAGATTTGTATGCACTGCCTTCATTGCATGCAAATGTCTCTTGTAAATATTCATTGTGGACATCATGAAAACCTGACTGGCTGGGGAGCTCCAGGAGAGGTTTCGGAACCTCTGTTTTAAATGATATGAAGTGTGTATCTATAAATAATGCTCAGATCAATGACGTTCAGTATTCAGAAGCTATGCATTTATATCAAAATGGACCAGGCTAGAGAACCACTGAATAAATGAATAAGGATTCTATACTTCAGTAGGTTTAGCTCTGGCTGTCCCACACAAAATTCCTGGTTTTATAATCCCCAAACATTGTGGCCCCAGGTTTACCTCCTGGTATGCAGTGGATTTTGGCTTCTCACTCAGTTGTGCCTCCAGAGATGGAGGAAAGCTCGGCTGGGAAGGGGCTTTGGCCTGCTTCTGGACTACAGCGTAGGGATGGTCCTTGGTGGCAGGAGGGTCACTGCTCTTTGTGCTCGGAACTGGTGGTATCTCTTCGGTGCTTAGTGGGATTTCAGCTTGGACCGGAAGTGCAGAACTCTAAAAAAAATATATATATATAGAAGCAGTGACCATTTGACTCCATGTCCAATTAGCATGCAGCTGAAGGTGTTTTTCACTGAAACATTTTCCATGGGCTATGTGAAATGAGCTGGCAGCTTGGGTGTAAAAGGAAACATCTCTACTACCTGTGCTAAATTCACAAGAGAGATTAGAAACAGATAAAAATGTAGGTAGATAAAGACTATTTGACCTTTCCAGTTTGCCCGTCATCTACTCTCCCTATCACTCCCTTAGAGATCTTGTGTACTTGTCCCAAACTCTCTTGAATTCAGATACAGCTTTCATCTCCACCACTTCCACTGGGAGGCCAATCCACAAATTCCGTTCTTCTTTCTGTGAAGATTACATTCATAACAAAAGAAAGTGGGTGGTGACTAAAGATCTATCCCACTGAAAGCCTCACACATATTACAGAGGTTCTCAGCCCAGTCCTTGGGACACATCAAGGCAGTCTGGTTTTCAGAGTATGCACAATGCCTATGTAGGAGGTTTGTATGCAAATGATCTATCTCATGCATATTCATTGTGGGTCTCAAGTGTTACACCACTTCTCCCCTACTCCACTGAAACTAATGGGAGAAAAAGGCAACTTGATCAATAAATAGAAAGGCTGCATGTGCTTCCTCACACACAGCCTCTGACCAATAGAAGAGCTCTCCTTGCTTCCTTCCTGCAGCTTCTGACCAATAGAAGAGCTCTCCTTGCCTTCTTCCCGCAGCTTCTGACCAATAGAAGAGCTCTCCTTGCCTTCTACCCACAGCTTCTGACCAATAGAAGAGCTCTCCTTGCCTTCTTCCCGCAGCTTCTGACCAATAGAAGAGCTCTCCTTGCCTCCTTCCTGCAGCTTCTGACCATTTAAATTTAATTTATTTATCACAGAAAGTCTGTGGAGCTCTGCATTTCTGGTTCTGACATTATGTAATGTTGCAGCCCGCTACAGATAGTATTAACATTCATGTGGCCCTTTATGTTTATTTTCTGTTTTATTCATTTATAGCCCACCTTTAACCAAGATGGGTTACAACATAACATACATGTTTAAAGAAACAAACTACAAAACCACATAAGTGCAGTGAACTAAAGACAGTCAGTAAGGCTCATATAAGTCAGTGCATGTGATAAGCTTGGCCTAGGGTTACCATATTTTGTCCCTCAAAAGGGAGGACACATTCCCCGCCCCCTTTGATGCCCTCGCTCCGCCCCCTGTCACATTTTCTCCTCCTCCCTGTCACACACCCCGTCACTCCCTCCCTTTACCTTACTACTGCCCTGGTGGTCTAGTGACCTCTTTGGGGCAGGAAAGAGCCCCCTCTTTCCTGCCCGGAACGCTGACCCGCATGCATCCTTCCTGTTCATGATCTCGGTGCCGATTCAAAATGGCCACCGAGAGTTGAAGTCTCGCGAGGTCACTTCAACTCTCGGTTGGAGGGGAGGCTAGCAATCTGCCTGTTTGTCCGGATTTCTGGACAAACGGGCAGATTGGCAAAACCCGCCCGGTTGCCCAGACGTCCTCAAAAAGAGGACATGTCTGGGTAAATCCGGACATATGGTAACCCTAGCTTGGCCTAACAGCTACTATTTTAACATTGCCTTAAAGGAGGTGACATTTTGTTTGTAATGTTAGAGCCAAAGGCAGTTTGTTCCACTCTCTGGGTCTTGCTACAGAGAAGGTACCAGTTCTGGTGACATTCAATCGCAAGTCTCTCATATTTGGCACAACGAGCAAACAGGCACTTGCTGAGCACAGTACCCTTGATGGTTCATATCTCTGCAACGCATTACCCAGATAAAAAGGTGTGTCCTGATACAACCCTGTATGTAGTAATAACAGCAACTTAAACATTATCCTTTGTTCCACAGGAAGCCAGCGCAATTGTCGTAGCAGATGAGATACATGTTCAAATTTTGAGAGTCCAAATATGAGTCGCAAAGCAAAATTTTGCACAACTTGTAAAGCATGTACACACAACAGGAAGCCCTAAATAACACAAGAAACTCCAGACCGCTCAAAACACAGCAGCCAGGCTGATATTTGGTAAATCGCGATTCGAAAGTGCTAAACCCCTCCGAGAAAACCTGCACTGGCTTCCAATCAAAGAATGTATTACCTTCAAATTCTGCATCCTAGTCCACAAAATTATCTACGGCCAAGTCCCAGGATACATGACAGACCTCATACACCAACCAATCGGATCATCTCGAACATACCTAAACCTCCACTACCCAAACTGCAAAGGACTTAAATACAAAGCAACCTATGCATCCAGCTTCTCCTATATAAACACACAACTATGGAACGCATTGCCAAAAGCTGTGACAGCAATCTATGACCACCTTAACTTCAGGAAATCACTAAAAACCAACCTGTTCAAAAAGGTATACCCCACCACCCCAACATAAGTACCTACACTCTGCAACACAGCAAAACCAAAGCTCGTAATGGATACGATATAACCTTTCCTCTCCTCGATCCCCACTATACCTGAAACACAGGTATTTGTTTCTTTACCGGACTTGGTGAATGCCATTACGGTACTATGTGTAAGCCATATTGAGCCTGCAAATAGGTGGGAAAATGTGGGATACAAATGCAACAAATAAATAAAATAGTCTAGAGAACTTCAAAGCATAGCCTGTACCACTTTTTGAAAAAATCTCTTCGCTAACAGAGGATGTAGCTTGCTTAACAATCGCAATTTAAAATATGAATTTCTGATCAGTGCATATTCCGAAACTCCACACTTCACTTGCTACCTTAATGGGAACCCCGGCCAATAGGACAGTGGAAGAAAAACTAGGGGCCACCTCTGAGGACATAAATAGTACCTCTGTTTTGCTCACATTTAACTGTAACTGATTTTGGGTCGTCCATACTTGAATTCCTAGAAATACCTCCTGTAACCTCCCTACAGTGTTTACCATTGATGACTCAATTGGGATAATAAATTGAAAGTCATCTGCCAAGACACCCCAACTGATTTCAGCAGTTTACATAACGGACCTAAATACGAGTTAGACGGCATAGCTGAAAGTGCAGATCCCTGCAGAACTCACAAAAGACTGTGACAACCGGTCCCTAATATGGACATGATCTATTGTATGCATCAAAAATTCCTGGAACCATCGTAGGACTGTTCCTGCAAGGCCACATTCATATAAACATTGCAGCAAAACTTGGTGATCCAACATATCGAAAGCAGTGGGAATATCGAGAAACTCTCTTTTTAAAAACCAATCAATATGCCGATCTAAGCTGTGGCGTACTTCATCCACAGTTGTTGCTAATATGGTGTTGGTAGCATGGGGCTTGCAAAAGTCATACTAGTAAGGATCCAACACAGAAACCTGAGACAGATAGTTCTCTAATTGCATATATACCAATTTTTCAATAAACTTAGCAATTACTGGTAATGAGGAAATAGGATGAAAATTGGGGATCTCCCTAAAACCCGAGGATGGACTGTAGCCATTTTCAATTCCTCTGGTACTAAACCTTTTCTTAAAAGCGAATTAACAATTGTGGTCAATGCTGGAACGGATAGTTTTTCTACACTGTTTAACAGTGCAGGACTGCAAAGATCACCAGCCAACGCGGTTGGCCTACTTGAACTCAAGTAGGCTCTCATTTTCACCTCTTGTCACGTCATCAAATGTATCCCATTGACATGTGAACCCCTCTGGAGAAATGACCAAGTGGTGGAAAAGATGCTACAATTTGGCGAACCTTTGTTTCAAAAAACTAACCATCAGAAAACGAACAATTGGCTTCCAACGACTTATGCTCGTCAGTTAATAATCAAAGAATAGCAAAAAGTTCCCTGGGATGATTTAGGGATTCTCCTATTTTTGTCTGATAAAACTGATGCCGCTCCTGACTCACAGTTACTGTATATTCATTCAATTTAATCATGTACCCATAATGCACATCAATACCCCGAATATGCCTCTACTCCCTTTCCATTTGCTATAGTTCATGTTGCAACTGACGTAATGCAACATTGAATCACAGCAATGGCCCACCCTTATTCTTCCTAATTACTTTTTTCAGGGGAGCTACTATATCTTATGCTGATTGTAATGTAGAATTCCAGTGACTCTACCATCACTTCTGGCTGCAGTGCGGACACATCTCCCAGCAGTGGAGACCATACAGCCAAAAAGGTCAAAGGATCCACTTTTGGTTGAATGATCCTAAAAGCATCCTCTCCCCTCCTACTCATCGTAACTTGTAATGATGGAATATCCAGCAACACAAGACAGTGATCAGTCCAGACAATAGGCAAAATTTGCAATGTACTCAATGAAACCCAATTTTGTGACACAAACACCAGATCCAATATATGTCTGGCTGTATGTGTTACTTGATCCTACCACCTGACAAATCTACCACCGTCAAAGCATCAAAGACTAAGGAGGCTAGGGCTTTTCAGCTTGGAGAAGAGACAGCTGAGGGGAGACATGATAGAGGTATATAAAATAATGAGTGGAATGAAACAGGTGGATGTGAAGCGTCTGTTCACGCTTTCCAAAAATACTAGGACTAGGGGGCATGCGATGAAACTACAGTGTAGTAAATTTAAAACAAATCGGAGAAAAGTTTTCTATACCCAACGCGTAATTAAACTCTGGAATTCGTTGCCAGAGAACGTGATGAAGGCGGTTAGCTTGACAGAGTTTAAAAAGGAGTTAGACGGTTTCCTAAAGGACAAGTCTATAAACCACTACTAAATGGACTTGGGAAAAATCCACAATTCCAGGAATAACATGTATAGAATGTTTGTACGTTTGGGAAGCTTGCCAGGTGCCCTTGGCCTGGATTGGCCGCTGTCGTGGACAGGATGCTGGGCTCGATGGACCCTTGGTCTTTTCCCAGTGTGGCATTACTTATGTACTTATGTAAATAGAATGTGAGAAAATGACGTATTAAAATCCCCTATCATCACTAATCTAGACATCTCAACAGAGAACGTAATCCATAAATTCAACAAAGATGAACAATCTTGTCTCAACTTAGCAGGAGGGCAGTATACCAAACGAATAGACAAATGTAAATTTCCTAACACTAATGCATCTGCAGCAGAAATGATTCCCGCATAAAGCAAATATAACTGCAGTTCCTCCTTATAAAGCAAAAGGTTGCCCACCCCTGAAGCGTTTTCCTTGCTCCCTCCTGCAGCCTGTGACCATAAAAGTGCGATCCCTGCTGCCTGTGCTCTTCACCACAGCCTCTGAAGAAGAGCTCTTCTGGTTACCTGTGCTCTCTCCTACAACCTCTGGCCAATAGAAGAGGCCTCCAACCTTGTTCACAGGTAATATAGATTCTCCTGCTTCCTACCTTGCTGCACGCTGTCGTCAGAAATTCATCGAAAGGTGGAATGGGCAGAGTGTGGTAATGCTGGAGCAGGTCCTGAAGCAGAGTATGAGCACTCTTCTCTCCAAGGATCACATACCGCTTGTCGTCCAGCTGATCCAAGACAAAATGGCGGCAGCGTTCTGTGCCCCTGCAATTAGCAGGAAAGCAGAGGAGAGCAAGTGAGATGAGGAGAGTGTGGTTATATGGGGGACGTAAAGCAGGAAGGAGGGTGGGGGAGAGTGGTTATATGGGGAGAGGAATAGCAAGGGAGAGTATGGTTATACGGGGAGAGGGAACGGTTATATGGAGGAAGGATAGCAGGAGAGAAGGGGAGAGATTGGAGAAAGATGAGGGGGAGAGAGCGGTTATATAGGTGGAGGAGAGAAGAGGAGAGTATTATATAGGGAGCAGGACAGGGGGAGAGAGTGGTTACTTGGGGAGGGAGAGTGCAGGAGAGGGGTGAAAGTGTGGTTATATGGGGAGGAGAACAGGTGAGAGAATACAGATGCATGACATGCCAGTAGGAGAGAGTGATGGGAGTGGTTAAACAGGGCAATGGATTAACACATGATATGATGACTGTAAGATCCTTCTAGTGTGACCAGTTTACTCCTCATCTGATGTTCAAGGATACAGGAATCCATGAAGGGATGAGACAATGTGATTACATGGTATGAGGGATCCACAGTGATGGGAAAGTGGCTCACGTGGAATGGGGGCCACTAAGAGAGACGTCAGTGTTTATACATGGGGTGACGAGATACAGCGCTGGGTCGAACTGAGTAGGTGTCTAGACAGGAGCTGGAAGATGGGTGGAGTTGTACAGTACCAGCCTCACCTGTATGAAAGTACAAACCCCACTCGACTTTCACAAAAGCGAACCAGAAAACACCCCAATGGTTTGTTCTTCAGCCTCTCCTCCGCCTCCCTGTGTGATGTGGGCAGAAAAAGCAGAGGACCATTAACTAGAAAACATGGTAAAACGACAGGAAGAGCAAATTCAACACAAACTCTGTCCCTTGGTTCACAGCCTGACCACTGGGTTGGCTACAGAAATATCCTTAAATATAGTATATATCGTTCAGTGCAGAAAATGTGAAGAAGCATGATATACTGGGGAGACAGGTCAGATGCTAAAAAGTAAGACTGAATGGACTAATATGCACCACATCAAATACCAGAAACCAAACAAAAATGCCACTTATGTGGGAGAGAACATTTGAGGACCAGAGCACTGTCCCAATGACTTTATGGTCAGAACTCTATAAGGACATTTTAAAACAACCCAGGAAGGTAAGATGATGAAATATTTTAACACCAACAAGACAGGTCTTAAACAAAGACCTATCGCAATATAAACCATAATATTATATTGCTTTGTCACTTTCTGATCACCCATCCATCTTTCCCTTTCCCTCCCCCCCCTCCAAACCTTTCCTCTTAAGACTGTCACTTTTGTTTCACTTATGTATTTTGATATTGTCCTCTTTTGCTCATTTCTCACCTGAGGAAGAAGGTTCCGGCCTTTGGACGTTAGTCATAAGATGTATGAAGTTAGCCCACCGAAAAAGATATCAACTTATTTTCTTTTTCTGTTTTATTTCTATTTATGACTTTTAAAGTAGACTATGATGACAAACCACACTTATTTATCCTGGGAGTCCCTGTGTGTAGACCCTCGGGATACCAGTCTCTCATCGGAGTAACAGAAACTCAACTGTCTAATGTGCAAAGTGGGAATGAGGGAGAACTCATCATCTTCCTTCCTCTCAGGCTGGAAGCCCAAGGATTTCAAGTTCATTTCGGGGATTCCTCTTGTGTGGAAATGACCTGTTTCCTTTCATTTGCTGTTCTTAAGCTCCATCTCTAAAACATAATTTAAAACATTTGCCAAATATTCTTTTCCAGACTATCCTGGGGAGAGGGCCATTGACAGAGTAATTAGGTGGCCTATGCAAACCTTTCGCCTGGCATTCTCTCCCCTAATAATCTTTGAGGCCCCTCCCTGAAATCATGCTTTCTCCAACAGGAGCCCTCCCAGAATAATCTGGGTACATGGGCTATTTGAAAACTGCCCACCTTCCCATCTCCCATTGTTTCTCTCAATTTGTGTGGCTATCAGGACTATTTGGGTTTCTGCCAGGTATTTGTGACCCGGATTGGGCTAGGTGGACCATTGGTCTGACTTAATATGGCTACTCTTATGTTCTTATTATTTTGCTTTGACTGCAGCTCCTCTTTCATGTCCCCTCTCTTCCCAGAAACTTGCCCTAGGTGACTGCCTAGCAGTGGCATTCCTAGGCCAGCTGCTGCCCAGGGCGTATCGCCGCTTCGCACCCCCTGGTGCATCACCTCCACCCTCCTAGCGCATTGCTCTTACCTCCTGGGGGTGCTGGGAACAGTTGCGTGGCTGTTGGCTCCGCTGGAACAGGAAGTAACATCAGAGGGAACAGGGAACCGGTGGAGCTAACAGCCATGCGGTTACTCCCTACACCCCCTTGCAGCGTGCACCCAGGGCGCAGGGCCGTGCCAACATGGTAAGCGCCGTGGGGGGGCACCTGCCTTCAAGGGTGCCGCGTGGAGTTTTAATTTAAAAAAAAACCCTTACTCCTCCGCTCCATCCCCGATTCCCCGGCGCTTTAAATTTACCTCGCTCCGCCTCCGACGTCTGCGCAGCGTCAGTGAAAGCGCTGCCTGTCCGACGTCTCTCCACCAGCCTTCCCTTCGCTCGTTCGTTCCCTCTGTGTCCCACCCTCAAGGAAATGACGTCAGAAGAAGGCGGGACACAGAGGGAATGAACGAGCGAAGGGAAGGCTGGTGGAGAGACGTCAGACAGGCAGCGCTTTCACTGACGCTGCGCAGACGCCGGAGGCGGAGAGAGGTAAATTTAAAGCGCTGGGGAATCGGGGATGGAGCGGAGGAGGCTCAGGCTGAATGAGAAGTATGCTCAGAGCCTCCTCTGCAGGCCAAACCCAGCCATTTCCTCCATCGCGCCCCAGACGGCAGCTTGGGGGAGCAGCGCTCGGCTCTTTGGCACCGCCCAGCTCTTCCATGCGCCTTGGAGCGGGGCGGGGGCGCGCGTGCACGCCAACTGATGGTCTGCAGGGGGCACCAACTGATGGTCTGCAGGGGGGCACCAGAGACCCTAGGCACAGCCCTGCCAGGGCGGACCGCCCCACCCTTGGTACACCACTGCTGCCCAGTTCCGTGTAATGGTTGGGCCAGCTCTGTCAAAAGAGGAGTGGAAGTCTCTTGGAGACTGAGAAGAAGGAATTAGATATCCCACCAAAGAGTTGCAGTATCTCAACTGCCTGAGCAAAGTGGAGTCAGAGGGAGTAGAAATTCTACTGAGTAACTCTCTGAAAGGGATTCAGCAGGAGCTGATCTGTGGTGAGTTCAGGAGAAGGCTGTCAATTCTACAGACTTGAATTGAGTGGCAGTTTCCTGCTCCAGAGAACCATCTCCTGTGCAAACTGTGGAAACTCCCCATGGGTTCCTTCTCTGCCACAAGTATTTCTGATGTGAGAATGACAGGCAGGAAGTGCCAGCAGTGAGATTTTATTGACGGTTAACAGTATTGCAGAGGGAGGGAAGTGGGAGAGGGGCATGAGCAAGGTTAGGAGGTGGGATCAAAATGCCCTGCTTAAAAATTGCTCCCCCTCAGCAGCTTTGATTCTACTGAAGTGTAAGCGCTTACATCAAGCAGAAAAGGTACAAACACGGGGAAAACCCATCCAAAGAGTACCTTTGCTAGAGGGCATGGTTGGTGAAGAAACCACTAGTGTGTCTTTTTTTTTTTTTTTAAGATTTTTGATGTTTCCTATATCAAGCATTGTAGTAGAATCTCATTCAGAGTGTGGCGTAATTTTGTTCTGCTGACTTTGCAAGATGTGTTTCCACAAGCCCCAAGGCAGTGAGACTTGGTTGTCAGTAGGAGCAGAGCATGCCACCTCCTTCAGGCACATCACCCCCCATTTCTTCCAGGCAGTAAGGGAGTGCATTGAGCAGTCCTGGAGCCATAATCTCAAGGAGGTTGGATTATCAGAAGATGACATGATATCAAAAAGTTGAAGCCAGTTCCCCCTGCAGCAGCCATCTTTGTTTGCCCAAAATGAAAACAATATTGAAAACAATAGCAACCTAGATTTTGCATTCTCTCTGTTAGTAGGGGATCGGGAAGGGATGTAGAGGGAGTTGGGGGGGGTTTCAGGAGCTGTTGAGGGGTCTGTGAAGGGCAACTCAGCTTGGTGCCTGTTTTCTGTGGAATAAATATAAGCAGTTTATTGTTATTACTAGTAGAATCATACCCGTTTCCTCAACAATGAAACGGGCCCTAGGAAGGCTGTCATGTAAGCTTTTTTTTTCTCTCTCCCCTGCCCTCCCCTCCATGTCCAGCAATTCTTCCCTCCCCTCCCCAGTCCCCTCCCCTCCATGTCCAGCGATTCTCCTCTTCCCTGCCCTCCCATCTGTGTCCTGCGATTCTCTCCTCTACTGTCCTCCCATCCCATCCATGTCCATCAATTCTCCTCTGCCCTGCCCTGCCCTCCCCTTCCCTTCCCTTCCCTTCCCTTCCTCCCTCCCCTCGATTTGTACCTGAACGTTCTCTGGCTGGCTGGCGCTGGCTTCCGTTCCATTCGTAACATCCCTCCTGACGTCAGCTCGCCTCCAGCGTTCCCTTCCCTCTCACTGTTCCGCCCTCTGACGTCATTACGTCTTGACGCGAGGGCGGGACAGTGAGGGGGAATGGAACGCTGGAGGTTGGCTGACGTCAGGAGATGTTACGAACCCAGGCAGCCAGACATGGAATGTTGGAGGTGCAAATTATTATATAGGATTATTTTTTTTTTTTTGCTTAGAAAGTTATATTTTGACACAGGAAACAGACGCCAATGTGTGCTTTCGCTTGGGTCTGCTATTTCTCACAACCAACGCTTAAGGGCTCACACGGGCTTCCTTCTGCTTCCAAAAGCAATAACCGGCAGGTTTTGCAGAAAGAATCATGAGAGAGGCATAAGAATCATGAGAAATACTCTCTTCCAACAGCTTAATGCCTCCTCTGACCTCGTGTTATTTTTGGAAAAAACATCAAAGCAGATCAGTAGAAACTAAACATAAATATAGATTTATTAAATGAAAACCAAATATTCAAAACAGCCTGACACAGGGTGAAAGAATGCTTTTTCTTTTTTATTACTCAACCAAAGAAAACATAAGAATATCTTTCACCCTCCTCTTTTGATAGAACGTGTGCTTTCACAGCTTAAGCTTCAAACAGAACTTAACTGGGGCAGTTGCTTATCAAAGTCAGGAATCAAGCCGTGTTGCAAATGGAAACTTTCTAACCCACAAACTGTTTCTTCCTGTGCATCGGAGCAGCTAAAAATTGGGTAACAGGAACTGCTAGGTGAACCCTGTTCCTGATTTTGAGCTTTAGATTCCCTGTGCATTGGTGGGGTGGGGGATCAGGGGGATGGATTAATATATATATATATATATTTATTTACTAGTATAAAAGGCCCGTTTCGGTAGGCAATGAAATGGGTGCTAGCAAGGTAATCCCCCCCGCAGCGTCCCCCCTGCCCCCCCCTGCAGCCACCCATCTAGTCTCAGGACCCCCTCCCCACCAACCCTCCTCTCCCCCTGCAGCCATGCATGTGCAGCGACCCTCCTCTCCCCCTGCCCCCCTGCAGCGTCCCTTCTGTCTTCCCTGCCCTCCCCTGCAGCCACCCATGTCCAGCGACCCTCCTCTCCCCCTGCCCCCCTGCAGCGTCCCTTCTGTCTCCCCTGCCCTCCCCTGCAGCCACCCATCTGGTCTCAGGACCCCCTCCCCACCTCCCTCTTCCCTGCCCCCCTCCAGCCACCCATGTCCAACAACCCTCCCCTCCCCCCTCGGCGCATCACCCAAGCCCCTCCGCCATGGCGCATCACCCAAGCCCCTACCCCCCCTTTGGGCACATCAACCCCCTCGCCACCCGCAGCCGCCAATACTAACGCTGTCTGGCCGCTGCTGCATCTCCTGTGGAGCAGCAGCGGCCGGTACAAAAAGAAAAAAGCCAAAAAAAGATTTTAAACCTGAAACACGGCTCCATAGACAACCATCTGGCATTGGCTGTCGTCTCTGCAGCCGCTCCTCCTCTCCCCTCTGACGTCGTTGCGCTCCTCTGGGGTCTTCCTGCAGGAGCAGTGATGTGGAGGGGAGAGGAGGAGCAGCTGCAGAGACGACAGCCAATGCCAGATGGCTGTCTACGGAGCCACGTTTCAGGTTTAAAAATTTGGGGGGCTTTTTTCTTTTTGTACAGGCCGCTGCTGCTCCACAGGAGAAGCAGCAGCAGCCGGACAGCGTTAGTATTGGCGACTGTAGGTGGCGAGGGGGTTGATGTGCCTGCTAGGGGGGTAGGGGCTTTGGTAAAGCGCTGGGAGGAGGGTCTTGGGTGATGCGTCGAGGGGGGCTAGGGGTTTTGGTGTTGCGCCGGTGCTTGGTTTTTGTGCTGAGGGGGGGAGACACTGAGAGCTGATTCGTAGGCGGAGCAGTTGGGGGGAAGAGGGGGTGGTGGTTGGGAGGCGAGGATAGGGGAGGGCAGACTTATACGGTCTGTAACAGAGCCGGTGATGGGAGGCAGGACTGGTGGTTGGGAGGCGGGAAATACTGCTGGGCAGACTTATATGGTCTGTGCCCTGAAAAGGACAGGTACAAATTCAAGGTAAGGTATACACATATGAGTTTGTCATGGGCAGACTGGATGGACCATGCAGGTCTTTTTCTGCCGTCATCTACTATGTTACTATGTTACTATGTAGGCAGGGGGAGGAGTAGGGAAACATGCTCCGCGTGTTTCCCTACTCCTCCCCCTGCCTGGCTCGCGGTTTTGCAGGGCAGGGGCTTGGTTGTTGCTCTGCGTGTTTCCCTACTCCTCCCCTTGTCTTGGAATCAGCTGTCAGTGACATCACTGATGTCAGTGCATTCTAAACTGCCTAGCAGACCACCTCCGAGGGAGGCACGGTCCCAGGCACATTAGAATGTTGGTGAGAATTATTATATAAGATTTATTTATTTATCGCATTTGTACCCCACATTTTCCCACCTTTTTGCAGGCTCAATGTGGCTTACAGAGTGTTAATGTAATGTAGTCATTACATGATCTTAAATACAGTCAATAGTAGGCTGAAGGTAGATGAGGATTTAGAAGGGAAGGTGTTAGGTAAGGTTGTGTGAGAGGTGGTGTTTGATGAATCTGAGTGGTTTAAGGGAGGATTTGTTTCATTAAGGATGTCTTTTGTAGGCTTTGTTGAAGAGATCTTCAACGATATATGTAATTCAGTGGCACCAGGATAAATAGAATTATTTGAACGAAGCTTATAGACAGCTTCGTGATAATACTTTTTATCAAATTTGATCGGCAGATCCTACGATGGTTTTAGTGGATGAGATACATGAGATATTGACGGAGGCACATCATGTTGGTATGATCAGTAAAAAGCAATACAAATATCTTGATCGGTGTTTTCCGAAAGTGCCTAATATTTACTTCCTGACTAAAATACAGAAGGATCTTTTTAATCCTCCCGGGCGCCTGATTGTGAATGGCAGAGGTTCAGTTTTGGAACCTCTGTCTCAGTATTTAGACTTCCATCTTAATTCAGGAGTTCCAACCATTCGATCGTATATCAGGGACTCCACCCACTTGCTGCAGAAATTGGACGCTTTGCACTTTACTGCAGATTAACGTGTAGTGTTAGTTACTTTAGATGTGTCAGCATTATACACGAACATACCCCAAACAGCGGCGATCCATCTCATTAAACAGCAATTAGAGAAGTTGGAATATTCAAGAGAAAAACGTGGGTTTTTGAATCAGTTAGCAGAAAAGGTCATATTAAACAACTATTTTAAGTTTGAGAACGATTTTTTTTCTGCAGACAAAAGGGGTAGCGATGGGGGCCATGGTAGCCCCCACGATAGCCAACCTCTACATGGCCCAGTTTGAAGACAAATATGTATATCAAAATGGTTATATGCAATATATAACTCAGTGGCAGTGGCGTTCCTAGAGGGGCTGACACCCGGGGCGGATCGCCAATGTGCCCCACCCCCTGGGTGTAGCATGACCCCCCTGGCGAAAGGACACCCCCCACCCCAGCGAAAGAACCCCCTGGGTGCACGCCGCTGGGGGGGGGTGCCGCGCGCCGGTCAGCGTCATTCGTTTCCATGCTCCCTCTGCCCCGAGGGAGCATGGAAACGAACGATGCTGACCGGCGCGCGGCACCCCCCCAGCAGCGTGCACCCAGGACGGACCGCCCCCCCCCCCTTGGTACGCCACTGCTCAGTGGTTACGGTATATAGATGACGTTTTTTTCATCTGGAGAGGGAATAGTGAAATGCTGAATGAATTTTTATTAAAGTTGAATGACTATGATTCTAACATTAAATTCACAGCACATATAGGGAATAATGCACTGGACTTCCTAGATGTGCACATTGAATGCACATTTCGCAAGCCCACAGATAAAAATACCCTGCTCCACTACACCAGTTTTCACCCGATCCCTCTAAAAAATGGGATACCTGTAGGACAATTTGCGTATTTGCAGGATTTGTTCAGAAAAACAGGATTTTATAACACAAGCATCTCAGATGAAACAGAGATTTAAAGAGCGGGGTTATCCTGGTAAGGTGGTGCATAAAGCCTTCAAAGGGGCATTTAATGTGCAGAGAGAGTGGTTGTTTGAGAAAGGCAATGAACATGCAGATGATCGGTTGACATGCATTTTACCCTATGCGGCACAATCGAAACAAGTTACTCAAATCATACAGAAATACTGGGGCATTTTAGGTATCCATAAAGTGTTTCAAGATAGTCCTCGGTTCTCATTCAGGCGTAGACAAAATTTAGGAGAAAAATTGAAACTGAAGGTTTGGACATAATAAGTGTAAGGGCTGTACAGTGGCGTTCCTAGGGTGGCTGACACTAGGCGCGGATCGCCGATGCGCCCCCCCCACACCCCCGGGTGCAGTGCGACACCTCCCCCCAGCGAAATGACACCTCACCTTTTGCAGCGCGACCCCCCCCATCCCCGGCAAAAGGACGGACACCTCCCTCCGGTGAAAGGACACCCCCCGGGTGCATTTTTACCTGCTGGGGGGGTGCTGCTTGCCTGTCAGCTTTGATCGTTCCCTGCTCCCTCTGCCCTGGAACAGTAAGTAACCTGTTCTGGGGCAGAGGGAGCAGGGAACGAGCGTTGCTGACAGACGCACGGCACCCACCCCCAGCTACGTACACCCGGGGCGGACCGCACCCACCGCCCCCCCTTTGGTACACCACTGGGGCTGTACATATTGTTCATATGCTTTGGAGACCTGTAGTGTTGAAATTCCTAACCAAAGCAATTTGAGATTTTTTCAATTATGGTCCTCTACAGATTGTGATTTATCTTACTGTATGTTATATATGCGATTGTTTGCCCATGTAAATTAATGTACATAGGTCAAACAGTGAAAAAGGTAAAACATCGCATTGCACAACATCTGAGCAATATTAGACTTCACAAAGTTGATACACCACTTGTTAAACACTGGCGGGATAACCAACATAGGTTAGAAGATTTGAGGTTTGTAGTGCTATTACAAATAGATTTAAGTAAAGGCAACGTGCTACATAGAATGATGCGGAGTGAGCAGCGATTGATACATGATTGGAGAACAGTGACACCTACGGGTTTGAACAAAGAAGTGGAGTGGGGGAATCTATAAAAGATAGCAACAGGGTAGGAGAGAGTATAACCTGTATTGCGGTAACACCGCTTTGCTGATGTCACTTCCGGCATTCCATGGAGGGAGCCATCTTGGCAATTGCCCAGAGATATGAGAGCTTATAGAGAGTGAGGTGAATATAGCTTTTAAGTATATTGAATGTGGTATATTGTTGACATGTGGGGAGGGAATTTATATTCCTGTTTTGCTATTGTGCATAGAATCGGAGCCCCTGAAGACGCCTAGTGCGAAACGCGTTGGGCTTGAAGAGGTTTATGTTAAAGAGATAATGCTGTGTTACAGCATCACAGAGCTTGGACTGTGAGGCTTATCCCTGTTCTTCAGCCAACCATGAAGCCGATAGAAAAATAAGGAGCCAACAAGATTGCGCTGCTCAAAGATAAGACTTTTGGGGATTACAAATGCAGCACTGTTTTTCAGAAGACTCCTTGCTAATTTAAAAGTGTATCTGTTGATAACCTTAAGAGTGGACTAACACGGCTACCACACTCCTCTACTTAAGATTGGTTCAGGACATTTGTTTATGCTTAGGGTAGTTTTTTGTATTGCATTTGTATTTTGAGTAAAAAAAGAGAGGTGAAATTAGCTCCATTGAAGTATGTATGGTGGTATGCTTGGTGTTGAGTAAGTATGATGTTATAACATACATATATGTAGGTTGATTTGTTTCAATGCAGTAAAAACAGGAAATATTTCCACAAGAAAGTTATAGCATAAAATATTTCAGTAAAGAGGAAAATATTATAAAAGTTTAATGAAATTTGTGATTTTCTGACTGGCATTAGAAGTAAGATAATGCATATTCATTAGGGATATCCTGAAAATTCAACTGGCCTATGGATATCCCTGGGACAGGTTTGAGTATTTTAACTCAAGAATAATTCTTCATTAACTGTAAATCTTCGTTCATATAAAATCCTTAAATTAGTCCATAAAGTTTCAATTTTACACTTATTCCTCTCTCATACCACATCCTTCATTCCACAGACACCCCACAACGGGCTATATATCAGAGGGAACTCACGTGGACCAACAAAGGGTTAGATACCAGAGGGGACTGAATGGTCCAACGGAGGTGATTGAAGAAGAATTCAGGAAAGTAGCTGTTTGCTTGGTTTACTTCAAAGCATATAGATATAGAAGCGTGAAAGGATCACAATTAATCCAGGACAGAGACGCTTTATTTGAGGAGCAGAGGACTGCTTTGGAACATAAGAGGAATAAGTAAAAAGATCAAAGCATTTGGTGAGGATGTTTAGATGGATATTGGAGAGAATTAGGAACATTTTTTGAGTAATGTAGTAAAGATAACATCTGGGTTGATATATTATGTGGATGATGATATAGTACATGTATAATGTTGTGGGAACATTGTAGGGTGTTTGTGGAATGAAGGATTTAGCTATTGACGAAATAACTAACTTCCGCAAATCTTTGAAGACACATCTCTTCAACAAAGCCTACAAAGAGAACCCATAGCCTCACAAAACTACCTCACCAATCCTTCCAATTTTTAAAGTCCACCTTCCATACTATCCTGCCTAACACCTTCCTTCTCTCTTCCCTTACTTAATCTCTATACAATACTAAGTGTATGTGATATCATGGAATGGCAATGTCATAGCAAACTCTGTAAGCCACATTGAGCCTGCAAATAGGTGGGAAAATGTGGGATACAAATGCAATGAATAAATAAGAGAGAGGAATGTGTGGCGAATAATTTTAAAATTGAAATTCTATGGAATAATTTAAGGATTTCATATGAATAAAGATTTACAGTTAGTGAATCATTATTCTTGAGTTAAGATATAGATTTGAGTATAATTATAAAGAAATTGGTGATACCCTAACAAAGTGTTGAATATATATTTATAAGGGATATCCTGAAAACCCAACTGGCCTGTGGACCCCCTTTGAGTACCCCTGGCCTACAGTCCTTCTCCAGAAACCAAGTTGCTTGGCAACTTAGCAAATGGACTGTTCTTTGGAGAAACCTGGAGTTGACTAAGGTGCTCATTTTCAAAGCACATAGACTTACAAAGTTACATAGTAAGATGTGCTTAGAAAATGAACCTCTTACAGGCTTATTTTCGAAAGAGAAGGGCGCCCATCTTTCGACACAAATCGGGAGATGGGCGTCCTTCTCCCAGGGTCGCCCAAATTGGCATAATCGAAAGCTGATTTTGGGCGTCCTCAACTGCTTTCTGTCGTGGGGATGACCAAAGTTCACGGGGGCGTGTCGGAATTATAGCGAAGGCGGGACTGGGGCGTGCTTAACACATGGGCGTCCTCGGCCGATAATGGAAAAAAGAAGGGCGTCTCTGACGAGCACTTGTCCGACTTTATTTGGTCCATTTTTTCTTGCAACCAAGCCTCAAAAAGGTGCCCGAACTGACCAGATGACCACCGGAGGGAATCGGGGATGACCTTCCCTTACTCTCCCAGTGGTCATTAACCCCCTCCCACCCTAAAAAAAAAAACTTTACAAATATTTTTTGCCATCCTCAAATATCATACCCAGCTCCATGACAGCAGTATGCAGGTCCCTGGAGCAGTTTTAGTGCGTACTGCAGTGCACTTCAGGCAGGCGGACCCAGGCCCATTCCCCCCCCGACCTGTTACACTTATGGTGGTAAATGTGAGACCTCCAAAACCCACCACAAACCCACTGTACCCACATGTAGGTGCCCCCCTTCATCCCTAAGGGCTATTGTAGTGGTGTACAGTTGTGAGGAGTGGGTTTTGGGGGGCTCAGCACACAAGGTAAAGGAGCTATGCACCTGGGAGCAATTTCTGAAGTCCACTGCAGTGCCCCTTAGGGTGCTCGGTTGGTGTCCTGGCATGTGAGGGGGACCAGTACACTACGAATACTGGCGCCTCCCACGACCAAAGGGCTTGGATTTGGTCATTTCTGAGATGGGCGTCCTCGGTTTCTA
The DNA here is from genome assembly GCF_901765095.1 of Microcaecilia unicolor. Classification (NCBI taxonomy): domain Eukaryota; kingdom Metazoa; phylum Chordata; class Amphibia; order Gymnophiona; family Siphonopidae; genus Microcaecilia; species Microcaecilia unicolor. The sequence goes on from NC_044044.1 coordinate 46,777,698, forward strand.
TTATCGCCGAAAACCGGGGATGACAATCTCCATAGGCGCCCCGTATAAGAGGCTTGGGGAGGCTAAGCCTCCCCAGCCCAATGGTCGACTTCTGGGTGTTGCGCCCGCCCTACCCGCTCCCCTTGCGCGTGTGGTTTAATTGTTTTAGTTCTGTGGCAGCAACGTCATTGGTGTCGCTTCCACGGAGAATACAGAGGTCAGCTCCGCCCTCTTGGCAGCGACGCAATGTCATTGACGTCGCTACGGAGGTAAGCTCTGCCCCTCTGCCCCCTTGGCAGCGACGTGACGTCATTGACGTCACTACAGAGGTAAGCTCCGCCTCCCTTAGCCTCCCCAAAACAGTTGGCTACCGACCGTCTATGACCATCTCTAAGGACAACCATCTCTAAGGTCGACCTAAATGTTGAGATTTGGGCGTCCCCGACCGTATTATCGACACGAAAGATGGCCACCCATCTTGTTTCAATAATACAGGTTTCCCCGCCCCTTTGCGGGATGTCCTGCGAGGATGCCCTCAGGAAAACTTGGGCACCCCATTCGATTATGTCCCTCTCAAAGTGTTGGGGTGGGCAACTCCTGGCTTTCTGAATTCTTGTGACACCAATTGGAATGCATCATATTTACTTTTCCGGGGTGCATAGCTAGTCCTGGTTCTGTATCCTTTGCATTTATGGACTTGATTCCTCCTTTCCTTGGAGCAGGTGGAACATACAAGTCCTTAGACAGGTTGAATACAATCGGATCTGGCTTAACTTCTCCAGTGACCCAAAGCCAGAGGATACCTGCTGCCTTACCTCCTGGTGATGAAGCCGTGGAACCAGTCTGGCAGTTCACCCTGCTGGAGGATTCTGGGTGCTTGGGTCAACTGGAACCACTGTTCGGTCTGTGCTCTGAAGGCCGCCTGCAGCTCTTCTGGGATCGAAATCAATGCTTGTCCCTTTGGTGGATCCTCCTGCATGGGGAGCGGACTTGCGATGCCAGCACTAACCCACCAGGGCATCAAGCCAAGCTGTGTAAAGCAAGAATAATGGAATCAGATGCTCCTCAGGTATATAAAGAGTGTGCTTACCATGTTTATCAGCTTTTGCAAAATCTGACACTTCTCAGGACTTTAGAAATAGGCAGGGGAGGAGGTGGATAAGCAGATAGGCAACAGTACTTTGACAGATAAGAAACCAGAAGGAGAAAGATGATATATACTGTAGATACGTAGCTAGGAAATGCAGATGAAGGTGGAAAGACACAGTGGCCCAGTTGCCCATAAGTATTATGCACGAGTCCTTCAGCTGGTTCGGAACACCACCCAGCATTGTTTCAGGCGTACAACATAGAGAGCACATGGTGCCAGTTTGATGCCATCTTCATTGACTGCCTGTAGAGCCACATTATCTGTGTTCAGACAACACAGCGTTTTAGTAGTCAGCATCTTGACTTCCTCTTTAGGTCAAGATTTGTCATCACAAAACAAAAGATCCAATTGACCCCTGAAGCAGGCCTTTGTGCCGAAACACGGCCATGTCGGGTTGATTTTATGCTTTTTACAATAAAGATTTTTACACTTTGACATCCTCCTTGGATTCTCCTCACTCTTTTGTTTCAATACATATGAAGTATCACATCATACCTAATGCTATGAATTTATCTTGTTGGGCAGACTGCATGGACCATACAGATCTTTAACTGCCATCATCTACTACATTACTGTGTTACTATGACCGTTCCTGCTGTGGAGACTTGTCTTATGTCTACATGACGAAGGGCTTTTTTTTTTATTTGGAGCCTTTGTTGGGAAACTCTTCCACAAATATTGAGGGGAGTTCAATCTTTGCCCAGTTTTAAATGCCTGTTAAGTGACTTTCCCAAGATCATAAGGAGCAACAGTGGGATCTGAACCAGGCTTCCTTGGTTATCAGCCTGCTGCTCTAATCATTATGCTACTCCTTCAAATCTGAGTATCCATACTAGTTGGTACCTGCCCCAGCCCTGCCCATGTCTTTTATAACAGAAGGTGCAGAGGGGAGGGGCCCAAGGCTCTTTCCCTCCTGTTTGCCATAGGTCCTCCTGTCTTACATTAGTACATTTGTGATTATGGCTTTTTTCTTTTCAAATTGAGATCAACTGTGCTTTGTGTGGTGTTTAGTGAAAAATATTTTCCTTCACTAACAAGAAACATCTTGGTTGGTTGGTAGTATATTGCTAGATACACTTTAGGGCTGGATTTCCTCTTAGCTTAAGACATAAGACACAAGCATCGCCATGCTGGGACAGACCAAGGGTCCGTCGAGCCCAGCACCCTGTCTCCGACAGCGGCCAAAAGAACAAGCATTTCGTCCCGCCCATCCCAGAAATAGTGGATTATTCCTACGTCTATTCAATAACATTCTATGTCCTTTTCCTCCAGGAAGCCATCTAACCTTTTTTTAAACTCCGCTAAGCCAACCGCTCCACCACCTTATTCGGCAACGAATTCCAGAGTCTAACCACACGTTGAGTGAAGAAAAACTTCCTCCGATTCGTTTTAAATTTACTACACTGCAGCTTCATCGCATGCCCCCTTGTCCTAGTGTTTTTGGAAACCGTAAACAGACGCTCCACATCAACCTGTTCCATTCCCGTCATTATGTTATAGACCTCTATCATATCTCCCCTCAGCCGCCTTTTCTCCAAGCTGAAGAGCCCCAGCCTCTTCAGCCTTTCCTCATAGGGAAGTTGTCCCATCCCCTGAATCATCTTTGTTGCCCTTCTCTGCACCTTTTCCAATTCCACTATATCTTTTTTGAGGTGCGGCGACCAGAATTGAACACAATACTTGAGGTGCGGTCGCACCATGGAGCGATACAATGGCATAATAATATCCTCATTTTTGTTTTCCATCCCTTTCCTAATAATACCCAACATTCTATTTGCTTTCCTAGCCGCAGCGGCACATTGAGCAGAAGATTTCAACGTACCATCAATGATGACACCTAGATCCCTTTCTCGGTCCGTGACTCCTAACACGGAACCTTGCATGACGTAGTTATAGTTTGGGTTCCTCTTTCCCACATGCATCACTTTGCACTTGCTCACATTAAACGTCATCTGCCATCTAGACGCCCAGTCTCCCAATCTCGTAAGGTCCTCTTGTAATTTTTCACAATCCTCCCGCGATTTAATGACTTTGAATAACTTTGTGTCATCAGCAAATTTAGTTACCTCACTAGTTACTCCCATCTCTAGCGTTTTTCCCATATTGTCAGATCTCACTGATTTTTAAAAAATCTGGCCTCAACTGAAGAGGCACCTAATTAATGTAACTTATAGTATGTTCCCAAGCTTAAAAGGAATCTAAGAAAATATTATTTCATGGAAAGGGTGGTGGATGCGTGGAATGGCCTCCCAGTGGAGGTTGTGGAGATGAGGACTCTGTCAGAATTTAAGAAAGCATGGGACAGGCACATGGGATCCCTTAGGAAAAGAAGGAGCTAATGGTTACTGAGGAAGGGCAGACTGGATGGGCCTATGTGACAAAGCTAGCACTCGGGGCCCCACAGAGAAGCAGCTAATCCCTGAACTACAGTTCCCAGAAGCCCTTGCAAGCAGGAGAGAGGATAACCCCAAAAGGGTGGAACGGATTTCCAACCCCAGCAGGGGGAGCAGTGACTCAGTGCTAGGGGAGCCAGTTACTCCCTTCCCCACTAGAGGGAGAAGGGGAGGTGAAGCTCAGTCTCTTAGCTGCATCACGGGTATATAATTCGCTCCAGCTTTGAGAGGGGGAGATATTTCTGGGTGGCTCCCAGCCACCAGGAGGGAGGAGGAAACTGAGTGAGAGAGAAGCTGCCATGGAGTAGGTGGAGGACAGGAAGGGCCTGCCACTGGAGCTTCCCTGGGGGGGGGGGGGGGGGGGGGGGGGAGAAGAGTAAGCTGCCATGGAGTGTGAGAATGTAAATGTAGCCCTGTCCAGCACATGAAGGCAGTGTGAGAAGCTACAGGGGTGTGGTGCTGCGAGGTAGGAGGAAAGGTGCCAGTCCTGTTGGGTACAGGGTCTTCCTGGGTGCTGTGAAGAGGACAGGGGCATTATGTAGTGGTTTCCTTTGAAGAGACTGTTTGTGAAAGTTTGGGAATTATTGGGATGTATAGAACAGCAGGCTGAACTTTGACTAAGCCCTTCTGAGGGAGAGGGGAAGGTAGTGCAAAAGAAGTGGGCCTGAACTGTTAAGGAACTGAATGTTGGCTGGAGTTTGCAACCTGGCCTGAACCCTGTTTGTGAACTGCATTTCAATTTTGAGAGTGGAACTGAATTGAGAATAAAGCACTTTGGTCTTAAGTCCATATGGCAGTCTGGTTCTTTGCTGGAAACCTGTGAGCCTAACAGGGCTGCCGGCCCCAACCCCGAGTGGAGGAAGCGGACCCCTTTACACCATTTGGCTCTTATCTGCCATCAAGTTTCTATGTTTCTAAAGACCTACTTTTTTACACAGGTCTTCAATAGAATGCTTGAGGTTCCTGGTGCCCAGTAGACTTGATCTATGTCTGTACCCCCTCCCCAACATTGCCATAATTCTCTTCACCCAGTTGCTTGCCATCTTATCTTTTCTCTTTACGTTCCTTTTCTCCTGTGCTTTATATCTTATGTACTCCGCTTTGATCGGTTATCCTGAAAAGTAGTATATCAATAAACAGAAACATCGTATTTTGTAATGGGTATCTTTCTCAGATCTGCTTTGTTTTGTGTTTCACTAGTAAATCCAGTTCATTCTTTAAAGAAGCCTTTCCATGTAGAATCATTCTTCTCAGGAACCTGATTCACGGCCACTGATTCCACAGATTTGTTTACATTACTTTCACCGAGCTCTGTGTACAGTTAGCCCCTGGTCCACTATCTATTTATGTATTGGTTGGGAAAGCCTTACCCTTGTGGTTTTGGGCGCTGATGGGTTGGCCGGAGAGCCATGAGACTCTGCCATCAGGGTTTCTGGTTGTTCTGAAGAGCTGATGTCATTGCTCAGATGTTGTGCCTGCCTCTCGATTGGCTGGTTTTTGGTCTCCAGCACTGTGGGGGTCTTCTTGCTCATGTCATTGGGCTTGGATGTCTCGGAGAGTATGCCGAGGGAGGAAGCCAGCTGGAAATCCTTTCCTGCAAGAGTGGGAAGAGGACAAAGGTGTTCAGGAAACATTGAGGTGTATTTTCAAAGCAAAGCACTTAGATGTTCAAAATCATGAGCTCCTCCATGTCGTGTTAGGGCACTTGGATCCAGTCCCAGCTTTGCCCCCACATACACGCCTAGAGATGTAGGTCTGCTTACCAAATGAGCTGAAAACCAGGGCTGACACAACCTCTGTTTAGTGACATGATACCTTTATGGAGTTCCAAGACTAGAAAGGCAGCAACTCCTAGCCTAAGGCTTTCTGCGGTTGAATTTCTTCAAAAAGGCAGTAAATCTAATCCTAATAAATAAAATTGACTCTTCTATATTTTAAACTGTAAATTGCCTAGATATGCACTAATGATTGGCAGTATATCAACTAAATTGAACCAGGAACCATCCAACGGGGTTGACCATTGATCCAGTCCTAGGTTTACCCCACTGCATGCAGGGACTTGTAGTCCTTGTTAAGGAATGCAATTGGGAACTTGGAGCTACAAGTCCCTGCATGCAGTGGGGTAAACCCAGGGCCAGATCAACCCTACTGGGTAAATCTGGAGCTAGTTGGCAATTCTTGGACTTCCCAATTAGTGCTGGGGACCCCACAGCCAATCAGGTTTGAGGATATCCATAACTGATATGCATGAGATCTCTTCCTAGCAAAAGATGATGAATTTATCTTAACTTACTTGTGCTTGATATTAAATGCATGAAGGCTCAGCATCTGCTGAAGGGTTTGAGGGACAGAGATCTGATACTGTTAGCGACGGGCCAAAAAGTGTGGCTGGTCTATGTTCGAACTCTGTCTTTCAATTCTCTCTGTTTCTTGTGCACAGAGGAAATCTACCTTTTTCTATACGGCCCCAGCCCTTCTTTGGAACTTGTTACCAGGAGCCTTACGCAGAGAACCATCATTCATGAAGTTGAGAGGCAGAGTTGCCGAGTCTGTCACACTCATTCGAAGGATCTCACACTCTCGCATTCACGAGCCCCCTTCTCCCACTCGTTAGAGCCTCAGCACCGGTAAACTGATCCTGGTGGTATATCAAATGCATGACCATGACTATAATCACTGAGAGGTGGGCCTAAGAGAAGAAAAGCCAAGTGGCCCAACCAGTAAGAAGAAATCTGAGCGCACCTTCTTGTGTCCTGCGTCTCTCTACCCCATCCTTAGTCCCTGCAACTACAACCACACCTGCTGTGAAATCCTTGTTCATGCGTCAACCACTGGCCAAATTCCTTTGAAAACTGTCCCCCTATGGCCTTCATTCTCTACATCATTTTAGAGACACCAAAGTAAAGCATTTATCACGTTATGCTGCTTTTTTTTCATTTGCAAAGGAATAGCACACTTAAATTTATCTACATTTATATCCTGGACCCACTGTCTGGAAAAGCTCACTCTTTGGCCTTCAGTCTCGCTCACTGGGATGGTTCATCTTTGGCATCCCTGGGGAAGTATGTTTTGTACAAGGATCAGATCACACGTTTATTCAGGTTGGTTGTAGGGTTAGTAAAGGTGTTGGATATAAGGGGAGGGAAGTTGGGGTATAGAAGAATCAGAAAAGGAAAGTTGGTGATGCTTAGTTGGGTGTAGAATGTAGGAGGGGCATCCTTTGAATGAATGGGTAAGCAGGGGGTATAGATCAGATTGCCCCAGTGACAAAAATGAAAGACTTATTGGGAGGGGGTTTGTCCTGGTTTTGGAGAGTCATCGAAGAATTTGAAATAGAGGGTGTGAGACCTATTGCAGATTTTATTATTTATTTTATTTATTTATTGCATTTGTATCCCACATTATCCCACCTATTTGCAGGCTCAATGTGGCTTACACAGTTTTGTTAACATAGTCATTGCGGGTTCAATGTGGCTTACATATTTTGTTAGCAAAGTCATTGCAGGGTGACAGACAGATACATTTAATATTGTGTCGAGGTTAGGTAAGGGTAGGAGGAAGAAGAAAGGGGTGATTAGGTAGTTATAGTAGGTGAGTTATCTTGGATGAGTGGGTTGTCAGGCGGATTTGTGTGGCTGTTAGTTCTCATTGTATGCCTGGTTGAAGAGATATGTCTTTAGAGATCTGCGAAACATAGTTGTTTCGTTGATTGTTCTCAGGTCTGTAGGCAATGCATTCCACAGTTTCGTGCCCAAGTACGAGAATGTAGTATCGTGCATCTGCTTGTACTTTAGTCCTATACAACTGGGGAAGTGCAGGTCGAGGAACTTGTGGGATGCTCTTGTGGCATTTCTTGGAGGTAAGTCTACGAGGTTTAGCATGTAGATTGGGGCGTCTGCGTGAATGATTTTGTGTATAATCGTGCAGATCTTGAACGTAATGAGCTCCCTAAGATTTGAGTTAAATACCCAATGTTAGGGAATAAAAAATGATGGGAAAATATGACAATTCGTATACTACAATTTTAAAGGCTACAGTATATATACAAACATTCAAAGGGCAGCTAATAAATTGAAAACCTGGTTTATTACAGTTCACTGGTTGTTAAGCAGAAGGCGTTGTAAGAGGGTGAAGGAATGCGGAATAGACAGAACCAAATTGTGAGGAAGTAGCATTTCGAAGAAGCAGAAGGGACTTGAAAGAGGAGAGAGACCAAGAGATGGGACTATATAGCAGGATACAAAATCAGACATTTGAACCTCCAACTAGTGCAGATTAAAACAGATGATGGAGGGGATTTGGGGAAAATTAGATTCTTGTCGTGTAGAGACAATACGTAGATTTGTTGAGACTTATAAATACACGGTCTGTGTTATGGAAGGAACATAAGAATAGCCATACTGGGTCAGAGCAATGGACCATCTAGCCTGGTATACTGTTTCCAACCGTGGCCAATCCAGGTCACAAGTGCCTGGCAGAATCCCAAATGGTAGCAATATTCCAGAACCTCAAAAAGCAACAAGATTCCGGAATCCCAAAGAATAGCAAGATTCCATGCAGAATCTCAAAGAGTAGCAACTTTGTACCTGGCAGAAACCCAAATAGTGGCAAGATTCCAAGCTACCAATCCCGGGGCAAGCAGTGGCTTCCCCCATGTCTATCTCATTATTAGACTGTGGACTTTTCCTCCAGGAACTTGTCCAAACCTTTTTTCAACCCAGACTCACTAACTGCTGTTACCAAATCCTCCAGGAAAGACTTCCAGAGATTACATAAGCACATAAGTACATAAGCAATGCCACACTGGGAAAAGACCAAGGGTCCATCGAGCCCAGCATCCTGTCCATGACAAACCGCCTTCACCACGTTCTCCGGCAATTAATTCCAGAGTTTAATTATGCGTTGGGTGAAGAAACATTTTCTCCGATTTGTTTTAAATTTACTACACTGTAGTTTCATCGCATGCCCCCTAGTCCTAGTATTTTGGAAAGCGTGAACAGACGCTTCACATCCACCTGTTCCACTCCACTCATTATTTTATATACCTCTATCATGTCTCCCCTCAGCCGTCTCTTCTCCAAGCTGAAAAGCCCTAGCCTCCTTAGTCTTTCTTCATAGGGAAGTCGTCCCATCCCCGCTATCATTTTAGTCTCCTTTCGCTGCACCTTTTCACTCAATTATTTGTTGAGTGAAAAAATGTTTCCTCCAATTTTTTTAAGTATTTCCATGTAGTTTCATTGAGTGTTCCCTAGTCTTTGTACTTTTTGAAAGAGTAAAAAAATTGATTCTACACCACTCAGGATTTTATACACCTCAATCATATTTCCCCTCAGCTTGATATAACACATTTCCGCCACCCAACTCCCCATGTTTAATCCAGATATTTGACAGCCTCCCTGAGCGGCAGAGCTGACTCTCAGGCACTTGATTCCAGGCTAGTGGAATGGTAGTGACACAGAGCACAGGGTGTCTTAATTTAACGCATCAGCCCGCCACCTTCAGGATTCTTTACATCTCTTAAACTGCCCACCCCAAGGAGCCCGAGGTCTCCCTCATTCCCTTTTGCTCACCTTGGCTGTGCTCAGGTGTGATGTCCATGCTAGAGGCGCAGACCAGAGAGAAGCGATATCCAGAGCAAGAAGTGAAACCTCACGGACCTGTCTCGAAAGGTGTGTGGTCAAAAGTATACATCTGATGTAAAAGAAACTTTAAAAAAATCTCTCTTTCTCTGTTGCTTCTTGTCTCTTACACACCCTCTCTTTCTCTCTTCTTCTCCACATTGTCTCTTCCTTCCCTCTCTGTATCTCTTGTTCTCCCTTTCCTTGTTCTCACTGTCCCTCTCTCCTTTCCCTCGTTTTTTTTTACTCTCTTTCTACCTCTGTCTCATTCCTCTCCCTCTCACTTTCTCTCTAACCTTCTCTCTTTGTCTCTCTTGAACAAGGCAGGAAATGCTCACAACCCACAGTTCCCATCCCACAGAGACAGAAAACTCTAACCTGAACAATGTGTGAAGACAAAGCAAACCCAGCGCCCTGCTCCGGGACCACGTCACGGAAAGAGAGCGCGGCTCGCGGGTTCTGCAATATGCAAGTCAGCGGACAAGTGTGCAGAGAGAGAAAATGTCAGCCCGGCTTTCAATCCCCAAACGCTTTTTAGGTCATCAGAGGTGCCAGAGTTTAGCCCCAGAGCTCTCGGCCTGGGATGGGCTCATTGGTGGGGTTTCGGGGCACTGTTAAAATCAAAGAACAAAAGAAAACCCAAGAGCTATGGTGTTCTGTTCTCTTGGGGTACACATATGCTGCTGTATTTAATACCATATCTTATTAGGATTTCTTTACCGCCTTTTTGTTCTAGTTCAACAAGAGTAAGCTAGATGTGGGCAACAGACAGTTACAGCACTAAAAATATGCCAATGCAATAATCAATAAACACCTTAATAACACAGTGTGAGCACAGGAGTTAGATGGGAAATAAGGGTGATTAATGTAAGGAAAACTGTACAAAACTGCCCAACTCTACATTTCGTCCTTTAGATTGTAAGCTCCTTTGAGCAGGGACTGTCCTTCTCTGTTTATTTTGTACAGCGCTGCGTAACCCTAGTAGCGCTCTAGAAATGTTTAGTAGTAGTAGTAGTACATAGAAACAGAGAAAAATGTAGGCAGATAAACACCGTATGGCCCAGGGCCGCTGAGAGACTGAGCCGGGCCCGGGGCAAGGCCACCGCCAGGACCCCCCCCCCCCCCAGGATTGTCACCGCTGCTGGGCCTCCCCCCTCCGGATTGTCACTGTCGCCGGGCTCCCCCCCCAGGATCATTGCCGCTGCTACCGGGCCTCCCCCCAAGGATCATTGCCGCTGCTGGGCCCCCCCAGGAGCAACCGCCCCACCCTCCCCAATCGCTGCTGCTGCCTGCCCTGGGTACCTTGGCTGCAGTGGCGTTCCTGGGGGGGGGCTGGCACCCGGGGCAGATCGCCGATGCGCCCCGCCCCCTGATGTAGTGCGGACCCCCCCCAGCGAAAGGACACCCCCGTGAAGGAACCCCCCCCCCCCCGCCGGGTGCACACCGCTGGGGGGGGGGGGGCCGTGCACCTGCCCTCCGTTTTTTCTCTCCTGCTCCTGTCGGGACACAATCTCCCGGGTGCCGTCAGGAGCAGGAGAGAGAGACCCTGGCGCTGGGCCCCCCAGGAGGCCCGGGGAATTTTGCCTCCCTGCCCCCCCCTCTCAGCGGCCCTGGGTGAAGGCAGGGGAGGGGACAATGCATCGTCATATTTTGCCACTATTTGACGAAACATGCAGCAAAATGTGGCAGTGCGTGTTTTGGCCCTCCAAATGTTACAAAATATAAAATGTGCCCCCCCCCCAATAGAAAAAGATTGGACAAGCTTGCTCTAACCCTTTAACTAAGCCTCTAAGAGCCCTTCAGAAGGAGCCATCCTACTACTACTACTACTATTTAGCATTTCTATAGCGCTACAAGGCGTACGCAGCGCTGCACAAACATAGAAGAAAGACAGTCCCTGCTCAAAGAGCTTACAATCTAATAGAGAAAAAATAAATAAAGTAAGCAAATCAAATCAATTAATGTGAACGGGAAGGAAGAGAGGAGGGTAGGTGGAGGCGAGTGGTTACAAGTGGTTACGAGTCAAAAGCATTTCAGCCGATTTCATTCAGTACTTGTGTTTCTGAAATCTTTAGATTTCTAGATTTTTCAGTCGGGATACATTCTTCACCTGACCATCAGTAATCCCTAAAAAAGTAAATGGAAAACATAAAAAAGAAAAATACAGAAAAATCAATGACCAGGCACGATCCTGGGTTAAGATGCCGGTCTGTATTGCCCCAGTCACATTATGTTTCAGACTTGGCGGCAGGATCCCACATAGATTACTGTTCTAGCGGTCATTTATTTATATACACTCCGGCCGATTTCAGCCCACGGGAGGCAGGCTGGCTAAGTCCAGCGATCAGCGCCGTCAGCGGATTTTCAATGCTGGGTCGTTTCCAGTGACTGGCATTGAATATCTTTTCCGCTGGTTTAAACTTAACCAACCAGGGTGGTTAAGTTTACAGCGGCCAAAGATAGGACTGCTATTTAGGTTAGCCAATTTGGCTGCTAACCTTTGCCAGCAGTGTGCTGACTATTTGCAGATAGTCAGTTATATTGCATGATGTGCCAGTTAGCCGCTGTGGGCTAGATTCAGTAAATGTAGCCTAAAAAAAATATCAGTGCTGAACCTCCCCCCCTCCCTCCCCCCGCTTAAGCAGTGTTCTATAAGCCGCAGCTGAAGTTCGGCATGGTTTATAGAATAACGCTTAAGCTTATGGTCGCGTGTAAATTTAGGTGCCACCATTTCCACCAATGAAAATGTGGCGCAAATTCCCATGGCTACGTTTACACGCAGAGCACCTTTATTCTGTAATTATGCACATAACTCAAAACCAGGGCCACCAAGAGGGGGATGGGGGGCAAGATTCCACGGGCCCAGCTTCCAAGGGGGACCCAGCGCTAGCATGGCTTCCGGAGGCAGGCAGAAGGTTCTGCTACCTCAGTCTGTCTCTTTCCTGCTCCCTTAATTAAATTGTAAGCTCTGTCGAGCAAGGACTGTCTCTTCATGTTCAAGTGTACAGTGCTGCGCACTTCTAGTAGCGCTATAGAAATGATAAGTAGTAGTACTAGTCTTTGGGATTCCGGAATGTTGCTACTCTTTAGGATTCTACACAGAATCTTGCTACTCTTTGGGATTCCGGAATGTTGCTACTCTTTGTCCTTTTCCCTTATTTGTCCTGTTTGTCTGTCCTGATTAGATTGTAAGCTCTGTCGAGCAGGGACTGTCTCTTCAAGTGTACAGCCTTGCGTACGTCTAGTAGCGCTATAGAAATAAGTAGTAGTAGTAGTAGTCGTCTTTGGGATTCTGGAATCTTGCTACTCTTTAGGATGCTACACAGAATCTTGCTACTCTGTCCTTGTCCCTTATTTGTCCTGTTTGTCTGTCCTGATTAGATTGTATGCTCTGTCGAGCAAGGACTGTCTCTTCATGTTCAAGTGTACAGCACTGCGTACGTCTAGTAGCACTATAGAAATGATAAGTAGTAGTCTTTGGGATTCCGGAATGTTGCTACTTTTTAGGATTCTACATAGAATCTTGCTACTCTTTGTCCTTATCCCTTATTTGTCCTGTTTGTCCTGATTAGATTGTAAGCAGGGACTATCTCTTCAAGTGTACAGCGCTGCGTACGTCTAGTAGCGCTATAGAAATAAGTAGTAGTAGTATGTTGGGACTCGGGTGATTGTGTTAACACGATAACCCAAGTCCTGGCACACAGGAACAGGAGAGTGACAGACCGAGGGAGGAGCACATGCAGGAAGGTAAGGGGGAAGGGGGGATGGTGGCAGTCTGAGTGGGGGGGGGGGGGGGCGGGGGGCTGCGACTGCAACCTGAATGGGGGGGCAGTGACTCTTCTCCAGGCTTGGCTCTGTCTCTCAGCAGCCCTGTTCAAAACCATGCCCCCTTCTGCCCCAAACACCCCCTGATCGTCCCCTTTCCGCACCACCTTTTTTGGGCCACACATAAATTGTAGGCACAGATTCTGCGCCTAACTTTATGCGCATAACACCCAATTAAATCTAATTAGTGCCAATAATTGCTTGATAAAAAGCCAATTATTGGCACTAATTGGTTCATTCAATTAAATTGCGCACACAAATCAAAAGCATGCCTAAATTTGCTCATGCAATTTTTGGCAACCTTTATGGAATCAGGGGATACGCACTAAGTGCAGAGATAACTGGCTGTCTTACGCTGAATATTACCCTGTAGCCGGTTAAATGCTATTTAACCATCCAGGAGCCATTTCTGTCCGGTTAAATAATGCTGAATACTGGCCGGACTATTTATAGCCTATACCATCTGGAAATCCTCGATGAATAACAAATGATTCAGACATAATCAAGCTGTCAATAACATTAGAAACAACAAAAAAATACCAGCAGTTAGGTTCCAACATCGTTGTTCAGCGCTATCTTGAAAACTCCACTAATTACAATAATCAGTTCATAAGCCTCCTCTCCCCCCCCCCCAGAATTTTACAGACTTTTTCCCACTCATTCTTTGGTGGGAAACCTTTGATGTTTCCTCACCTTTGGAAGATGCCCTTTGAGGGTTAAAAGCACATGTGTGTGGCCGCTGCGCAGATGGGGTGGGGGGGGGGGGGGTGCAAGCTGAGCACAATACTAGGCTGGAAATGGCAGTTCAGTTTGCAGCCACCAGAGGGAGCTCTCGCACTGCTCTGTGTTTGACAGGACCTGGGAGTAGGTTGGAGGGAGGGTGGGGTGTCCAGGGGGGCTCGTTGGCCCTTCACTCCTTTTTCTGCTCGTCAGTTTTCTCTTTCTGCAGCTTTTACTCACATAAATTTATGTGCTATGCAGTTGAGAGCAGCAAGAAATTAATTTATTGGAAGCGTGTATGCTTGTGCAGTTCCTGTATGGATGTGGCAGTTCTCATGCATCATGAGTGTATTTTTGGATTGTGCCTCTCTGAAGGTGTTTGCTTTTCTCCAGACTCTGCCTGTGTTTATGTACAGTGTGTTGTGTGTGCTTGTGTATGCAGTACAGGGTGTGTGATGAAACGTGTGGTCAGATCTTTGTGTTTGCTTGCTTGTTTGGTTTGCATAATGTGTGTAAATGTGTCTACAGAAAAAATATGGATCAAAAATTGAATTCTGGCGCCCTGCCTCCCCTCTCCCTCCAGCTCAGCTGAACAGTCGAATCCAGTCCCTGATTTTACTCACATTCTTATCAGGCCAGGAAGTGGTGCTTGAGATCTTCTCTGTTGCAAAAGTTATTAGGAGGATCAGAAGAACTACAAATCCCTGCATGCAATGGGGCAAAACCAGGATTTGCTCAGTTTGACCTGGGATGAGGTGGTAACTTCGTCTCCAGTGTGGTTCCCAGCTCATGCCAGAGTCTCTTGGCCCTCCCCCACCTGAAGTTTCCCATCTAAACACCAGAAGCTGGTAGTCAGACAGGCAAGGCGTCCCACCCAGATCCGGAATAACCAGATTGGGAACTGTGACACCCTACGCGGATGCAGCTGCCCTGTTGGCATGATGAGCTGTACTGTTCCAAGCGTTCATCCTGATGCCTAAGCTGAACGCTCTGGTTTCTCCCTGGATGCTTTCCTCACACCCTGGGGTACCCAGTTTCTCCCCCCTCCCAGGCCCAGATTCATAGCAGGGGGAGCAAAGGGCTAGGGTTACCATATGGCTCCAGAAACAGGAGGACACATTGATCCAGTCTGGGTTTTGCTTCCATTGTAAGCAATGGAAGTAGGGGCGTAGCTAGATGGGGCCACGAGGCCATGGGCCCCTGCAGATTTAGCCCTGGCCCCCCTGCTTTCACCCCGCCCGCTGCCCCTCCCCCGCCACATTTGACCCCTCCTCCTGCCGCCGCCAACCCTCCGCCGCCGCCATCAGGTACCTTTGCTGGTGGTCCCCAACCCCCGCCAGCCGAAGTCCTCTTCAGCGCCGGTCTCCGGCGCGTTGCTGATCTGGATTCTGTTTCTGTGAGTCTTTTCTTGACTCCTGACAACCGCACGTAGGAACGTGCAGGACGTCAGGACTCACAGAAACAGAGTCCAGATCGGCGAACGCGCCGGACTCGGAGACCGGCGCTGAAGGGGACTTTGGCTGGCGGGGGTTGGGGATCTCCACCAGCAAAGGTAACTGGCAGTGGCGGGGGAAGGGTGGCAGCGGCAGGAGGGGGGGTCGAAATGGACAGGGGAGGGGTGGTGGCACTGGGGGGGGGGGGGGGTCAAAAGTGGTGGGAGAGGGGGTCGCCGGTGCCGGGGGGCTAAAATGTGCCCCCTCACCTCGGGCTCTGGACCCCCTCCCGGCAAAGTCTGGCTACGCCCCTGAATGGAAGTAAAACCCTGACTGGCTCAATCTGTCCTTTTTTCTGGAGCCATATGGTAGCCCTAGATAGGAGTGAATGCACAGACAATAACCCCCCTCCCCCCCGTCTAAGAGTCCAAAGAAGAAGTTTCTAGCAGAACCAGCCTCCACTCAAATGGCGAAGACACTGCTTCCACCTGAGGGTTGCCAGCTGACTCCAGATTTTCAGCATAGATTGAGCCAGTCCTGGGTTGTGATCGTATGTTACGCTCTTAAGGGAACCAAACGGATAGAAAAAGCGATGGCGAAAGCCAGAAGGATGCTTGAGTGCATAGGAAAAAGCAGGTGAAAATGCCTCAGTTAGAGTACTGCGTACAGTTCTGGTAGAAGCTGGCCACATTTTTGTTTCGATTTCAGCGTCACCCAAAATTCAGATTTGGCCTTGTTTTCGGTTAGAAAATGCCAGTGCATTTTTGGCTGAAACTGAAAGTGTCCTGGGCAGCCTGCAGCCCCCACTTCCTCTCCTCAGGACACAAGGAGCTCCACTCTCAGACCCAGACATAGCCCCTACCCCGGGCCTACTGTTTTGTTGGTAGTCTAGTGCAGGGGCGTAGCCAGACACCCAAATTTGGGTGGGCCAGGGCCCAAGATGGGTGGGCAGAAGTACTCGGCCTTGTCCCACAAGTGATTTCGTCTCTCCCTCTCTTGCCTGCATCCATATGGCCTCTCAAACATCCACCCTTCCCTGAATACCTTTTAAATAGCAGATTTTCACCAGCAGCGAGCAGCAACTAATACACACTGCTCATGTTGGCCCCACAGCCTTTCCTCTGATGTAACTTCCTGTTTCTGTAAAGGTGAAAATACATCAGAGGGAAGGCTGCAGGGCCGGTGCCAACAGTATGTATCAATCGCTGCAGGCAAAGATCTGCTATTTAAAAGGTATGCAGGAGGGTCAGTTGGGAGTTTTTGGCTGTTAGGGCTTGGGAATCCCTGCCAGCCACATTATAGATGTGCTGCTACTAGGTGGGCCTGAACCCAAAGTGGATGGGCTTGGGCCTACCCGAGCCCACCCTTGGCTACGCCACTGGTCTAGTGGCTACTTGGGACAGGAGCAATACCCATGTTGGCTCCAATCTCAAAATGGCTGAATCTCTACTTTGTGGGTAGAGAGGTATGGTAGCCGTGTTAGTCCACTTTTAAAGGTAATCAACAAACAAAAAACAAAATAAAACATGGAAAAGAAAATAATTGCTGGCCTTCCGACAGCCACCCAACTTAAAACACAAGCTAATTAGAAGTAAGCTCCCAACACAGACTCAAAAAGAAAAGAAGGGCACACATCCTTAAAATATATCCACTTTGGGTTCAGGCCCACCTACCAATGATACGGTAGGATGCGGATGGGGCTATAGGTGGTGGTAGGGGGGGTTCAGAACCCTTATTTTATCATCCTCACTTTAATATTCCCTTATTTCTTATTTGTCCTGTTTGTCTGGCCTAATTAGATTGTAAGCTCTGTCGAGCAGGGACTGTCTCTTCATGTTCAAGTGTACAGTGCTGCATACGTCTAGTAGCGCTATAGAAAGGATAAGTAGTAGTAGTAGTAATTAAATAATAATTTATATAATAATATATAATATAATTAAGTGGTGGAATTCTCAGCCAAAAGACTTGAGGGCATTATTAGTTATTTAAATTTCCGGAAACATCTAAAAGCCGTCTTTTTCAGAAAATGTTTTCATGAAGTAAGTAATTGAGGTGCTTAATGATTTTTGGACTAGGATCTGTTTTTTGGTTCTCTGATTCAATTGGTTGTTATATAGAGCAAGATGTTAGCATTTGTTTATAATTTTTGCTGTAAGCCACATTGAACCAAAGCAATTTTGGAAAATGTGGGATATAAATGCTGAAATAAATAAAAATAAAATAAATCATAAAGCATATGGGACAGACTTAAAGATTTCAATATGTATTTTTGGAAGAAAGGCAGGAGAGGGGAGATAGAATAGAGACATTTAAATACCTCCATGGCATAAATGCACAGGAGTCTCTTTCAGTTGAAGGATCCCTTAGGAAAGAGATGGCTGAGGGGAGACATGATAGAGGTCTATAAAATATTGAGTGGAGTGGAACAGGTGGATGTGAAGCGTCTGTTCACGCTTTCCAAAAATACTAGGACTAGGGAGCATGCGATGAAATTACAGTGTAGTAAATTTAAAACAAATTGGAGAAAATATTTCTTCACCCAATGCGTAATTTAAACTCTGGAATTTGTTGCCGGAGAAAGTGGTGAAGGCGGTTAGCTTAGCAGAGTTTAAAAAAGGGTTGGACGGTTTCCTAAAGGACAAGTCCATAAACCGCTACTAAACGGACTTGGAAAAATCCACAATTCCAGGAATAACATGTATAGAATGTTTGTACGTTTGGGAAGGTCGCCAGGTGCCCTTGGCCTGGATTGGCCGCTGTCATGGACAGGATGCTGGGCTTGATGGACCCTTGGTCTTTTCCCAGTGTGGCATTACTTATGTACTTATGTAATTATGTACTTATGAAAAGGAAGAGTTAGTGTTTAGGGAGGGTGGGCAGACTGGATGGGTCATTTAGCCTTTATCTGCAGATCCATCATGCTTCTATGTTTCCAAGCTCTGGAAGGAGGGGGAATAGGATGAAGGTGAAAGGGGACAGACTCAGAAGTAACCTGAGAAAATCCTTCTTCCGGGAAAGGGTGGTGACTGGTGAATTCCTGGAACGGCCTCCTGGTGGAGGTGGTGGAGACCAAAACAGTATCTGAATTCCAGAGAGCTTGGGACAAGCTCATAGGATCTCTAAGGGAGAGGAAGGGGTGATAAAGATTATTAGTTGATGTGGAAGGTTATCTTCTCTGTTTTGATGTTTCCTCATTTGCTAGTGTGTTTTGACCAGTTTATCTTGTGTTAATTTGAGTTAAGTACATTGTTAGTAAATTGGCCACACTGACAACAATGGGGGTTGCAATATTCAACATGCATTAAATCAGGTTGGCAGGTTAATGCACATTACTTAACCAGGTGCTCACACTGTGTGGAGGAGCCTTTGAATTTAGATTTGGAAAACTGAGGCATCGAATCCAAACAAAATGGGGGGGAAAAAATCTAGAACAAAACAGAGGGTGTTGCTTTTATCAAATCTCAGGAACATGGGGAGGACAGCTGCAGTCACTACAGGCACAGGGCTGTGTTTAAAGGACTGGTTTTATTACCCATGGATTGCACATGCAGGCCCCACACTGTCTGTGATGACTGAAAATGTGCAACAGTTATTAATCACAGCTCCGCTGCTTCCTAAAATAATCTCACCCTCAGAGGAAACATTGTGCTATCTTCCCTTGTGTGACACACCAGGCCTCATTAAATATCCTTTGCTTCCAGATAACAGGGAACACTCAGATTCCCCCAGGCATAAGAGTGTGCTGGTTCTATTAGTACATTCAGATGCATGGTATAGGTAATGACAAAGTGCTTTCTGCAAACATGGATCTTGGGTGTTATCTGTGCAGTGTGCTTTCCTTTGGTAAG
The DNA here is from genome assembly GCF_901765095.1 of Microcaecilia unicolor. Taxonomy (NCBI): domain Eukaryota; kingdom Metazoa; phylum Chordata; class Amphibia; order Gymnophiona; family Siphonopidae; genus Microcaecilia; species Microcaecilia unicolor. The sequence continues at coordinate 46,796,664 of NC_044044.1, forward strand.
TCTGTCCCTTTTCAGTGTTATCAGTGCAGTGTGCGCTCCTTTGGTAAATCTGTTCCTTTTCAGTGTTATCAGTGCAGTGTGCAGTCCTTTGGTAAGTCTGTCCCTTTTCGGTGTTATCAGTGCAGTGTGCGTGCCTTTGGTAAGTCTGTCTCTTTTCAGTATTATCTGTGCAGTGTGCGTGCCTTTGGTAAGTCTGTCTCTTTTCAGTATTATCTGTGCAGTGTGCAGTCCTTTGGTAAGTCTGTCCCTTTTCGGTGTTATCGGTGCAGTGTGCGCTCCTTGGGTAAGTCTGTCCCTTTTCAGTGTTATCAGTGCAGTGTGCGCTCCTTTGGTAAATCTGTTCCTTTTCAGTGTTATCAGTGCAGTGTGCAGTCCTTTGATAAGTCTGTCCCTTTTCAGTGCGCAGTGTGCTTTCCTTTGGTAAGTCTGTCCCTTTTCAGTGTTATCTGTGCAGTGTGCAGTCCTTTGGTATGTCTGTCCCTTTTCAGTGTTATCTGTGCAGTGTGCAGTCCTTTGGTATGTCTGTCCCTTTTCAGTGTTATCAGTGCAGTGTGCGCTCCTTTGGTAAGTCTGTTTGTTTTCAGTGTTATCAGTGCAGTGTGCGCTCCTTGGGTAAGTCTGTCCCTTTTCAGTGTTATCAGTGCAGTGTGCGCTCCTTGGGTAAGTCTGTCCCTTTTCAGTGTTATCAGTGCAGTGTGCGCTCCTTGGGTAAGTCTGTCTCTTTTCAGTGTTATCAGTGCAGTGTGCGCTCCTTGGGTAAGTCTGTCTCTTTTCAGTGTTATCTGTGCAGTGTGCAGTCCTTTGGTAAGTCTGTCCCTTTTCGGTGTTATCAGTACAGTGTGTGCTCCTTTGGTAAGTCTGTCCCTTTTCGGTGTTATCAGTACAGTGTGCTCTCATTTGATAAGTGTTATCTGTGCAGTGTGTGCTCCTTTGGTAAGTCTGTCCCTTTTCGGCGTTATCGGTGCAGGATGCCCTCCTTTAGTAAATCTATTACTTATTTCTATAGCATTGCTAGACACTGAATTTATGTGCATGCATGGGCTATTCTGGTTGAACAGCTGTAAATAAGATAGGATTTCGGTGTCCTCTGTCCGGTTAAGGGCATCCTGGAGAAAAGGCATGTGTCAGCACATCAGTCCAGCTGTGCAGAGCCACAAGCACAGGATGGAGGTGGCCTGGAACAGAGTCAAACATCTTCAGTCCATCTGCAGGAGGTTTCTACCCTGTCTTCTGCCTCGCACCCCCACAGATCCCCTTTCCTCCTGGGCACTGTTACCTAAGATCTCCTTGCCTGCAACTCTCTTGATTTGATTTAAAATCCAAAAGGGCGAGAAAGGCAGCAGTAACAGAGAGGAATGTGCAGCCAGGAAGAGGAGACTGTGCCTGGCACAAAATCAAAAGGCTGAGCAAAACAGAGAGGGAGGGCCAGCTGGAGTCAGAAAGAAGGGGAAGGAGGGAGGAGAGAGGGAGGGGAGAGGTGCTTTTCGGAAGGAGGAGCCCTTCCTGCCTCTCTGCTTCCTACTTCTCTCCCAGTGTACCAGCTCTGCTGAATGATTGGAGGGCTCAGGGGTGCTCCCTGCTGGGGGTCTCTCAGCCCTGTTGGATCAGAGATACTGAAATGAGCTCCGGGGTCCCCAACCCATTACACGATCACCCAGGATCATCCAGGCTGTACTTTCAAGGTGCAGGAACCAGACGCCAAAGGGGCACCCCCGAGGCAGCTGACAGCTAGGGAGGACATTGTGGGTCCGTGTGGCTGTGCCTGTGAGTCTCCATGTCACACTGGCTTTGAGTCTAGGTGAAACTTTGTGAGTCTCTGTTGTGTGTGTGATCATTGAAGGTATGGTTTTCCGTGTGTAACTTTGTGAAGCTCTGTGTATGTGTGGACCTCAGTGTATGTTTGAAGGGATGTTTTTCTGTGTGCTTGTGATTGTGTGTGACTTTGTGAATCTCTACTGTGTGTGTGTTGGATTCTTTGTTGTGCGTGTGTCTGTGTGCTTTCGATTGTGTGTGACTTTGTGAATCTGCATTGTTCATCCCTCTATGTGGGTCTCTGAGTATGTGTGACTTGGAGTCTCTTGTGGGTGGGTGGGTGTGTCTGTTGTATGTATTTGCTTGGGATGTGATACCAGGGATGACTCCTCTGCCTTCTCCAGGTGTCCCAGCTTGATGGATTCAGAAATTAAGCAGACACCTACAGAGGAAATGGCCCAAGCAAGGAGAATTAAGATGGAAAGGAAGTGACTTTCTGCTGGGGCAGGGCAGGGAGGGCTGTGCTGAACACCAGGAGCTAAACTGCCCTTGACACACAGAGAGCAGCTGCCAGAGCAGGGAGATCATCCCAATAAGAAATCCGCAGGCAAGAATTTGTGAGTGTCTTTTTATGTTGGGCTTTGATCTTTGGTATTCATGTGAAGGAGGTGTTTCATCAGATACTCTCTAATCTGGCCCTCTCTTCATTCTTCTAGGCAAGGGCCCCCTCACAGGAAAGACCAACTGAGAGCACACTTACCCAGAGACAGCACAAGAAAGACCAACTTGGGAGCAAGCTAACCCGGAAAAACAGTGACCTGTGAATTCAGACAAGGGCAAAAGCTTGGTGAGTCCTACGCACATGTCACTAATCTCTGGCTTCCAGTTTTCCTGTTAATGCTTGACTAGATTTGTTTGTCTTGGGGCTGTGTGTTTGTTTATTTTCATTTGACAGATAGAATAACAAACCAGGTAAGCTTAGGGAACCAGGGATCTTCAGGAGAAGGGAGGAGAGACAATAAGAATCTGCTGGCAAGAGGTGGAATTATTCTGCTAGAGATCATTTCTGGGGAGGGGAAGAGAAGGGGTGGAGAAACAACACTTTTTCTTCTGTTAAACTGGCACGGCTGGAGGGAGAAAGCTGCGCTAATTCTCCGTCTGTTTAGGGGCCAGATGTGTGAGTAGTCCAGATGTGTGTTGGGGGAGGGGAACTGAGCTATTTTGCAAAGCTGGCTTCCTCCAGATTCTAGAGCTCCTTGCACATGGTAGAAGAGATTTTAAAAACTAAAATAAAAGCACATTTTTTTCAGCCAAATTCTGTTTCCCCTTAAATCTTTAGGTTTGGAAGCATCTGTGGCAAAGATCTGAGCCCTAGGGTCACTCCACAATGGATTTGCATCGGTTTCTGTTGTTATAAAGCAGCTCTTCTGTCATAGTTTCTTACCTGTTCCTGTTTACTTTTCTTTCGTTTATTGGAATACAAAGTGTACCACATTTAACCATACCCTGGGTCCGTCCAGCCTGCATTTCAAAACATCTCTTTCCCTCAGGGTTCACACTTTAGGTATGAAGAGAATCAGCCCCCAGGGAAGCCCTTCCCTCAGTCGGAATTTGTGGAGTTTAAATCTATACTGGTTGTTTTGTTGATTTTTCCTCGAGGATCTGTATTGTTTCACTGGAAAATTTTGCAAAAGTCAGACTGCGGAAGGAGAGAGCTCGCTGGGGCCTGCCTGGGTTGCCACGTGGAGCAACCAAAAAAAAAGAAAAAGCAGAAGTAGCCCCCTTAGCAAAAAACAGAAACACGAAAGAAAAGGGGGTAGACCATCGTAGTTCCAAAGCAAGTGGTTTATCGGCTAAAAATGACTCGACGCTGAACTGCGTTTCAGTACCACAAGCGCCTGCCTCAGGAGTCAATTTTACAGTCTAAGCCAAAGTTGATAAATGCAGATTAATATAGCATAGGATACATCCACTAATACGGCATCTTTCCCTCCGTGCTCTCCATGTCACAGCTCGGAGAAACGAAACCCGCTCTCCTCTCTCTCAGCTGGCCACACAACACGTTTTCCCCTAATTGGCTTACAATCTAAGGTTATTTGTTCCTGGGGCAGTGTAGGGTTAAGTGACTTGCCCAGAGTCACAGAGAGCTGCAGTGGGAATTGAACCCGGTTCCCCAGGATCTCAACCCACTTGCACGAACCGTTAGGCTAGCGCCGGTCAAGAAAGCTACAACGTAACTTCATTGCACAATAGGGATGTGCAGGGAAAGAATTTGTGGTTTATTTTTTGGGTTGTTAACAAATGCACATTTCTATCGCACAGACATAACAGGAGAGAATCTAAAGAGAGAGAGATCCCCTACGTTGCCTCTGCTCGGCTGGTAATAACTCTCACTTTCCACCCTTCATCTCAGTATTTCAGGAGACTCTGCCATTAGATACCTGGGCCTTAAACTCTGGAATAGCTTTTCCCCTCCTTATCACAGCTTTTAAGAAACTACTCTTCTCTGAATCCCTACCCCCATACCCTTCTGTTTTTTAAAATTCTCCTTTATTTTAGTTTTCCCATAAACCACTTAGATGCAGTGTGTGCTCCTTTGGTAAGTGTTATCGGTGCAGTGTGCACTTTTTTTGGCAAGTCTGTCCCTTTGCACTATATCAAATGGCTTTGAATAAATAAAATCCTCGGAACTGAGCACAGAATTAAGGTCCAAAAAAAACCTTGATTTTGAGCAGGGATCGTTCGGGTAAGAAGAACCCCGAAGTCCCGCTCACCGGGACCGAAGTCAGATTTTCATTGGTGTTATCGGATAATGCCGCTAAATATCCAGACGGACCACCTTGGTACTTTCTGGATAGTGCTGTGATGGTCTGGGGGTGGAGCCAGGCGTTACCCAGATAGCAGTGACATATTCACTCCGTTAACTGGGCAGCAGCCCAAATAAACTTTGTACTGGTGGCAACTACTTCAACTGGAATTCGTTGCCAGAAAATGTGGTAAAGGCAGTTAGCTTAGCAGAGTTTAAAAAAAGGTTTGGACGGCTTCCTAAAGGAAAAGTCCATAGACCATTATTAAACTGGACTTGGGGAAAATATTTCTCTGATAAGCAGCATAAAATGCATTGTACTGTTTTGGGATCTTGCCAGGTACTTGTGACCTGGATTGGGTACTGTTGGAAACAGGACGCTGGGCTTGATGGACCTTTGGTCTGTCCCAGTATGGCAATACTTACGTACTTATGGTTAGGACTGTTGTAACTTTATCTGGTAACTTGTCCAAGTACTGGTGTGAAGTTTGCTGGTACACAGAAGTTGAGCCAGTTCCTTTGGTTGGCGTTTTGCCACCAGTACAATTTGTATTTTTTGCGACAGCTTAACAGCGCCTGAAGCAGGTCTCTTGATCGAAAAACGCTGTTTCCACCATGAACATCAGCGTCGGGCGGTAGAACTCTTTAACCAGCGCTGAACCTGCCGATGCAGGATAAGCGGTCACTAAGAATTCTTTTTCGTAATTTTTTCCTTTGTTCGGATTTGTTTGAATTCTGACGTGCCTTTATGTCTAATGCTTTAAAGTAGGGATTTTATAAGAATTGCTGTGCAGTATGCATTTGAAATTTATATTATAGTTATTCAAATATTTTTTAAAAAAGGGTGTTATAAAATGGGGGTTTTGGTTCCTGGAAACAAGTGATTGATGATACGCAGTAGGCTCAAAGGTTCGGAATAGCTTAGTGCTGTAGGAGACGCGATAGCCTGGCCACTGAGATATATATCTGATGCAGTGTTGCCAGGTGGAAAATTTTTTTCCCACCCAATCCAGCGTAAAAACAGCCCAAAACCCGCCCAAACTCCAACCCCGCCCCTGACACCCCCGCCCCCGCCGTCATCAACCCCGCCCCGCCGTCATCAACCCCGCCCCCGCCGTCACCGGCCCCGCCCCCCATCATCGGCCCCGCCCAAAACGTCACTAACCCCGCCCCCCGCGGCCGAAAAAACCGCCCCGAAAAACCGCGGAAAAGAAAAAAAAGAAGCCCAAAAAAACGCGACCCCGCCACGGGCAAAAATTGCCCGCGGCGGGTCGCGGAAAACCGCCCAATTGGGCGGTAAAACCGCCCACCTGGCAACACTGATCTGATGCCTCCGGTTCCTTTTTTCTCCCTTTTTTTCACTTACATCAACTCCGCCCTGTCCCACCAGTGATTTGGTCTCTCCCTCTCTTGCCTGCATGCCATATGGTCTTTCAAGCATCCCTCCTCCCCCGCATACCTTTTAAGTAGAAGATTTTCACCGGCGGCGAGCAGCAACTAATACACACTGCTCATGTTGGCCCCACAGCCTTCCCTCTGATGCAACTTCCTGTTTCTGCATAGGCGGGAACATATCAGAGGGAAGACTGTAGGACCGGTGCAAATGGCATGTATCAGTCGCTGCTCACTGCAGGCGAAGATCTGCTATTTACAAGGTATGCAGGAGGGACAGCTGTTGGGAATATTTGGCTGGAAGGGCTTGGGGATCCCTGCCGGCCACTTCATAGGTGTGCTGCTGCTATTGGGCGGGCCTGGGCCCACCCTTGGCTACGCCACTGGTATGAAGATACCAGCGCTGGAGTATCTGGCAATAAAAACCCATGGTGGCTAGTGTTTAACAAAATGCTGACCACTGTAGGCTGAAATTGTTTCATGTGAAAAAATGCTTGGTAAAAAAAACCCAAAACAAAACGTAAATGGATTCTCGGTGAATTTCTGATGCAGTGAACTGCACTGAGCTGGAGAATTGCAGGACTTTGTTTTATGCCTCTGTGCACTGAAGTGTAACTTGTAGCTGCTTCAGCTTCCACACGGTATAATAGTGATCTGGTGGCCTTTTGATTTTTTTTTATTTATTGAGATTTATTAACTGTCTTTATGAAGAGAGTCACTCAAGGCGGGGCACAGCAGGTACACTTTAACACAGGGGCGTAGCTGGGTGGGGCCATGGGGGCATGGGCCCCCACAGATTTAGCCCTGGCCCCCCTCTACTTTCAACCCCCCGCCACTGACCCTCCCCCGCCGCTTTCGACCCCCCCCCCTCCCGCCACCGCCGCCGACCCTCCTATGCCGCTGCTGCCGCCAGGTACCACCCCCGCCGGACGAAGTCCTCTTCAGCGCCGGTCTCCGGCGCGTTCACTGATCTGTTTCTGTGAGTCTTGTAGTTCTGCTCTCCATATGAAAAGTAGGAACTCCATTTCCCTGCATGCAACGGGAAACATCTGTTTGGGTTAAGCTAGGTGAGGTGACACCCCTTGACGGTGCACTTGTCCTACAGACTGTGTGTGGCCTTGACATTCATCACAACTGTTTGAGTTATGAGAGTCTGTGTTTTATTCTCAGTGGCCTGTATCGCTGCAGCAAAGAGAGTCTGTATCCACCATCATGTCATTTCCAGCGCATTCAAGGTTTCCTTGCAGGTGGCAGACACCTCGTTGCTTTCGCGTTCTGCTCTCTGGTTGCCATGTTGGCAATTGAGGAACATCTACACTGGGCAAGGCCAACATTGGAAGATTTTAGCACCTAAGAGTAGGGGAGTGGTTTAGGGCAGTGAGCTGAGAACCAGGGAAGCCAGGGTTGAAATCCTACTTCTTCCGCTGATGCTTCTTCACTGCCTTGGGTGCAAACTTACAGCCACATTTACTGACATGTGTTAACACAAGCCCCTGTATTCTCACTGGGGAAAGTATCAGCCTGCCTGTCTGACATTGCTGCCTGGATGTCTCAGCGCCATCTGAAACTAAACATGACCAAGACTGAGCTTCTCATCTTTCCCCCTACACCAACCTCTCCTCCTCCCCCATTCTCTATTTCTGTGGATAACACTCTCATCCTTCCTGTCTCATCTGCTCCTAACCTTGGGGTCATCTTCGACTCCTCCCTCTGCTTCTCTGCACATATTCAGCAGACTGCTAAAACCTGTCCTTTCTTTCTCTATAATATCACCAAAATTCGCCCTTTCCTTTCTGAGCACACTACCAGAACCCTCATCCACACTCTTATCACCTCTCGCTTAGACTATTGCAACTTGCTTCTCACAGGTCTCCCACTTAGCCATCTCTCTCCTCTTCAATCTGTTCAAAATTCTGCTCCATGACTAATATTCCACCAGTGTCGTTATGCTCATATTAGCCCTCTCCTCAAGTCACTTCACTGGCTTCCTATCCGTTTCCGCATACAGTTCAAACTCCTCTTATTGACATATAAGTGCATTCACTCTGCAGCTCCTCAGTATCTCTCCACTCTCATCTCTCCCTACATTTCTCCCCAGGAACTCCGTTCACTGGGTAAATCTTTCTTATCCGCACCTTTCTCCTCCACTACTAACTCCAGACTCTGTTCCTTTTATCTTGCTGCACCATATACCTGAAATAGACTTTTGAGCCGGTTTGTCAAGCTCCATCTCTGGCCGTCTTCAAATCTAAGCTAAAAGCCCACCTTTTTGATGCTGCTTTTAACTCCTAACCCTTATTCACTTGTTCAGAACCCTTATTTTATCATCCTCACTTTAATATTCCCTTATCTCTTGTTTGTCCTGTTTGTCTGGCCTAATTAGATTGTAAGCTCTGTCGAGCAGGGACTGTCTCTTCATGTTCAAGTGTACAGCGCTGCGTACGTCTAGTAGCGCTATAGAAATGATAAGTAGTAGTAGTAGTAACTTAAGTGCCCGGACTCAGCAACACAACAAAACCATAACCTGCAACGAACATTATATAACTTTTCTCTCGATTCTATTATGTGTCTGTAACACATACATCTCATTCTCTACCATATCACTCTGTATTTGTTTCATCACCAGAGGCGGCTTACGCCTCATGGTGCTATGTAAGCCACATTGAGCCTGCAAATAGGTGGGAAAATGTGGGATACAAATGCAACAAACAAACAAACAAACAAACAAACAAAAATAAATAAATAAATAAATAAATAAATAAAGCACATAACTTGCATTAACACACATTAAAACAAAATGCAGGTTAATGAATGAGGCCCTTAGATTGTAAGGTCGCTGGAGCAGCAGAATACCTCCCATGTCTGAAATGTAGTTTATCTCGAGTGCAGGTTTGGAACGGAGAGTATTGCAATCGAAAAGTAAAAATGGGCCCTGCTAATCCCAGGTATTCAATCCTGGGGTATGTCTGGCTTCTGGCATTGAAGAGGATGTCTGGGCTCTGCCCAGGGGTTATAAACCCCTTCAGCTTACCCACCCACCCCAGCGGGGTGCTGCTTTGCGGCGGGCAACATTCCCTCTGCACCCAGCTCCCACCCCGCTGGGACCCTCGCGCATGCCCGTCGGGGCACGGCGCCATGTTAGTGACGGCTCCGTGCACTCGGGGGGCACTGCGCCTTGTTTTTCTGTGCGCTTTCGGTCCCTTTTACTAAAGCGGTGGTCCCCAAACCTGGTCCTGGAGGCACCCCAGCCAGTCCGAGAGAGATTTGCATGCACCTCCTCCACTATATGCAAATCTGTCTCATGAATATTCATTGTAATACTAAACAAAGGACTACCATGCAAAAACAACTATCCGAATAAATTAAAAAAAACATTAAAAAAATATATTTATAAAGAAAATGTCCAGTTATCAAAACTCTAAAATAAAGAGTAATTATTTAAATAGCTGGACATTTTCTTTATAAATATTAAAAAGAAAAATGTGTTTCATATAATTATATATTGATGAATATTCATTGTGGATGTCCTGAAAAACAGACTGGCTAGGGTGTTTCCAGGACCAGGTTTGGGAACCCCTGTACTAACGCTTAGCTCGCACTGATGGACATTAGCGTATGCTAAATACTGCGCATCCTAATTTATACCTATAGGTTAGCGCACCCCAAGCCTTATTAAATGGGCCCCGTGACTGGTTACAGGACTGAATGTGTGCTGCTAACCGTCAAATGCCAGCGCTGCCCATGCTCCATTCCCGGACTTCCCCTAACCTAGCAGGTTAATATTTTGGCGGTCAGAGGGGATATTGGATATCTCCTCTCCTGCCTGGCTAAACTCTTTTGAATATCGATCCCATGTATAAAGTCACCCGCAGGGCCTTGTTTTGGGGGTCTCTGCCGTGATGAGGGATTGTTGCAGTGCTCAGGGCTTGAGCCCTTGGGGAGGGCCCCCCTGGAATTATTTGCCAGATCACAGACATGCAAGAAGGGAACTTCAGTTTAATGTTTACAGAGCTGGAAGGGAGGGTGTGGAGCTGGCATCCGCCCTGCTAAGGATGCATCCTGGAGTGACCCTACCGAGCCTCTGCAGAAACAACCATGAAGTCCAAAGCAGAGAGAGCCCAGGGGATGAAGGAAATGTATTTACAGGATGCTGTGGCTGTTATCACATTAGTTTCTAATTGGGAGACACAAACAGGGGGAAGTGATAGAGCAGAGGCATGCAGAAGGAGAGGGGAAGCTCGGCAGTGGAAAGAAGAGGGTGCTGCAGGGCAGGAACGAGGTGCATTGGCGTTGTTTTGTATGTGTGAGGAGGGTGTCTTGGTACCAGAATAGGGGGAAGTCCTGTGGAGCATGAATGAGGTGCACTGTGGGTGGTAGGGACAGGACAGGAATAAGGTGAATTATCAGAACTGAGGGCAGGGGTCTGGGTGCTGGAATAGCAGGGGGTGTTGCAGGGAAGGAATGAGGTGCATTGGAAGAGCTGAATAGTGTAAATGCATTGAAAAAAACTGAGGGTTATAAGGATGTAAGATGTGAGTAGTTGTCTGTTTATCTAGATAATTGCTCATCAAGGAAGCTTAACAGTATATACACACACAACCAGCATGGGGGTAAAACCTTTTTAAGGTGGAGGAGAACTCAGGATTAAAGTGACTTGCCTTGGACAAATGATCCAACACATGGGGGGGGGGGGGCCTCTGGGCTGCCCATCCGCCCCCAGTTGTTATGCCAAAAATCTCTGGAATGCCTGGAACTGGGACACATCCTCTGTGAAAACAAAAACAGGCTGGTTTGTTGTGTCTTCTGAACAAACAATTTGATTTGTTCTACCTGGGATCTCCCACAGGATTAACCCATTGCAGTCTCTGGGCTCAGTGGGACACAAGCTGAGGATGTCTCTGCCAGGAACTGATGTTGTCAGAAAGGGAACATTTGGTATTGGTGGTGATCAGTAATGACCGGGGATCCCGAGCCTACAGCGGGTGGCAGGAACCAAACCGAGGAGCTAAAATCTGGGAACATGCTGCCAACCAGTGCCAGGTCAACAGGGCTGGAATGGGCCAGGTTCAGTGGAGAAGTGGCCTAGTGGTTAGGGTGGTGGACTTTGGTCCTGGGGAACTGAGGAACTGAGTTGGATTCCCACTTCAGGCACAGGCAGCTCCTTGTGACTCTGGGCAAGTCACTTAACCCTCCATTGCCCCATGTAAGCCGCATTGAGCCTGCCATGAGTGGGAAAGCGCGGGGTACAAATGTAACAAAAATAAAATTAAACCGTACTGTGTGCTGAGATCTGAAGCCCTTCTGTTCTTAGAGAATGCACATGTACAGACTCCCCGCTGGATGCCATAGGCTAAAAACAGGGACTGCAGAGATGCCAAGTTACCCAGTTCCAGGCTGGAGACTTTTTGTCCAGTCCTGGTTTTGAACTTAAGTCCCAAAGCAGTGTGGGATTTTGTAGTCCCTGATTCTACCCATTGAAATCAGTGCTGCAGGTCCCATAATGCACCAGAATCTCCACCTGGAACTGTGTAACTTGGCCTCTCTGGGACTGCTTGGGTTTGTCCCCAGTGATATGGAGTCATGTGGTAGGCGTTCCCCAGTATTCGGAGTTCAGTTGCAGGTCGGCTGGTTGGTTGAGGAGTAACTGGCTGTGGAGAAGTGTGAGGACAGGGGGTTAACCACATCAGGCAGATGTGAGAATATCTGCCCTCATCTGGCCTCCACTGTTTCTGCATGTCTGGATATTTAGCAAATATTTGTATGTGTCTATATCTATCCACTGGAATGGAGGAGTAGCCTAGTGGTCAGTGTAGCAGACTTTGATTCCCACTGCAGCTCCCTGTGACTCTGGGCAAGTCACTTACTACTACTACTACTGTTTAGCATTTCTATAGCGCTACAAGGCGTACGCAGCGCTGCACAAACATAGAAGAAAGACAGTCCCTGCTCAAAGAGCTTACAATCTAATAGACAAAAAATAAAGTAATCAAATCAATTATTGTGTACAGGAAGGAGGAGGGTAGGTGGAGGCAGGTGGTTACAAGTGGTTACGAGTCAAAAGCAATGTTAAAGAGCTGGGCTTTCAGTCTAGATTTAAAGGTGGCCAAGGATGGGGCAAGACGTAGGGGCTCAGGAAGTTTATTCCAGGCGTAGGGTGCAGCGAGACAGAAGGCGCAAAGTCTGGAGTTGGCAGTAGTGGAGAAGGGAACAGATAAGAAGGATTTATCCATGGAGCGGAGTGCACGGGAAGGGGTGTAGGGAAGGACGAGTGTGGAGAGATACTGGGGAGCAGCAGAGTGAGTACATTTATAGGTTAGTAGAAGAAGTTTGAACAGGATGCGAAAACGGATAGGGAGCCAGTGAAGGGTCTTGAGGAGAGGGGTAGTATGAGTAAAGCGACCCTGGTGGAAGATGAGACGGGCAGCAGAGTTTTGAACCGACTGGAGAGGGGAGAGGTGACTAAGTGGGAGGCCAGCAAGAAGCAGATTGCAGTAGTCTAAACTTAACCCTCCATTGCCCCAGGTACAAATAAATACCTGTATATACTATGTAAACCGCTTTGAATGTAGTTGCAAAAAAAGCCACAGAAAGGCAGTATATCAAGTCCCATTAACAGGGATTCCATGCACAAACTCAAAGAGTGGCAACATTCCATGTAGAACCCCAAAGACTACTACTACAAATCATCCTCAGGAGCTTAGCCGAGATTGGATAACAGAGCCAGTAGTGGGAGGCGGGGATGGTGCTGAGCAGACTTATACGGTCTGTGCCAGAGCCGGTGGTGGGAGGCGGGACTGGTGGTTGGGAGGCGGGGATAGTGCTGGGCAGACTTATACGTTCTGTGCCAGAGCCGGTGGTGGGAGGCGGGACTGGTGGTTGGGAGGCGGGGATAGTGCTGGGCAGACTTATACGTTCTGTGCCAGAGCTGGTGGTGGGAGGCGGGACTGGTGGTTGGGAGGCGGGGATAGTGCTGGGCAGACTTATACGTTCTGTGCCAGAGCCGGTGGTGGGAGGCGGGACTGGTGGTTGGGAGGCGGGGATAGTGCTGGGCAGACTTATACGTTCTGTGCCAGAGCCGGTGGTGGGAGGCGGGACTGGTGGTTGGGAGGCGGGGATAGTGCTGGGCAGACTTATACGGTCAGTGCCAGAGCCGGTGGTGGGAGGCGGGGCTAGTGGTTGGGAGGCGGGGATAGTGCTGGGCAGACTTACACGGTCTGTGCCCTGAAAAAGACAGGTACAAATCAAGGTAAGGTATACACATATGAGTTTATCTTGTTGGGCAGACTGGATGGACCGTGCAGGTCTTTTTCTGCCGTCATCTACTATGTTACTATTTCTATAGCGCTACCAGTCGTACGCAGCGCTTCACAATTGAACATGAAGAAAAGACAGTCCCTGCTCAAAAGAGCTTACAATCAGGACAGACAGACAGGACAAATAAGGGATAAGGGTAGGAATAGCAAGATTCCAGAATCCCAGCCTATTTGAGATTCTAAGTGGAATGTTTCTAATGCAGGAGTAGCCTAGTGGTTAGAGCAGCTGACTTTGATCCTGGGGAATTGGGTTCAATGCCCACTGCAGCTCCTCCATTGCTCCAGGTACAAATAAAAACCTGTATATGCTGTGTAAACCGCTTTGAATGTAGTTGCAAAAACCACATAAAAGTAATGTATCAAGTCCCATTCCCTTTCCCCTATATAGCTATAGTGCCAAAGTATGCAGACCCTACTGCGTGTTTGTGAGTTGCAGGTAGTGGCAGACAGAGATGTTGAAAAACAGATTTAATACCCTAGAAATGAAAGCTGTAGAGATGAGGGAAGAGGCTGGGGATTTCTCTAGCGAAGCAGAAGCACCGGTGTCTTGAAAAATCGCTGTCTAAACCTACAAACCTTGGTTTTTACCCTCCTCCGTCTTCACTTGTGCAGAGTGCAATGGAGAAGAAGCTAAAAAAAATATGTTTTGCATTGTGAGCAAGCGTCTGGGCCAGTGGTTCCCAAACCTGGTCCTGGAGGCACCCCAACCAGTCAGGTTTTCAGGGTATCCACAGTGAATATTCATGAGAGACATTTGCATGCAGTGGAGGCAGTGCACGCAGATCTCTCTCATGAATATTCACTGTGGATATCCTGAAAACTTGACTGGCTGGGGTGCCTCCAGGACTGGGTTTGGCAACCACCGGTCTGGCCAAAGATCTTCTCTTCGCCCTTTGCTGCCGGCAGCTCCTGGTTCTGTGCCGCTGCCTGGAACAGCCTGGCTAAGCTGGTACATCATGCACCATCTCCGGCCATGTTCGAGGCCTGGCTAACCCCTCCCCCCTTTCCTAAGGCAGGTTTTAAGTGTTAAGCCCAGTTCTAAATATGGTCCTGATATTCAAAGCCATTTATTCGGAAAACTGCCGCTGTTATCTGGATAAATGGTTTAATCGGGTCTATCTGCTGATAATCAGTGGCACTGTCCGGATGCTGGTATTGAGTATCGTTGCAGACTGCCTTGCCAGGGCAGTGTGTGGCGGTGGAAGGTGTTCGGATAAAGTTAGGACAGCAAAAAGGGTGTCTTAACTTTATCTTGTTAGCTATCTGGATGACAGACAATATCACTGCTGCCTGAAGAGTTGCATCAGTTACCCCTCTACCCAAATATTCAGTGCTGGTCACTAGCTGGATATTGGCACTGAATGGCCCGATTTGTTTGTGGCCACGACTGCCGGCGTTTAATAAAAAAGAATCTCCAACTGCCAAAGCTGAATATCGTCCTGTAGGTTTCCTCGTTTCTTCACTGGACTGAAAGCTCTATGTGAAAGGAACCTTCTCTTCAGTGTATCTGTACAGTGCTGTGTACAGTTATTAGCACTAAAGGCATAAGTAGCATTTATAGTGGTAATAGCAAACTTCCCTCGCCCCTCCCCAGAGCTGCCATTCCAGGAGGGAGACTTTTTGGCTGGTCCTGGTTTTAAACTTACATCCCAAAGCAGTGTAGCATTTGTAGTCCATGATTCTAGCCATTGAAATCAGTGCTGCAGGTCCCATAACGCACCAGGATGAGGTTGGCAGAAATCCTGGACCGGCCAAAATGTCTCCCTCCTGGAATGGGTAATTTGGCAGCTCTGCCTCCCAGATACAGCTGGGTTTGGGGAAACGTTATAAAGACATTCCTTCTCTGCTGCTTTTTAAAAATATTTTTCCTTCTGTCCGTCTCAACGCCGCTTGGGAAAACCGTGCTTCTCACTCGCCCGAATCTTCGAGGGTCTTGCCCCTCCCCCTTGCAGAGCTGCTGCTTCCAAGTAACAGATGGAAGGTGGTAGGTTGTTTCCACACCTTCCCACCACCATGTAGGAATGGTTTGTGCATTTGGCAATGCCAGCTGAGTCACCCACCACAGAAGGAGGGATTTCTTCTGGGGCTTTGCTGAGTGGCTAAGATGCTCTTCGAATATCCATCAGGATGCTTTAAAGCATCGGTGAGGGAAGAAATTATTATTATTATTTATAATATTCATATCCCACAAGTTTGAGTTCAATGTGGCTTACAATAAACATACCGGGATAGCTATGGATGTTTAACATTTAGAAAATCTATCATGAATCAGAAATTGTACAGGAAGCAAAGAGAAAGTTAATGGTAAATAGAGTAATAACCAATTCAGGTAATAATTAGTTGTTTGAGATACGGTTGTTCTTTGAGAGGGTTTGTTTGAATAGGAACGATTTGAGGATTTTGCGGAATCTAGTATATTCCTGTATATTTCTTATTTTGGGTGGGAAAGAGTTCCGCCATTTGGTTCCTAGGTAAGTGAAGTCTGCGGAGTGGACAGTGGCGTTCCTAGGGGGGCTGACACCCGGGGCGGATCGCCGATGCGCCCTGCCCCCCCCCCCCGGATGCAGCGCGACACCCCCCCCCAGGTGCACGCAGGAAGTAACCTGTTCCGGGGCAGAGAAGAAGCATGGAACAAACGGAGGACAGGCGCGCGTGGCACCCCCCCAGCGTCGTGCACCCGGGGCAGACCGCACCTACCGCCCCCCCCTAGGAACGCCACTGGGAGTGGACAGTTCTGTAGATCACTTTTTTGCAATTTGGGAGGTGTAGTCTGAGATAGTTTCTTGCCTCGTATTTAGTGTTTCTTTCAGGTAAGTTTATTAATGGTACCATATAGTCTGGAGCTGTGCCATTTAGGATTTCAAAGATAAAGGTGCATAATTTGTTGCCCGCAGGCCATCTGTACCCTCATTTGTCTCCAATCACTAACAGCCCTTCAGATACTGTCTGCGTTAGGCGGGTGGGCGAGGGGACCCTCTCTCTGCAGAGAAATCTGGCTAAGGTTTAATGGAGCCTTTTACTGAGATGCCAACATGCCTCCTGCCAAATCCATTCACTGACCGCACCCTCACAGCTTTATACCAGCAGATTTCACTTAGTTGAGGAGTAGGTGACCATGGTCCTCCAGGGCTAAAATCCAGTCAGGTTTTTAGGATTTCCACAACGCTACTGCTTCCATTGTGTTCAAATAGATCTCATGCATATGCATTGTGGAAATCTTGAAAACCCGTCTGGGTTGTGACCCTCGAGGATTGTGGTTGCCCACCATGCCGTAGCTGGTCCATTTTGCAGTTCCCGGCAGACTGGACTGCTGTAATTCCCTATATCAGGGACAGTTAATCTTTTAAGGGCAGATTTATCCAGTTTATCAGTTTTATTGAGAGACATGTTTTTTTGTTTTGTTACATTTGTACCCCGCGCTTTCCCACTCATGGCAGGCTCAATGCGGCTTACATGGGGCAATGGAGGGTTAAGTGACTTGCCTGAAGTGGGAATCGAACTCAGTTCCTCAGTTCCCCAGGACCAGAGTCCACCACCGTAACCCTAATAATTTTTATTGTGAGTTGTTAAATTGTTAGCTTTTAGCTTTTTTAATTAATTGCCAGAATGAATGAAATTAGCTGTTCGTCTACGTTGCATGCGTTTTTGCATTCCTTGCTGGTCTCAAAGTTGGAGTACGGCAACGTGAATTATAGGGGAGTTCACGCTATGCGCTGCAGTGGCTGCTTACCCTACGAAATGCAGGAATCAGATTGTTGGGAGGTTAGTCTAGAAGGGATCATGTGACACCTTTGCAGGTTAAATTTCATTGGCTTCCTGTGGTATATAGACCAGTGTTTAAGGTCTTAACTATGGTGCACAAGGAAACCTGATTATTTAGTGTCCTTGCTTCCGTCTAGGGCTTTGAGGTCAGGTTGCACAGCACTGCTGGTTTTCCCCGTCTCGGGCTCAGGCTGGTCTATCCTCTGCTAGAGCTGTTGGTTTTTTTTGGCATGCACCCTGGTTGTGGAATCAATTACCTGAGGATATTTGGGAATAAGCCCTTTAAGGTTAAGTTGAAAACCTACTTTTCTTTTTCCAAATTCCTAGGTTCGGACGCCTGATCGCACTTGGAAAAACAGTTAATTTATTATTTGTAATTTATGCATGCTGGTGCCTTGTGACATTGTGCTATCCTGTTTTTAATGGAATTCTTTTCTCTTGTTATTATTTTTATTGTAAATCACTCTGACTTGCTTTTGACAAAATGAGTGGTATATCATACGTTTTAAACTATTCTTATGTTCATAACCCCTCAAACTCCCACTGTGTGTAACTTTAGCACGTAAATTTATGACCCTTGTGAAGTCATTCAGCCACCCTCACTGCTCCTAGTCACCTGGTACCCTTAGAGGCATATTTTCAAAGCACTTAGCCTTCCAAAGTTCCATAGGTTTCTATGGAACTTTGGAAGGCTAAGTGCTTTGAAAATATGCCTCTTAATCACTCATTTTCCCTGCCAGGGTTTACTGATTCACCCACTCCCTCACTCACACCCCGTTATGCAATGCTTTGATATGGACTATTCAGTTTGTCCTATCTTAGTGCTCAGTGCGGGGAGGGAGCCAGGAACCAGCACATAAAATTCACAAGATGACTAGGAAACCTTCCTTTCTGATGCCATGCATGAAATGTGAACAACTTCAATCTACTTGTTTTTAATATGGTTTTTATTTGTATAGTGTCAGCCTTGGTGTGGTGCAGCTGTGCTGATTATCATCACAGTGATTTTTGCAGAGATTCTGCGGACACCAGCGGCCTTCCAGCGTTGACCTGGTTGGTTTCTGGCGAGTTGCAGCCTGTTGGTTCCAGCTCTGCTACTCCATGACCTGCAGTATCGCACTTTTATCCCTCTTTTGTTTTATACTAATCACCCCTGCCCTTGAGAGACTGAAGGGCAGGTTTTTTGCACTACTGCAACCTCTTAGCTCTCTTCCAGTCTACGCCCTCTGTATTTGTCCCAGACATAGAGGAAGTTTGTCACAGGGTAGCTTCCTCCATCTCTGCAGCTAGGTTGTTTTTTTTGTATGGTTGTGTTTCAAGTTTGTTATCTTAATGGCCATACACTCTTTCTGCCCGGGTTTCCATCCATTTGTGGCCTGTAACATAGTAACATAGTAGATGATGGCAGAAAAAGACCTGCACGGTCCATCCAGTCTGCCCAACAAGATAAATTCATATGTGCTACTTTTTATTTGTACCTGTCCTCTTCAGCGCACAGACCGTATAAGTCTGGCCAGCACTATCCCCGCCTCCCAACCACCAGCCCCACCTCCCACCACCAGCTCTGGCACAGACCGTATAAGTCTGCCCAGCACTATCTCCGCCTCCCAACCACCAGCCCCGCCTCCCACCACCGGCTCTGGCACAGACCGTATAAGTCTGCCCAGCACTATCTCCGCCTCCCAACCACCAGCCCCGCCTCCCACCACCGGCTCTGGCACAGACCGTATAAGTTTGCCCAGCACTATCCCCGCCTCCCAACCACCAGCCCCGCCTCCCACCACCGGCTCTGGCACAGACCGTCTAAGTCTGCCCAGCACTATCCCCGCCTCCCAACCACCAGCCCCGCCTCCCACCACCAGCTCTGGCACAGACCGTATAAGTCTGCCCAGCACTATCCCTGCCTCCCAACCACCAGCCCTGGCACAGACCGTCTAAATCTGCCCAGCACTATCCCCGCCTCCCAACCACTAGCCCCGCCTCCCACCACCGGCTCTGCCACCGGAGAACATTGTTTTCTTCTGGTGCTGTAAGGTCAGTTGTGGGGCACAGGGTGGAAAAGAGCATCAGATTGGAAAAGTTCGGCATCCCTGCCCAGGGGCCCAATGCTTAAAACCTAATGCCAGTGTTAGAGGGAGTTACTGCCACGCATGTTCATGGGCGCAGAATGTTCAGAGGGCGTTGGCGTGCATGCCAAAGATGGCCACAACTTGTAATGAAATAGGTGTTCATGAGGTTACTCGGTATTCCCTCCCAATGCTCAGACGACAGCGCAGAAACAAATGCCGGCCTTAACGCTGAAAACGTACCGCGAACTCGGAAGTGACCATTAGAAGAGGATTTCTTCTGCATTTCTCGCATTAAAACGCTGGCTTTGAGGTCTTTTCAAAGTAGAAGGAAGCCTGCGCAGCCTCTAAGTGTTGATAATGTGAAAGAACATCAAACCAAACCCAAAGGTAAAGGTAAAAAAAAAAACAAAAAAAACACCCTACGTATAGTCCAAGCGGAAATCCAAGAAGTAGGGGTGGACCAAAAAATCTTCACAGCCAGAGGTTGATAAAAGCAACTTTATTCAGCACCACACGAGTGTATGACCCAATACGGGGCCGTGTTTCGACGGAACAACTGTCTGCTTCAGGGGTCTGACACTTAGGATGCAGAATAGTACAATTGATGACAGGGGCGTAGCCAGACAGGGCCTGGGTCCAAAATGGGTGGGCAGAAGAACTCTGCCTTGTCCCACAAGTGATTTGGTCTCTCCTCTCTCACCTGCATGCTATATGGTCTCTCAAACATCCCATCTCCCCCATACATACCTTTTAAGTAGCAGATTTTCACTGGCAGCAACTAATACACACCCCACAGCCTTCCCTCTGATGCATCTTCCTGTTTCTGCATAGGCAGGAATGCTTCAGAGGGAAGGCTGTGGGGCCAGTGCGAGCAGTATGTATCAGTCTCTGCTTGCTGCAGGCAAAGATCTGCTATTTACAAGGTATGCAGGAAGGACAGTTGTTGGGAGTTTTCGGCTGGTGGGGCTTGGGGATCCCTGCCAGCCACATCATAGGTGTGCTGCTACTGGGTGGGCCTGAGCCCAAAGCGGGTAGGCGTGGGCCCACCCTTGACTATGCCACTGATTGATGATCAATAAACCATTCAGGTGCAGTGGAAACAAGCTGCACCTTAGCGGTTTATTGATCATTAATTGTACTATTCTGCTCCCATATTTTGTGGTTTCCAACAGTTACCATATTTGCTCCCCCCAAAAAGAGGACACATGCCCCGCCCCACCCCACCCCTTCCCCACCCCACCCTGCCCCTCCGTCACACCTCCTAAGGGTGTCCTATCATCCCCTCCCCTTACCGTACTGTACTGCCCTGGTGGTCTATTGTCCTCTTCAGGGCAGGAAAGAGCCCCCTCTTTCCTGCCCGGAACGGCTGCAAACTGTCTTGCTCCCTCCTGTATCACTGCCGATTCAAAATGGCCGCCAAGAGTGACCTCGCAAGACTTCTGCAGAAGTCTCGCGAGGCCTGCTGCTTCAACTCTCGGTGGCCATTTTGAATCGGCGCCAGGACCGGAGGCGGCAAGAGACAGTCTGCAGCTGCTCCGGGCAGGAAAGAGGGGGCTCTTTCCTGCCCCGAAGAGGTCACTAGACCACCAGGGCAGTACAGTAAGGTAAGGGGAGAAGAGTATAGGACACCTTTAGCCCCGCCCGCCAGCCCATTTGTCCGCAAATCCAGACAAACGGCGCCCAGTTGCCCGGCTGTGTCCTCAAAAAGAGGATATGTTCGGGTAAAACCGGTCGTATGGTAACCCTCCCAACAGTATGTGTCAGACCCCGGAAGCAGATGGTTGTTCCGTCGAAACACGGTCCGTTGTTGGGTCATACACTTGTGTGGTGCTGAATAATGTCGCTTTTATCGACCTCTGGCTGTGAAGATTTTTTGGTCCACCCCTACTTCTTGGATTTCTGATAAAGTGAAAGAAACGTACAAATCTGAGCAAAATCCAGTGAAAGCACTGTTGTCCTGCACTTAAATATGAGCCTTTCAAAAATTTAAGTTCAAACCATTTTTGTCTTTGTATCGGTCCATAGTGCGACCGCACCTTGAATATTGTGTTCAATTCTGGTCACCGCATCTGAAAAAGATATATTGGAATTAGAAAAGGTGCAGAGAAGGGTGACAAAAATGATAAAGGGGATGGGATGACTTCCCTATGAGGAAAGGCTGAAACGGCTTGGGCTCTTCAGCTTGGAGAAAAGACGGCTGAGGGGAGATATGATAGAGGTCTATAAAATAATGAGTGGAGTGGAACGGGTAGATGTAAATCGTTTGTTTACTCTTTCTGAAAATACTAGGACTAGGAGGCATGCGATGAAGCTACCAAGTAATGAATTTAATATGAATCGGAGAATATTTTCCTTCACTCAGCAGGTAATTAAACTCTGGAATTTGTTGCCAGAGAACGTGGTAAAAGCTGTTAGCTTGGCGGGGTTTAAAAAAAAGGTTTGGACGGCTTCCTAAAGGAAAAGTCCATAGACTATTATTAAATTGACTTGGGGAAAATCCACTGCTTATTTCTGGGATAAGCAGCATAAAATGTATTGTAATTTTTGGGGATCTTGCCAGGTATTTGTTACCTGGATTGGCCACTGTTGGAAACAGGATGCTGGCCTTGATGGACCTTTGGTCCGTCCCAGTGTGGCAATACTTATGTACTTATGAACAGCTTATATTTAAATGTTCAGAAGAACGGCGCTGATGCGTGCTTGCAGTTCTGGGTTTGCCTGGGCATGCGCACAAGAGCTGTGCTTACTGCAAAATGTTTGTGTGCATGTGCCCGGCGCATTCCTCCCCCTGATTTTCGGTTTACTAGCACACATAAAATTTGAATGCCATTTGTTTTGAGCTTTGAGGGGCTAGATTTCTACACTGTTGACTTTAGTGCCGGAGCTTTGAGCATCGGAGGGGGGCCCAGGAGAACTTACCAGCAATGATAGATGGGACATGGAAGAGGTGGGGTGCGGGTGGGAGAGAGGTTATAGCCGCAGGAGGACCTGGGCCTATGTACAGGGCTCTACCCACATCCAGGAGGATGTGAAAACAGAGAGTTTTAATAAAAAAGAGGAAGCAGGTGTGTTGGGTTTACGGATTCTACAGAAGGGGAAGAGAGTTAAGGGTGAAACAGGCAACAGCTCCCCTCTCCCCAACCTGTGACAAACATCCTATGTTCAGCTGGGATGAGCAGAATTTGAACTCCTATCCCTGTGGCTTGATATTCCGAAAGGCGTTTTTCAGTGCTGCAGGATTGGGATGGGGGTCTGGTGCAGCTTCATTCTCCTGAAACTGTGGAATTAAGGAGCTGGGGGAAGGGGGGGGGGGTGTCGGTAATAATCTCCTTCAGAGACTTGCCGAATTTCATCTTTTGTTAACTCTTTACACAGAATGTGAGTCGGGCAGCTCATGACTACTAGGGCCTGCAGTGTAATACAATACATCGGCGATACAGCAAGCAAGATAGATCACAGAAATTCCCCTAAGAAAGGGCTGGGAGAGGAACCCGTACACATCCTCGATCTATCTACATTAACTCCCTAGTTCTGTAAGTTTAGCACCAAAATATAAGCGCTTTTTGCTCGATTGGGACTTAAACCCGCTCCATGCACGTAAATGGTGTGTATTTATTTTATTTTATTGATTGCATTTGTATCCCACATTTTCCAACCTATTTGCAGGCTCAATGTGGCTTACAGAGTTTGCTATGACATTGCCATTCCATGATATCACATACACTTAGTATTGTATAGAGATTAAGTAAGGGAAGAGAGAAGGAAGGTGTTAGGCAGGATAGTATGGAAGGTGGACTTTAAAGATTGGAAGGATTGGTGAGGTAGTTTTGTGAGGCTATGGGTTCTCTTTGTAGGCTTTGTTGAAGAGACGTGTCTTCAAAGATTTGCGGAAGTTAGTTATTTCGTCAATAGCTTTCAGGGCTGTAGGTAATGCATTCCACAGCTGCGTGCTCATGTATGTGCTCAGCGGCATTCTGTAATGTGATCACGGGAGTCGAATGACGTGTACCTAGAAGGGGGCATTCATGGGGAGGCGCTTGGGCAGGGCAAGGGCATGTCAAACGTTTACGTGTCCTGGAGGCTCCCCAGCCAGTCAGGTTTTCAGGATATCCACAAGAGATATCTGCTTGCACAGCCTGCACTGCATTCAAATCTGTCTCATGAATATTCATTGTGGATATCCTGAAAACTTGACTGGCTGGGGGGGGGGCCTCCTGGACCAGGTTTGGGAGCCACTGAAATACTATAATTTCCATGCTTAAGTGTCACATTTATACTTCCTATTGTCATGGCTTAAAAAGACACGTAAATGTAGACTTAAATTAGCATTCTGTAATGAAATCTGGGCACCCAGATGCCGTTATAGAATTCACACTGAGCGCACTGCATTTTGGCACCTAAATTGGGGTGCATTTCCTAGAAATTTGCCCCCCCCCATGAGTGTTTCAGCTACCAGGCGCTGCATTGATCCTCTTGAAGAGAGACAGCATGTGTGGGCCTTACATGCAGTGCCTGTAGGTTGACCTCTAAGGGACTTGTGTCGCATTTAGAGATCCAGAAGGAATGTGTGTGTGTGTGTGTGTGTGTGTGTGAGACAGAGAGAGAGAGAGACAGAGAGGGACTGTGTGTGTGATGTGATGGAAGGAGAATGTGTGAGAGAGCTGGAGGGGAGAAGGTGTGTGTTGGAGAGACGGTGTGGGGAGGTGGTAGAGAGAGAGAAAGGGAGGGAGGGCATGGGAAGAGAGAGAGAGAGAGTGTGCATGTTTGAGAGATGTAGGGAGGGAGTGTGAGAGAGAGAGTGAAGGAGTATGTGTGAGAGGGATAAAAGGATAAAGAGTGTGTTAGAGAGAGGGAGGAGGAATGGAAGGAGGGAGTGTAAGAAAGAGAGGAAAGGAGGGAGGGATGGAGGAATAGAGAGAGAGTGAGAGGGATTAAGGGAGATAAAGAGTGGGATGGAAGGAGAGAGAGAGTGTAAGAGAGGGGGTGGAGGGAGGGAGTGTAAGAACGATGAATGTGATAGAGGGATGGAGGAATAGAGAGAGAGATTGTGTGTGAGAGAAAGAGGGATGAAGGGGAGGTTGTGTAGGAAAGAGATGGGGAGGGAGAAAGAGCATGTGTGAGAGAGAGGGGCATTGATGGAGGGAGGGTGAGAGAGGGATGGAAGGAGAGAAAAGCGGAGGGAGGGAGTGTGAGAGAGAAAGGGATGGAGGGAAAGAGAGGGGTAAAAGGGAAAGAATGTGTGTGAGAGATGGAGAGAGGGATGATTGAGGAAGGGAGTGTGAGAGAGGGAGATGAGGAGGGTCATCCGCTTGTTACTCTAGCCTTCAGTGGAAGGAGCATTTAGTGACACCTTTTCACCCTCCCTCATTTAACAGAAAAAAGAATGGAATTCACCCATTGCAAAATCCATAAATCAACAAGTGGAATAAGTGCCTTTTTGCATTTAAACACACAGTTTTGTTTTTGTCTTGCCAATGGATGGGCAGCGGTGCCTGTGTCCACCACAGAACAAGAGACAAAAATGAAATACGTCCCACATTAACACCTTTTACAGCCACATTTAAAAATCCACATGCGCATTTTCATTCCACGCAATTTAACAAAAAGACAGAAATGACTTCACAGAAAACCAACAGGAATCCCGATTGCAATATACAGATAGACAGGGTTGGGGGCTGACACTTAAATAAACCCGCCGCTGCAAGTGGCATCCGCATGGCCTGGGGGTATACGGTTCCATCATGTTCCGCACCAAACATGCACTAAAACCTAGTACTCACTTCCCAATACAACACAAACAACTCCTCCACCATAACCACACCATACTGCACTCCTCCCATTACAGAAAATCTGAAGATTCTCGGAGTCACCATTGATCGAAACCTCACACTCGATACCCACGTGAAGAACACGACGAAAAAGATGTTCTACTCGATGTGGAAACTCAAAAGAGTAAAACCTTTTTTCCCGAGAAACGTTTTCTGTACCCTGGTACAGTCAATGGTAATAAGTCATCTGGACTACTGTAACACTTTGTACGCTGGCTGCAAAGAACAGACTATTAAAAAAGCTCCAAACAGCTCAGAATACCGCAGCCAGACTCATATTTGGAAAAACCAAATACGAAAGTGCGAAACCCTTAAGAGAGAAACTTCACTGGCTCCCACTCAAGGAACGCATTGAGTTCAAGATCTGCACGACCGTACACAAAATCATTGACGCAGATTAAACCTAGTGGACCTACCGCCCAGAAACGCCAAACGATCAGCCCGCAGATTCCTCAATCTGAATTTCCCCAGCTGTAAAGGACTTAAATATAAGCAGGCGTACGCCACTACCTTCTCCTACAGAAGTACACAGCTATGGAACGCACTACCCACAGCCTTGAAAACCATGGACAATCTAATCAACTTTCGCAAATCTTCGAAGACACATCTCTTCAACAAAGCCTACAAAAAGAACCCTTAACGACACAAATCACCACCCAACCCACCTAATTATCAAAATACACCTCTTACACTACCCTATCTAACACCTCCTTCTCTAATCCCTCATAGATCCTCTACTTACTACTGATTGTATCTAAGATCCTTTCATGACTATGTCATAACAACACTCTGTAAGCCACATTGAGCCTGCAAATAGGTGGGAAAATGTGGGGTACAAATGCAATAAATAAATAAAACCAAAAGTGGACAGTCCCTGATTGCACGTGTCTGTCTCTGACAGAGTGTCTGCTCCGATTTCTAAGTGTCAGCACACCAAACAGCCCCCAAATACCCTTCTGTACCTTCTGCTTCACTTCTGCTTCTATAAAGCAATTTATTTTATGGGGATTTATTAACCGCCTTTTTGAAGAGATTCATCCAAGGCGATGTACAGCAGATACAGTTTAACATAAAACTTACAATTTTGTAAACAGCATAACAATAGTAAAATAACCAAGAATAAACATAAATACAATAACTGAGGTACATTGAAACCTAATAAGAGAACTACCGTGAAACAGGATCAAAAAGATACACATTTAACAGCTCTGGAATTCAAATACCAGAGATATTTATTTGTTTGTGACATTTCTATCCCACATTATCTGAAACAAGTTTGAGTTCAACGTGGCTTACAATAAACAGAACAGAATACATAACAAAGAATAATGCATAAGAAAGTAATTTATTGGAAGAGTCCAATTTTACAATACAGTATCGTAAACATACCGGGATAGCTATGGATGTTTAACATTTAGAAAATCTGTTAGGAAGGAGAAATTGTACATGAAGCAAAGAGAAAGTTAATGGTAAATAGAGTAATAACCAATTCAGGTAATAATTAATTGTTTGAGATACGGTTGTTCTTTGTGAGGGTTTGTTTGAATAGGAATGATTATCCAACATTGCTGCCTGGATGTCCAACCACCACCTGAAACTGAACATGGCCAAGACTGAACTTATTGTTTTCCCACCCAAACCCACTTCTCCTCTCCCTCCACTCTCTATCTCGGTTGATAACACCCTCATCGTCCCCGTCTCATCTGCTCGCAACCTCGGTGTCATCTTCGACTCCTCCCTCTCCTTCTCTGCGCATATCCAGCAGATAGCCAAGACCTGTTGCTTCTTCCTCTATAACATTAGCAAAATTCACCCCTTCCTCTCTGAGCACACCACCCGAACTCTCATCCACTCTCTCATTACCTCTCGCCTTGACTACTGCACCCTACTCCTCACTGGTTTCCCGCTTAGCCACTTATCCCCCCTTCAGTCCGTTCAGAACTCTGCTGCACGTCTTATCTTCCGCCTGAACCGATACACTCATATCACCCCTCTCCTCAAGTCACTTCATTGGCTTCCGATCAGGTACCGCATTCAATTCAAGCTTCTGCTACTAACCTACAAATGCACTCGATCTGCAGCCCCTCCTGACCTCTCAACCCTCATCTCCCCTTACGTCCCTACTCGTAACCTCCCTCCTTTCAGTACCCTTCTCCACCACCTCCAACTCCAGGCTCCGCCCTTTCTGTCTCGCCTCACCCCATGCTTGGAACAAACTCCCTGAGCCCATACGCCGGGCCCCCTCCCTACCCATCTTCAAATCATTGCTCAAAGCCCACCTCTTCAATGTCGCCTTCGGCACCTAACCACTACACCTCTTCTCAGGAAATCTTAACTACCCCAACTTGACATTTCGTCCTTTAGATTGTAAGCTCTTCTGAGCAGGGACCGTCCTTAATTGTTAATTTGTACAGCGCTGCGTAACCCTAGTAGCGCTCTAGAAATGTTAAGTAGTAGTAGTAGTAGAATGATTTGAGGATTTTGCGTAATCTAGTATATTCTACTACTACTACTTATCACTTCTATAGTGCTACTAGCATAGGCGCCCTGTATAAGAGGCTTGGGGAGGCTAAGCCTCCCCAGCCCAATCGTGGACTTCCGTTTTGTGACCCCCCCCCAGCCCGCACTCCCACCCTCCACGCGCGTGCGTGTTACCTTTTTTACTTCCCTGGCAGCGACGTGACATCGCTTCCATGGAGAGTACGGAGGTAAGCCTCCCCAAAACAGTTGGCTACTAGACGTACACAGCGCTGTACACCAGGGGCGTAGCCAGGCAACAGATTTTGGGTGGGCCTAGGCAAGAATTGGATGGGCACCAAGTTCCCCCCCCCCCCCCCCCCACCACCACCAAAAAGTATCTCAGCTGGTGGGAAAACACTTCTTTCCACCTTGGCAGTCTGCAGCACAGGGGCGTAGCCAGACACCCAAATTTGGGTGGGCCTGGGCCCAAGATGGGTGGGCAGAAGAGCTCCGCCTTGTCCCACAAGTGATTTGGTCTCTCCTTCTCTTGCCTGCATCCATATGATCTCTCAAACATCTGCCCTTCCCTGAATACCTTTTAAATAGCAGATTTTCACCAACAGTGAGCAGCAACTAATACTCACTGCTCATGCTGGCCCCACAGCCTTTCCTCGGATGCAACTTCCTGTTTCCGCATAGGGAAGGCCTCGGGGCCGGTGCGAACAGTATGTATCAGTTGCTGCTTGCTTCAGGCAAAGATCTGCTATTTAAAAGGTATGCAGGAGGGACAGTTGGGAGTTTTCGGCTGGTGGGGCTTGAGAATCCCTGCCAGCCACATTATAGATGTGCTGCTACTGGGTGGGCCTGAACCCAAAGTGGATGGGCCTGGGCCCACCCAAGCCCACCCTTGGCTACGCCACTGCTGCAGCAGGCATGTGCTGAAAACTGAGCATGCACAGGTGCCAGTATCATGGAGAGTTGCGTTTTCGTTACCATCAGGAGGAAGTCTTCAGCTGGCAGAGCTTGAGATCCCCACTAGCTACCGCTAAATGTGTGCTACTGTTGGGTGGGCCTGAGCCCTAAGTGGGTGGGCCCTGGCCCACCCAGGCCCACCTGTGTCTACGCCACTGCTGTACACTTGAGCATGAAGAGACAGTCCCTGCTCGACACAGCTTAGTTTACAATCTAATTTCCCGTACATTTCTTATTTTGGGTGGTCAGGAGTTCCGCCATTTGGTTCCTAGGTTAAGTGAAGTCTGCAGAGTGGACAGTTTTGTAGCTATAATACAGTGTTAGCATAATACTAATGATACACCTAATAAGCAATCATCAGAACATTCAGCTAACATAGATATGATTCTAAAGATTTTCTACAATCTACGTGACCTGTGAAAAGTAAATTCTGGATTACGCATGGAGTTAGATACAGTGTAGCCTCCCTTTTTAAAATGTGAAGCACAATTAATGGTAGACTTATCACTTGTTCTATAGAGCCTAAACATTAAATTATTAGTTTTACATTGCACTAATGTAAAACGAAAGAAAAAAAAAATAAACAACCCAAAATAATGGCATTTTAAAATCGTTTATTAGTTTTAATACCTTTTTCAAGATCTTTCTTCTAACAGAACACTTAATGTTGTTCTCCTAGGCAGAAAATGACTCTTTGTACTGTCACCCAAGGCTTGAGGTTATTTATGGTATGTTTTTTCCTGAAATAAACATGTTCCTTTTAATGTAATCAGCCCCAGGCCTTCTAATCTTCTAAGCCTTTTGATCTACCAGGTCATCCAGCCCCTTCCTTTCTGAAAAACATGAAGGGAAGACAGTCCCATTAACTGGGCTCCTGGGTTCTTATATTCCCACTCTGATTCCTACCTCAGGGAAAAACACAGGTAGAGAGAAAAGCATAAGTATTGCTATACTGGGAAAGACCAAAGGTCCATCAAGCTCAGCATCCTGTTTCCAACAGTGGCCAATCCAGGACACAAATACCTGGCAAGATCCCAAAAAAGTACAAAACATTTTATACTGCTTATCCCAGAAATAGTGGATTTTCCCTAAGTCCATTTAATAACGGTCTATGGACTTTTTCTTTAGGAAGCCGTCCAAACCTTTTTTTTAAACTCCGCTAAGTTAATCGCCTTTACCACATTCTCTGGCAACGAATTCCAGAGTTTAATTACACGTTGAGTGAAGAAAACTTTTCTCCAATTTGTTTTAAATTTACTACATCAGAGGGATCTGATTTTTGTTTATTTATTTGGATTTTGCTGTCACCTTTTTCAGTAGTAGCTCAAGGGCGTAGCTACAGGGGATTTTGTCCGGGCCCCTGGTTTGGCTGGCGGAGGTCCCCAACCCCCGCCAGCCGAAGCCTTCTTCAGCGCCGGTCTCTTCTTTCTTCTTGCTCCTCCCGTGCACGCTGATGCTCCTTTATGTGAAAGTGAGAATGAGCGTCAGCGTGCACAGGAGGAGCAAGAAGAGCAGGGCAGCGAACGCGGCTGCGCTGGAGACTGGCGCTGAAGAAGGCTTCAGCTGGCGGGGGTTGGGGACCCCGCCAGCAAACGTATTCGTTTTTGCGGGGTGAGCGTCGAGGCGGTGAAGAGAAGTGGCAAGGAGGCGAGGCGTTTGGGGGGGGACGAGGAGGCAAGGCTTGGGGGGGGGAGGTGGGGGGCGGCATTCAAAATGTGCCCCAACCTCTGGCTTCTTGGGGGGGGGTTTAATTTAATTTTGGTGTACATATTTTTGTTTTTAGTTCGTGGTTATTTAATCTGTACTAAATAGAAATAAATCAAAACATGGAAAAGAAAATAAGATGATACCTTTTTTATTGGGCTAACTTCATACATGTTTTGATTAGCTTTCGAAGGTTGCCCTTCTTCGTCAGATCAGAAAGA
Organism: Microcaecilia unicolor; assembly: GCF_901765095.1. Taxonomy (NCBI): domain Eukaryota; kingdom Metazoa; phylum Chordata; class Amphibia; order Gymnophiona; family Siphonopidae; genus Microcaecilia; species Microcaecilia unicolor. Next base: position 46,826,943 of record NC_044044.1, read on the forward strand.
AGCAAATGTTGACAAATATCAGAGCAGAGCGGAGGAGTAGCCTAGCGGCTAATGCAGCGGACTTTGGCCCTGGGGAACTGGGATCGATTCCCGCTGCAGCTCCTTGTGACAATGGGTAAAGTCACTTAACCCTCCGTTGCCCCAGATAGATCGCTTTGGATGTGGTTGCAAAAACTGTAGAAAAAAGCAGTATATAGAAATGGGATCTTGCCAGGCATAGGAGCCGACTCTGGGAGTGATGTGGGTGCTTGAGCACCCCCAATATTGAGAAAATTCCTTGTATGTGTCCAGGGAGGGGTTATTTCCACTGAACTTTGCATCCCCCAATAATTTTGAAAAGTTGGCTACTATGTTGCCAGGTATTTGTGACCTGGACTGGCCACTGTTGGAAACAGGAGGCTGGGCTTGATGAACCTTTGGTCTGTCCTAGTATGACAACTAGTGGCTTAGCCACAGGTGGGCCTGGGTGGGCCGGGGCCCATCCACTTAGGGCTCAGGCCCACCCAACAGCAGCATATATTTAGTGCTAGCTAGTGGGGATCCCAAGTTCGCCAGCTGAAGACCCTCCCCCTGATGGTGCTGAAAACACTGCTCTCCACTTCAGTAGTCTAAGCTTCCTAAGCTGCTGATACTGGCCTCATCGCATTGTGGGGGGGGGGGGGGGGAAGAACAATTGGTGCCCACCCACTTCTTGACTTTTCCTTTAGGAAGCCGTCCAAACTTTTTAAAACTCCGCTAAGCTAACCACCTTTACCACATTCTCTAGCAACAAATTCCAGAGTTTAATTACACGTTGAGTGAAGAAAAATTTTCTCCGATTCATTTTAAATTTACTACATTGTAGCTTCATCGCATGCCTCCTAGTCCTAGTATTTTTGGAAAGCGTAAACAGACGCTTCACATCTACCCGTTCAACTCCACTCATTATTTTATAGACCTCTATCATATATCCCCTCAGCCGCCTTTTCTCCAAGCTGAAGAGCCCTAGCCACTTTAGCCTTTCCTCATAGGGAAGTCATCCCATCCCCTTTATCATTTTCATCGCCCTTCTCTGCACCTTTTCTAATTCCACTATATCTTTTTTGAGATGCGGCGACCAGAATTGAACACAATATTCGAGGTGCGGTCGCACCATGGAGCGATACAAAGGCATTATAACATCCTCATTTTTGTTTTCCATTCCTTTCCTAATAATACCTAACATTCTATTTGCTTTCTTAGCCGCAGCAGAACACTGAGCAGAAGGTTTCAACGTATCATCGACGACACCTAGATCCCTTTCTTGGTCGGTGACTCCTAACGTGGAACCTTGCATGACATAGCTATAATTCGGGTTCCTCTTTCCCACATGCATCACTTTGCACTTGCACTTGTCAAAATCAATATTTGGGCCTGAGACTTTACCATCACCCATTCCCTTAGTAGTAAGGTCTCACGTGTTAACAGGGTGGTAATTGTCAGTGCGCGTGCAATGCTGATTTTCCGGCGCGCGTACTGGATGCACGTAGAAAATAAAATTACCACCCGGGACACGCGGTAGCCGGGTGGTAGTTCCGAATTGGCTCACATTGGGCGTGCATAGACACCTAAAGGGCCCCTTTATCAGCATTAGAATGCACCTCGAGGTCCTGTGACTCCCTCAGGCACTGAATATTATTTTATTTATTCATTAGGATTTATTTACCGCCTTTTAGAAAGTATTGACTCAAGGCGGTGTACAGTAAGAATAAATCAAACAAAAGCAATAGACAATTAACAGCAGTAAAAATATTCAAATAACAATACTAAGTATGGCGTGGAGAGGCATAATCGAATAGGGACGACCATCTCTAAGGGCGCCCATCTCTGAGGATGTCTCCACGAAGGGGCGGGGCATCCTGTATTATCGAAACAAGATGGGCATCCATCTTTCATTTCGATAATACGGTCGGGGACACCCAACATGGTCGACCTTAGGGATGGGCGACCTCGGTTTTCGCCGATAATGGAAACCGAGGACGCCCATCTCAAAAACAACCAAATCCAAGGCATTTGGTCATGGGAGGAGCCAGCATTCGTAGTGCACTGGTTCCCCTCACATGCCAGGACGCCAACCGGGCACCCTAGGGGGCACTGCAGTGGACTTCACAAATTGCTCCCAGGTGCATAGCTCCCTTACCTTGTCTGCTGAGCCCCCCAAACCCACTCCCCACAACTGTACACCACTACCATAGCCCTTAGGGATGAAGGGGGGCATCTATATGTGGGTACAGTGGGTTTCAGGTGGGTTTTGGAGGGCTCCCATTTACCACCACAAGTGTAACAGGTGGGGGGGGGGGGGGGGGGGGATGGGCCTGGATCCACCTGCCTGAAATGCAAATCATTGATGCAGTGTTCTGTTTTGTAAAGTGCTGTCCCACAGAGGTGACATCCTGGTTGGCATTGTGATGTTCAATATGATATCTATCACACCGCTTTACTCAAAGATCACAAGGAACCACCGTGGAATGTGAAACCTGGCTTTCTTGGTTCTCAGCCTGCTGCTCTAACCATTAGGCTAGTCCTTCACCATCAGAAGAGCTGTACTCATTCCCCCCCCCCCCCCCCCCCCCGTAGAGCTAAGAGGGCTAGTCTTGGCCAACCCAACCCAAGCAAGAATATGAATTAGGTCTTCCAGTTAGTACCAAGGAGCACTGGGCATGCAAGCATCAAGAAAAGGTTAGATTGATGGAGGCCAATAATCATATATTTGACCCCACATTTCTTGTCCTTGTAATAAAGTGGGACAATAGGTTCCAGGATTGAAATAAATGGAATCGACAGCTGTTTCAGACATGGTGAAAGGTCAACCATGTCTGTTCCAAGCAGCACTGGAAAGTTCCTACAAAACTTCCCTGGTGCCTTCCAGTCAGGGAATGACAGAAGATTTCCCTCCTGACCATGGATGGGCTGACTCTGTGGCTTTCTAAAATGCTAATGTTCAGTCTCTTCTGTTTCCAGCTGATGGCCGAAAGTGTACAGGCTCCAGATCTTGCCAGTGATGGGGCCAGGACCCCCTCAGAAGATCCCGAGGTGAGAGGCATCCCTCCTGACCTCAGGAGGGAGCCTGAATGTGGTGGTGGCTTCTGCTTCCAGCTGATGGCATCTTCTGATTTATGTTGTGGAAGCTTGGTGGCTTGGGTTGAATATCTACTACTAGGCAGAAGGGAGGGGGAAGTAGAGATGAGATATTGGACACCCTGTGGAGGAAAGAAGAGGAAGGATTGATGCTGGACCACAGGGGGAGAGGGGGGGGAATGTAGGGCCTTGATCTGCCCCTGAAGGTATCCTTATGGCTTTACATATCCTTGGGCCCACCCTATTTATCCAACAACTATAATTTGCCCCTTGGCCTTAGCCAGTTGACACACAAAAAAATAAAATTCACATAAAATACAATAAAAACTCACCAAAACACAAACATATACAGTGGGGGAAATAAGTATTTGATCCCTTGCTGATTTTGTAAGTTTGCCCACTGACAAAGACATGAGCAGCCCATAATTGAAGGGTAGGTTATTGGTAACAGTGAGAGATAGCACATCACAAATTAAATCCGGAAAATCACATTGTGGAAAGTATATGAATTTATTGCATTCTGCAGAGGGAAATAAGTATTTAATCCCTCTGGCAAACAAGACCTAATACTTGGTGGCAAAACCCTTGTTGGCAAGCACAGCGGTCAGACGTCTTCTGTAGTTGATGATGAGGTTTGCACACATGTCAGGAGGAATTTTGGTCCACTCCTCTTTGCAGATCATCTCTAAATCATTAAGAGTTCTGGGCTGTCGCTTGGCAACTCGCATCTTCAGCTCCCTCCATAAGTTTTCAATGGGATTAAGGTCTGGTGACTGGCTAGGCCACTCCATGACCCTAATGTGCTTCTTCCTGAGCCACTCCTTTGTTGCCTTGGCTGTATGTTTTGGGTCATTGTCGTGCTGGAAGACCCAGCCACGACCCATTCTTAAGGCCCTGGCGGAGGGGAAGGAGGTTGTCACTCAGAATTGTACGGTACATGGCCCCATCCATTCTCCCATTGATGCGGTGAAGTAGTCCTGTGCCCTTAGCAGAGAAACACCCCCAAAACATAACATTTCCACCTCCATGCTTGACAGTGGGGACGGTGTTCTTTGGGTCATAGGCAGCATTTCTCTTCCTCCAAACACGGCGAGTTGAGTTCATGCCAAAGAGCTCAATTTTTGTCTCATCTGACCACAGCACCTTCTCCCAATCACTCTCGGCATCATCCAGGTGTTCACTGGCAAACTTCAGACGGGCCGTCACATGTGCCTTCCGGAGCAGGGGGACCTTGCGGGCACTGCAGGATTGCAATCCGTTATGTCGTAATGTGTTACCAATGGTTTTCGTGGTGACAGTGGTCCCAGCTGCCTTGAGATCATTGACGTTCCCCCCTTGTAGTTGTAGGCTGATTTCTAACCTTCCTCATGATCAAGGATACCCCACGAGGTGAGATTTTGCGTGGAGCCCCAGATCTTTGTCGATTGACAGTCATTTTGTACTTCTTCCATTTTCTTACTATGGCACCAACAGTTGTCTCCTTCTCGCCCAGCGTCTTACTGATGGTTTTGTAGCCCATTCCAGCCTTGTGCAGGTGTATGATCTTGTCCCTGACATCCTTAGACAGCTCCTTGCTCTTGGCCATTTTGTAGAGGTTAGAGTCTGACTGATTCACTGAGTCTGTGGACAGGTGTCTTTCATACAGGTGACCATTGCCGACAGCTGTCTGTCATGCAGGTAACGAGTTGATTTGGAGCATCTACCTGGTCTGTAGGGGCCAGATCTCTTACTGGTTGGTGGGGGATCAAATACTTATTTCCCTCTGCAGAATGCAAATAAATTCATATACTTTCCACAATGTGATTTTCCGGATTTAATTTGTGATGTGCTATCTCTCACTGTTACCAATAACCTACCCTTCAATTATGGGCTGCTCATGTCTTTGTCAGTGGGCAAACTTACAAAATCAGCAAGGGATCAAATACTTATTTCCCCCACTGTATATAAATCCCAGTGCTGATGCAAGTCTGTGGAAAGATTTCAGTCAGATGACAGAGAGAGAGCAGCTCCAACCACTAAATAAAGGGGGAAGGAGAGGCAGAGGAGGACTAGAGAAATGAGGAAGGGTAGAGAGGTTAGAGAGATCAGCAGCTGGCTAGGTGCTGAAATACTAGATGATTGCCTGGTGGCCTTTGGATGGTGGAGGGAGCTTACTAGACTTTCTCACATAATAAAAAGAGAGCTGGCATCCTGGGTGGAGCTGATTTCTGGACTTTCCTTTGTTAAGGGATGCATGCCATTCTTCCCAGAGATGTCCTCTGTGCATATGAACTGCCTTTTATCCTGCCGCTCCACTGTGAAAGGAAAGGGGGGCTTCCCTTTTTGTGGCTGGATACCCTTGAGTAAGTGCTGGGAGAGAATTTGCAGCGGCTCAGCTCTGGTGCAGGGTGTCTGACGTTCACAGGCCTGAAGTTTCCAGTGGAGTGGGAGGGTGTTCTTTTCTCACGTCTCCATATGCAACTCAAAAACGTTCATGCCGTGTCGTTTGCCATGTCGTTTATGAGAAGAGACGGCTGAGGGGAGACATGATAGAGGTATATAAAATAATGAGTGGAGTGGAACAGGTGGATGTGAAGCATCTGTTCACGCTTTCCAAAAATACTAGGACTAGGGGGCATGCGATTAAACTACAGTGTAGTAAATTTAAAACAAATCGGAGAAAATGTTTCTTCACCCAACGTGTAATTAAACTCTGGAATTCATTGCCGGAAAATGTGGTGAAGGCGGTTAGCTTAGCAGAGTTTAAAAAAGGGTTGGACGGTTTCCTAAAGGACAAGTCCATAAACCGCTACTAAACGGACTTGGAAAAATCCATAATCCAGGAATAACATGTATAGAATGTTTGTACGTTTGGGAAACTTGCCAGGTGCCCTTGGCCTGGATTGGCCGCTGTCGTGGACAAGATGCTGGGCTCGATGGACCCTTGGTCTTTTCCCAGTATGGCATTACTTATGTACTTCTTTCGAAAGAGCATGCGCTAGTCGCAGAGTGTATGCACTGTTAACGACACATGAAAAAAAAAACCCCACAAAATTGTTTTGTTGTTTTTTTCTGACATGCAGCGACACGGGGAAGGCTGTTGACGTTTCCCATGTTTGAAACGAATGCGCATCTCTGATATTTAGGGGTGGTAGGTAGGGAAGGGGCTTTGAATTTAGCTCAGGCACGTTCCATTCAGGTACAGGAGGGTAAAGAGCGATGGTCCTGCTGCGTTGGCGCTGGCCTTTGCATCGGATCCTGCAACATCTCACCAAGGTATAGAATTGCCCCTCCCCCAAAGGTAATGTTATAAAACGTCACCTAGACTGAAGGGGCAAGAAGGGGCCTAGTCTAATCCTAAGACTAAAATACAAGCAGCAATTCGACAGAAATTGCAGCTAAAGTGAAGCCATGGACATTTACGCTTGTTCGAGAGGATGTGCAAAAACACTTTTTATGAAGTTTGTATGTAATTCTCGACACCACTCACACTCTGCCCAGAACCCACCCCCAGGTTTTGTAAAACTTCATGTATTCGGATCATTGCGTGAACTTTTACACACGCAGTGATTTTGATAAACAGGCGTTAGGTGTTTATTCTGTCATACGCACGTGGAAAGTAGGAAGCAAGTCTGAGGAGTAGCCTAGTGGTTGGTGCAGTGAACTTTAACCCAAGGGACCCTGGCTCAAATTCCACTTTAACGCAATATTTATGAGTGGAGGAGTGGCCTAATGGCTAGTGCAGCGGGCTTTGATCCTGGCAACCTGGGTTCGATTCCTACTGCAGCTCCTTGTGACCTTGGGCAAGTCACTTTAACTCTCCATTGCCCCAGGTACCAAAACGTAGATTGTGAGCCCTCTAGGGACAGAGAAAGTACTTGCATAAAATGTGTACAGCGCTGCGTATGTCTAGTATCACTGTAGAAATGATTAGTAGTAGTAGAAATACCTCTGTAACAGGGTTCTTCATTCATACCAGTTCTCAGGACACAGCCAGCCAGTCAGGTTTTCAGGATATCCACCATGAATATTTGTGAGAGAGATTTGAATGCACTACCTCCATTGTATGTAAATCTCTCTCATGCATATTCATACTGCCTGATATTTAGCGCTATTTAATCAGCCAGGAACAGCTCCTGGCCAGTTAAATAGCATTTAACTGGCTATCTGCAAATATTCAGCGCATCGCTGGCTAAGTTTGGCGGCCAAATCGGACGGCCCAAATAGTGCCCTGAAGAGGCCAGGTACAAATCAAGGTAGGGTATACACAAAAAGTAGCACTTATGAGTTTATCTTGTTGGGCAGACTGGATGGACCGTGCAGGTCTTTTTCTGCCGTCATCTACTATGTTACTATTGGGCTTATTTTCAAAAGTGATCGCTGGCCATCTTCCGACATAAATCGGGAGATGGCTGGCGATCTCGGAAAAGCGGCAACATCGGTATAATCGAAAGCTGCTTTTTTGACAGCATCGCCTCGCCGGCGAAGGTTCAAAGGGGCGTGTCGCCGGCAAACCGAAGGCGGGACATGGGCGGGCATGGGCGTGGCTACCAGATGGCCGGCTTTCGCAGATAATGGAAAACAAAAACGGCGTTAAGCAGTATTTCGCCGGGTTTACTTGGTCCTTTTATTTTCACGACCAAGCCTCAAAAAGGTGCCCCAACTGACCAGATGACCACTGGAGGGAATGGGGGATGACCTCCCCGTAGTCCCCCAGTGGTCACCAACCCCCTCCCACACGAAAAAAATAAAAATAAAGCACTTTTTTGCCAGCCTCAAATGTCATACCCAGGTCCCTGACAGCAGTATGCAAATCCCTGGAGCAGTTTTTAATGGGTGCAGTGCACTTCAGGCAGGCAGACCCAGGTCCATCCCCCCTACCTGTTACACTTGTGGAGCTAAGTGTTGAGCCCTCCAAACCCCCCCCAACACCCACTGTACCCACATGTAGGTGCCCCCCTTCACCAATAAGGGCTATGGTAATGGTGTAGAGTTGTGGGGAGTGGGTTTGGGGGGGGATTTGGGGGGCTCAGCACCCAAGGTAAGGGAGCTATGCACCTGGGAGCTTTTCTTGTATTTTTAAAACATTTTTAGAAGTGCCCCCTAGGGTGCCCTGGCATGTGAGGGGGACCAGTGCATTACAAATGCTGGCTCCTCCCACGACTAAATGCCTTGGATTTCGCTGGGTTTGAGATCGCTGGCATGTTTTCCATTATTGCTGAAAAACAAAACAGGCCATCTCAAACCCGGCGAACTCTGGCATTTGGCCTGGCTAAACCGTATTATCGACAAAAAGAGATGTCCGGCCATCTTTTTTGATAATATGGTTCTGGCCAGCTGTTGCGCCGCTGTCAAAATAGATCGCCGGCGATCTATTTCGCCGGCGACGTTCAAGTATGCCCCTCCACGTAAACTTAACCGTCCAGAACTGAATATTGACTTGGCTGGTTAAGTTGAAACTGGCCAAAAATAAACTGGATATTTTATGCTGGCAGGGGTGTGCTGGTAAATTGTTAACAGGGGGCTCTCTCTCGCCAGCAAAGTAAAAGAGAATTTAGGAGGGGCCCAAGCCCACATTTTGGGATCCATTTGTTAAAGTAGCCATGGAGAACCGGCTCCCAAAATTCTTAAAAACTTAAAAACGGCTCTCGAGAGCCTGCTCCAGCACACCACTGAATGCCGGTCAGTGAAAAGGGCCAGGCATTGAAAATCTGGGCTGAGCACCGACCGCGGGAGGCAGGCCCAGCCAACTCCTGTGGTCTCAATGTCGACCCCATTGTGAACATCCTGAAAATCGGACTGGGTTGAGAGAACTCTCTGTTTAGTACTTGGAAAATTATGCTCCAGATCAAGAAGCCGGCCCTGGTTTTACTCACAATTCACACATGGGCTTGTAATTCCGATTTCCTCAGGCTCCTCTGATATAAAACCAGGGCTGGCACCCTGAGGTTGAGGCGGGGGTGCCATTTTCCATTTAAACTAACTGCAGAAACCCTTAAGCGAGCTGGCACGTTTAGTAAACAAGTGGTGGAAAGAGACATCACTGTCTTATCCTATTTTGAGCAATCTGTTTTTGAGTCTCAGCTAGACAAGGAGGGTCATTCAAAACCAAGGGTGAGGGCCTTGGTCTGTAAATTCTGAGAAAAGTCAGAGGAAACCACATGAAACCATGTGCAGGCTTTAAAATTGAAATACCACTGTCAGAAGAGCAGTTATGTTTCCTCAGCTAGCCGCCCTCTGTCACCCCTCAACGCAATACTCAGCTTCTCTTGAACGGTAGCCGCTGTACTGCACCATCTGCAGAGGTGAGTGATGTGGGGAAAAGAGGTTGCAGAAGTTCTGAACTGTAAGCAGGGTTCCAGGGTCCACCACAAGATTTTAGCAAAAAATGAAAGTGGAACTATTAAATATGTATATTTCCATTTTATTTAAGTTGTCTACAGAAAAAAAAATATTTGTGTTAAAGGTAGGAGGGAGCCTTTGAAGTGAAGAGGTAGAGGGCTCTTGCAGAGTGTCATGGGTGTCCCGTTTGCACCCAAATAATTTTGACACAAGAAGGTTAAGTACCTATGCTCAAGGTCACAATCTGAAAGTGAAAGAGCTTTGGGGAGGGCGGGGGGAGGGAATTGTGAAGAGCTTCAGGTGTCTTCTAGACTTCTTGCAGACTCGTTGCTGCTTTCACATAAAGTGGTGATGTGACGCCCGAGGAGGGACCAGATTGAAAGTTAGTTTCTATTTTTGGAAACCAGGAATCTTCTGCCCAAAGATTCATTTTGCATGGTTTCTGGCAAGAAATTGGGGAGATTGTGTAAAAGTCCTCTCCCCCCCCCCCCCCCACATCTTATTCTCCTGTTTTTTGGTTTGTAAAATTTTAATTTCTCTGCAGAAATTGATGGTGTCCTTAGGAGTTGGAAACTGGGCCACTTTCAGGGGCCTCATATTTTAGCGGACCCCCAGTATTTGTTTTTGAGGAAGGGGCTAGATTTTGCTAAGAAGTGACTTACTGTTTCCATTTTAACACTCAATTTATCTGAGTCTCCCAAACAATCTGAAAAAGATCCTTGATACAATTTTAATTGCAGGGTCACAGTTTTTTCAAATTAAGCCTCTAATAAGTGCCCAGATGGCTCTTTTGGCCAGACCCCAACACCCTGAACACCCCCCCACTTCTAGAAACTGCAGGTAATGAAGCCCTCAGTTAAAGGCCATGTGTTTTCAACTTGGTTTGTTTTGTGCAAAGCAAATTGACACACAGGATTTTTGTGCCTTTGCTCCTCTTGGGTATCTGCCAGGAAGAAGTTACAGTGTTCCTAGTGGATTTGCTTGCTGCTGTGTAAAAAAATTTCTGTCACCACCCATCAAGCTCCTGGAAAGCACTGCTGAGCGAGTTCAGAATTTGCATGTGGCGTTCTGGGAATGAACCAGCTCCTTTCTGGCTCCTTCCCAGAGTGACTTCAGCAGTTTGGCGGCATCGCAAAGGCGCTCTGAAAGTTACCAAATGGCCCCAGGTGGCTTTCATTTAATCATTTTTGTTTTGAATTCTAAAATATGCTTAAGCTGTCAGATGAGGGGGGCATCCTCCCTGTCCATCTAAAAGCAGTGTATCTTTAACACATTTAGGGGGCCTTTTACAAAGCCACGCTAGCATTTTTAACCTGTAAAAATCAGCTGGCAGTAAACGCTGCTACGTCCATAGGAATATAATGGGTGTCTCAGTGTCTACCGCCAGCTGATTTTTACCGCAAGCTAAAAACGCTAGCGCGGCTTTTGCCAGTGGTGTTTTGCTAGATTTGCCTTCCTCCAAGTCCTGGTCACAAAAATAAACTTTTTATCTTATGGGGAATCATTATGAATTCTTTATTTATGATCTGAAGGCCTTTTATGGGTAGAAGAGCAGCTGCAGACACATTCTTTTCGAATGTAAAAAAAAAATGTTGACGAGCAGCCGAGATTGGTAGCTCCCTTATGAGTACTCTTATGAAGATAAGAATTTACTTTCTTTGCAAACCTGAGTAGGCAATGTCAAAGCAACACAGAAACATGGGACTGTAAGGCCTCTCTTGTCACTTGCCAGTTTCTCTTTCAGTCGATCTCCGAGTCTCTTCTTGCTTTTTGCAACTAGGGGTCTCCTGTCTCTGTGGCTTTCTTAAAATCCATTAATGATTTTGGATCCTCCGCCTCCACTGGGAGGTCAATCAGTGCACTCATACCTGTTCCTAGAAAAAATATATCAACTGCTTTGATGTCAGCGTAGGATATTGGGTGGTAAGCGTGTCCAACTGATAAGTCCCTTCGATTTGTCGTATGTCATCTTTCGCTAGGTTTTAAAATTCAGTGGGCCCACCAATGCATCGCCTTCTATCTTTCCTACTAATAAACTTGTAATGGAGTTGGATGGAGGACAGTGGGCAACAAAAGCCATGGATGCACTGGCCCCCTTTATGATCTGAAAAGTTGTGATCGAAAGTCGATACTCATGTCACACAATTCACCTTCACCATCCACTTTTATGGCTCCGAGGCAGAAAATGCTACTTACGGTTCATCCCCCCCCCCCCCGATGGAGCAAATGCTGTCTAGCATCTCTTCCCTTTCCAGTAAGAGAATGTATTCAAGTTTCTTATTTCTTGACATACCGCATTTTGGACAAACCATCTATGGTCTTCATTCATTTTTAAGCTGGGATCACTTTGGATTCTAATGAGCTGAAGGAGGGCCGCCAAATATCTTCCCATGCGGGGCCACGTCAATGACATCCATCCCCATTAGCCTACTTTCGAACTTCATTGAGAGGTATCATCAAGGTTCTGAGCATCTCCAAATGTATTCTCATTTGTCTATTGAGAAACACTTTGTCCTTCAAGCATGCGGTTCTTTCCCCACATCCACTTTCCCCTTTCTGTCCTGAGCCTTGGTAGAGAGGCAGAGTAGAAGAAAACCCTCCAGAAAGACAATGGGGGGCTGCCAGTGACTCCCAGGCCTTACTTTAAAGAATACTGATGGAGGAGAAATGGAACGGCAATAAGTGATAAGAAAGAAATAGATGATTAGTACACTTGTCAACTGTGTACATTTCAGACCCTGACCCTGTCGCAGTGACCTTGCAGTGACCAAGCATGGGTGGGTAATTGGGTTGCAAAAGATTTTTCAAAGAAATAAGGGCCTGATATTTAGCGGCGGCAACTAGTATTTTGCTGACTCGCTGCTGGCATTATCCCCCTAAAATTCAGTGCCGGGCCATGTTCAGGCGCCAGCATTGAATTTCTGGATATATGGAGCTGGCGAAAACATAACCAGTTAAATGCGATTTTCAACACTTAACCATCTATGGTGAACCAAATAAAGATAGGACTGGCTTTGATGTGGTCCTATTTGCGCGGTTATCCTGGCCGGTTAAGTGCTGAAAATCATCCCTTAGCCGGCCAAGTTCTGACTCTGCCCCCGGAATGCTCCCAAAATAGCCGAGTTGGTTGCTAACCGGACATTTTCAGTGGCACTCTCTGGTTAAGTACCACTGAATATGACCAGTTAGCCCTGAACAATCAATCTAACCAACCAGAAGCCATGTCTGGCCCTTTAAATGGCTTTGAATATCGACCCCCTATGAAGGGGTGGACTGAGAGTGGTCTGCACCCCCAGGCACTGAGGGTGGTCTGGGCCCCCCGCCTGGCCGGTGCTCGACACCTCCCTTACTGCCACGCTGCTGCCCCTCCTACTGCCGCAGCCGACGTCCCTGCTGCCTCAGTCGTACCTGAAGGGCCCTAGTGGTCTCTGTGGGGGGGTGGGGAAGCATGTTCTTTCCTGCCTGCTGCTCTGCTGCTATCCCCCTGCCTGCTCGCGCCGCCGGGTTTTCAAAATGGTGGCCGAGACTTCCTGCGGTAGTGTATCATCTGTAGTTTGAGGAAACACTTTTCAACTGTAATCGATGAGATATATTACCTGTTGTGGCCTACGTCCGATCTTTCATTTTTGTTTTACGTCTCATTTGCAAAATTACAGGCAAAACTAGTTGTACCTAATATGGTTAGTGATTCAGGGGTAAAATACTTTAACAACCCATAGGATTCCACTGTTGCTTAGGTGAGTTGGCTGAACTCAAGCTTCTGTTAAACTTTAAGGTTTGCAGGTTTGAAGGTTATTTGTCATCTACTATAATAAAACGCACCCTCAACGTTCTGAGGACACTGACGTCACTGCAGGCACTCACACACCGGTTCGTAACTTCATGGTGGTGAAGCCACAACACTCACCATGTCTGCATGCCCTGCCCTCGCGTCACACGTGATGACTTTGAGGGCGGAACACGAAAACAAGGCAAATCAACGCACGGGGAGCAGTACCTACTCCTCCCCTTCCAACAAATCCAGCCGCAAATGACGACGTGCCCATCACCCTGGCCCCTTTCACCACATCACCCCGCCCCTTTCAAGGTACTGGCCCGCCCCCGGTACCACACTTCCCCTCATTACCTTCCCTCCCCCCTGTCACCTCCCATCCCCTTACGCCACTATCCCTGGTGGTCTAGCGGTACCTGTTTGCTCGGCCAGGAATGAAGGAACCCCCGCTTTCCTGCCCGGAGCACTGCTGCTAGCTGCCCGGCTGCATCATGTCTGAGTCCGGCTCTTGGTGAATCAAAATGGCCGCCGAGAGTTGAAGCTGCCTCGCGAGACTTCAACTCTCGGCGGCCATTTTGAAACGCCGAGAGCCGGACTCCCACACAATAAAGCAAGGAAGCTAGCAGCACCGCTACGGGCAGGAAAGAGGGGGCTCTTTCTTTCCTGCCCCGACCAAATAGGTACCGCTAGACCACCAGGGAGACAAGCGTAAGGGGAGGGGAAGGGAGTCCGGTGCCGGCTAGGGCCCGTTTCATCAGCGACAGAAACGGGCCTTTTTTTACTAGTTTTATATAAAAATGAAGAAGTAAAAAAAATCAGCAAGGCAGCCATTTTGTACTGGCGAAACATGGCCATGTCGGGCATGTTATGTTGAGATTGTGGGAGCTTTTAATCTATTAATAAAGACTGTCTTTCTCACAAGGTCTGCCTTGTTATTTTATCATCTATAAAAATGAAGGTCCACAAATAAATGGCATTTGATCCCTTTTTATTGGACAAATGCAATATGTTTTGTAGATATCAGAGCAATTAATGATTTGGGCAGCCAGATGCCTCTGTCTTCACCTACTGATTTTACAGGTGATTGCATATTTTGGGATTTTGTGTTTTAGAGATGATTGTTATGTTTTGTATAGTTGGGTTTTTAAAATTTTTTATTTTATTTATTTATTTAATGTTCAGCGTATGCAGCTACTGGTTGAATAAACCTTTGGTCCTCTCTGTGCTTATCATCTTCTCTTCTCATCTTCCTTTTCTTTTTGGCCAGGGTGAGCACAGCTGCCCAGAGGATGCTGGGCAGCCTCTGAATGAAGAGGACGAAGCCCTGAGCCCGACCATGGCGGGCTTCAAGCATGAGAATGTGGAGTCTCTCTATGAGCTGCTGGAGAACTTGGGCAGGTACGACTTCAGGGGAGAGGGAGGGTACTGGTCGCTGGCGCTTCTCTCTGATTTCAGTCTTGTCTCCACTTTGGCCACCGCTTGATGTAACTCATGGGCTCATAGTTGGTTGATAGTCCTGTTTTTTCCTGTATTTATCCACTCGTGACTTAGCTGCCCCGTTGGTAGGGTGACCTTCTTTCCCAGGTCAACCCAAATAAGAACTACATCTCCAGTGGGGTCTATCACAGTGGATTGATAGTCAGCTTGTCTGGCCTTAAGCCTGAAGAATTTCCATACATTTGACATTCTTGCATCAGTTCTTGAAGATATCCAGAGCTTGCCATGAGACGAAAACTTGTTGGGACAACAACAGAGAGTGATTGTAACTTCTCTGTAATTGGACAGCATGACGATGATGACAAAGACGAAGATGAAGATGCAAGTGATGAATTAGCACTACTACTAATGCAGATGATAACGACAATGATGATGATAAAGCATTCTTTGCTCTAAGGAAGTCGTGCTTCAGACAGAGTACAACTACTACTGCTTATCATTTCTATAGCGCTACTAGATGTACGCAGCGCTGTACACTTGAACATGAAGAGACAGTCCCTGCTCGACACAGCTTACAATCTAATTAGGACAGACAAACAGGACAAATAAGGGAAAAGGACAAAGAGTAGCAAGATTCTGGAATCCCAAAGAGTAGCAAGATTCTGGAATCCCAAAGAGTAGCAAGATTCCGGAATCCCAAAGACTACTACTACTACTTATAATTTCTATAGCGGTACTAGACATACGCAGCGCTGTACACTTGAACATGAAGAGACAGTCCCTGCTCGACACAGCTTACAATCTAATTAGGACAGACAAACAGGAAAAATAAGAGATGAGGGAATTACTAAGGTGTGGATGATAAAATAAGGGTACTGAACAAGTGAGTAAGGGTTAGGAGTTAAAAGCAGCATCAAAAAGGTAGGCTTTTAGCCTAGATTTGAAGACAGCCAGAGATGGAGCTTGACGTACCGGCTCAGGAAGTCTATTCCAGGCATATGGTGCGGCAAGATAAAAGGAATGGAGTCTGGAGTTAGCAGTGGAGGAGAAGGGTGCAGATAAGAGAGATTTACCCAGTGAATGGAGTTCCTGGGGAGGAATGTAGGGAGAGATGAGAGTGGAGAGGTACTGAGGAGCTGCAGAGTGAATTCACTTATAGGTCAATAAGAGGAGTTTGAACTGTATGTGGAAACGGATATGAAGCCAGTGAAGTGACTTGAGGAGAGGGCTAATATGAGCGTAGAGACACTGGCGGAATATAGGTCGTGCAGCAGATTCCTTTGATTCAGTTCCTGCAGACCCAGTAAAAGGCATCAGTAATATTGTGGCCTGGCCTGATTTAAAGGAACTTTTGTTTATCATTTAAAAAAGTATTATCAGACAGTAACTTTTTTACTTAAGTACATTTTTTAATGTGTTCTTCACTGTACTTTTACTTAAGTATTAAAATATACATTAATTTTGACTTTGACCTAGTACTTTGAACAACACTGCCTGATCCCCTGTGGTCCGTCCAGTTCATCTCTTTGCCCAGCTCACATGTAATACCATCCTCCCTCCTTGCTTCCATTCTGCCAGGACTCAATAACCGTGAAGGACAGACTCGGGACATTCAGTTTCTATAAGCTGTGAGGCGTGTTTCTGTAACAGAAGAATGCACGCCTACCCTATTATCCTTTCCTATAATATAATGTATCTGTTCTGTGTTTGTGATTTGACAGATGCCTTACCAATAAGTATATCAAAAAACCATGAAACTTGAGTGCAAAACTCAGGAAAAGAAAACCATACAGATAAAAACACGGACTTTTGTCTTCTGAATGACCCATATTAAATCATATTAACAACAATCTAGAATGTTGAGGAGATCAAAATAATTTATATACTCAATTGACATATATTCAAAAACACAGTTTTTCTTAGTTTTTTCTCTTTTTTTTTGTTTTTTTTTCTAAATATAAATGATCTTCATAAAATATTCTAAAGACTCATGAAACTAGAAGCTGCTTAGCTTATTCGCATCTAGTCCTCGTTATCCTGGAACTTTATCAACGCTGATCGCGACCACGACCAACGGTGGCTTCTAGTTTCATGAGTCTTTAGAATATTTTATGAAGATCATTTATTCCACTAGCAACATTCCATGTAGAAGTCGGCCCTTGCAGATCACCAATGTGGCTGCGCAGGCTTCTGCTTCTGTGAGTCTGACGTCCTGCATGTACGTGCAGGACGTCAGACTCACAGAAACAGAAGCCTGCGCAGCCTTCTACATGGAATGTTGCTAGTGGAATAGCAACATTCCATGTAGAATCTCCAATAGTAGCAACATTCCATGTAGAATCTCCAATAGTATCTATTTTATTTTTGTTACATTTGTACCCCGCGCTTTCCCACTCATGGCAGGCTCAATGCGGCTTACATGGGGCAATGGAGGGTTAAGTGACTTGCCCAGAGTCACAAGGAGCTGCCTGTGCCTGAAGTGGGAATCAAACTCAGTTCCTCAGTTCCCCAGGATCAAAGTCCACCACCCTAACCACTAGGCCACTCCTCCACTCCAACGCTCCAATTGAGTATATAAATTATTTTGATCTCCTCAACATTCTAGATTGTTGTTAATATTGAAATGAGAGGAGACTTCCTTTATGATATAATCAGTTGATTCCATATTAAATCATGACATTTTAGGTAAAAAACACAAAACCCACACATGCACACGCAGAGAGAGAGAGAGAAAAAACCAAAATGCACATTTTAGTGTAACAGTAAAGCAAATGTTGAAAAGAATTTTGTATGGTAGAGTGACACTTCATTTAATTTCAAAAAAATTCTTTATGCATTAGCAGGTCAGAGAGTTTAATGTCGGGGAGGAGGGGAAGTCACGTGTGTGCCCTTCTCAGCGTTAAATGGTTTTGTCCTTTTGAGAAACTCTGCACCGCTTCTAAAAATATACACTCATTAAGTGCTATTCTCAAGATGGTTTGATGTGTTTTGGCTGTCTTTCCCCCTCAATGCAGACTCTTTACAGTTATTAATAGCACTGCAATCAGTAGCACCTCAGATCCCAGACTCCTTTGTGTGTGTGTGTTCATTTCCCACAGTGCTAAGCTTCTTCTTTCCTTTCCTGAGAACGCATCTCCACCATTCTCGCTTCCCTTCTAAATCGCTTGTTATCCTCTCCATCTCGTCTGTCCTTCCTCACCAAAAGAGGGCGCCTTTCCGTGATTTGGTTCTGCTGTTTCTCTTGATGCAGTGGTCACTTTGGAGTGGTGAGGAAATGTCGGGAGAAGACCTCAGGGACCTATTATGCTAGCAAGTTCATCAAGACACGCAAGTGTAAAGGCAGCCGGCTGGGGTTGGACCGGGAACAGGTGGAGCGGGAAGTGTCCATTCTTCAGCAGCTGCAACATCCAAGCATCATGAGGCTTCATGACGTCTTTGCCAGCAAAGCTGAGATGGTGCTCATCCTGGAACTGTGAGTATACTGGAAGCAAGCAAGGCCTTGGGTGGTCTAGAACTGAGGTTACCAACCCAGTCCCTGCACCAAACAAACAAACTAACCTGATGTATTGAACAGAAGACCTGTTGCAGGGGTGCGAAATCTTCTAGAACCTGGTTGAGAATGAGTAGACTAGAACAATATAGAAAAACTGTACACTTGTACACAATGCACACGCCTGTCCTGTACATAAGTACATAAGCATCGCCATGCTGGGACAGACCAAGGGTCCATCGAGCTCAGCACCCTGTCACTGACAGCGGCCAAAAGAACAAGGAATTTGTCCCGCCCATCCTAGAAATACTGTATTATTCCCTTGTCCATTCAATAACATTCTATGGCTTTTTTCTCCAGGAAGCCGTCCGAGCCTTTTTTGAAGTCCGCTAAGTTAACCGCCTTTCAGGTCTGTGGGTAGAGCATTCCATATCTGCGTGCTTGTGTAGGAGAAGGTAGTGGCATGCATCAGCTTGTATTTTAGGCCTTTACAGCTGGGGAAGTTCAAATTGAGAAATTTGCGGGATGTTCTTGTGGCATTTCTGGGAGGTAGGTCCACTAGGTTCAGCATGTAGATTGGGGCGTCTGCGTGAATAATTTTGTGTACAATCGTACATATCTTGAACGCAATGCGTTCTTTAAGTGGGAGCCAGTGCAGTTTCTCTCTTAGGGGTGTTGCACTTTCATATTTAGTTTTTCCAAATATGAGTCTGGTGGCAGTGTTCTGGGCTGTTTGGAGTTTTTTGATAGTCTGTTCTTTGCAGCCCGCATATAGTGCGTTGCAGTAATCCAGATGGCTTATTACCATTGACTGTACCAGGGTGCAGAAGATGTATCTCGGGAAGAATGGTTTTACTGTTTTGAGTTTCCACATGGTGTGGAACATCTTTTTCATCGTGTTCTTCACGTGGGTATCAAGAGTGAGGTTTCGATCAATAGTAACTCCAAGAATTTTCAAGTTTTGTGAGACTGGAAGAGAGCAGTATGGTGTGATTATGGTAGAGAAGTTTTTTGTGTTATGTTGGGAAGTGAGTACAAGACATTGTGTTTTTTCTGCGTTAAGTTTTAGTTGGAATGTATCCACCCAGGTGTGAATGATTTGGAGGCTTTGGTTGATCTCGTTGGTGATTTCATTTAGATCATGTTTGAACGGGATGTAGATAGTGACATCGTCTGCATATATGTAAGGATTGAGGTTTTGATTGGCTAGCAGTTTGGCTAACGGTATCATCATTAGGTTGAATAAGGTGGGTGACGGGGGGATCCTTGGGGTACTCCACATTCGGGTGTCCATGGGGGTGATCTGTCCGTGTTCGTTATTACTTGGTACGATCTTGTGGTTAGGAATCCTTTAAACCATTTGATTACTGTGCCTCCTACTCCGTAGTATTCTAGTATATGTAATAGTATTTCATGATTAACCATGTCGAAGGCACTGGACATGTCGAATTGTAGGACGAGTATGTTGTTACGAGTTGCGATTGCTTGTTTGAATGAATTCATTGCGGCTACTAGAACAGTTTCGGCTTGTCCAAAATCCTGATTGAGATTCGTGCAGGATTGAGTGTTTATTTAGGTATTCAGTGAGTTGTTTCGTCACTATACCTTTCATGAGTGGAATCGATGCTACTGGTCGATAGTTGGTTAAGTCCATTGTGGTCTTCTTTGCATCTTCTTCAGCATGTTTTTTATACACATAAATACATCATCATTTCAGAGTGAGCATTTGTTTCCATAAGCTCCTGGTTGGGCTATTATTGTACACTAGTAAAAAAGCCCCGTTTCTGATGCAAATGAAACGGGGGCTAGCAATGTTTTCTTCTGTGTGCATGTGGGAGTGTGTGTGTCCCTGCCCTCTGGCCTCTCTCCCCTCCCCCCTCTGAGTCCTTCACTGTTACAGAGCCAGCGATTTGATTTCGTGCTCTGCTGTTTTCCTTCACTGACTGTGTTACAGAGAGGGTGGGGCAGACACTCATAGGGAAACCGGATATCTCGCCCCCTTCACACTTCCGGCTGGAGGCTTCATAGAACGTTGGTGTTGCTTTTTATATAGAGAGATAGTAAAAAAGCCCCGTTTCTGATGCAAATGAAACGGGGGCTAGCAATGTTTTCTTCTGTGTGCATGTGGGAGTGTGTGTGTCCCTGCCCTCTGGCCTCTCTCCCCTCCCCCCTCTGAGTCCTTCACTGTTACAGAGCCAGCGATTTGATTTCGTGCTCTAAAAAGCCCGTTTCTGATGCAAATGAAACGGGGGGCTAGCAATGTTTTCTTCTGTGTGCATGTGGGAGTGTGTGTGTCCCTGCCCTCTGGCCTCTCTCCCCTCCCCCCTCTGAGTCCTTCACTGTTACAGAGCCAGCGATTTGATTTCGTGCTCTGCTGTTTTCCTTCACTGACTGTTTGTGTTACAGAGAGGGCGGGGCAGACACTCATAGGGAAACCGGATATCTCGCCCCCTTCACACTTCCGGCTGGAGGCTTCATAGAACGTTGGTGTTGCCTTTTATATAGAGAGATAAGTCATTCTTCATTGGAGTTTAATATTTGTGTTTATCTGCTTTTGTCGAAGTACAGTTATCTGTTTATTTTATCGTATTTTTATGTACGGTTTTTTAAATTTTTATTGGAATGTTCTATTTGTGTTTATATTTTAGAATTGATCCCCTGAGGCAGGTGTTTGTTTACACCGAAACACGGCCCATGTCAGGTCATAAGCACACTTGTTCCATTCTTGAAAACCCTTTGTCCTTTTTTCTGTACTGATTTTGTATCAAACCGTGTCTTTGCAGAAACCATGGTTCTATGCATGAAATGGCCTTTGATCATTGTCCCCTCTTTTATTTATAGGCTTTATGTATTTATTTTACTTATAGCATTTTCCTCCTGTTTTCTTGAGGGCCTCCAGCTCAGTCAGAACCGGATTCTGTTGGGATGTGGTGCCAGAAGGCTTCCTATGCAATAGCTGGTGGATTTTCCGCCATTTTATAATTCTTCTTGTGCAACAGTAGAGGTTCAAATGAAGGGCCCCCAAGAAAATATCAGAAAGGACCTCCAGAACAGGGGTGATCCACCTCGGAAGATATGGGAGGGTCAACAAGGGGTTCCCCTCCTTCTCTGCTTGGGGTATAATTTTGTGTTTGTGTGTGTTGAGGACACTCTTGGGTGTAGCCTGATGGTCTTTGGTCAGGGGTCACGGAGCATAGCTCGTTTTGGAAACTATCCCATGTGCACCCCAAGTTTGAGCAACTGGTGTTGTTGGTTTATAATAGTAGCTGAGACACCCCTCACCCTAGCCAGCATTCCCAGTCCCCTGGCTTACCCAGTGAATGGAACTTGGCTTAGAGAATTGAACCTGAGTTTCTGGCATCTTAACACTGAGGCAGTGGGTGACTGCCACAACTGCTCACATTTAGCTAGGCTGAAGGATTTGTAAAATGGACTGACACAGCCATATTATAGCTGACAAAGCATCACAAGGCCACAAGTAGAGGTGGGCAAGAGGGATGGAAAATGATTGAAAAACAAGTGTGGGCAAGCAGTGAATAACAGGGCAGGAAAGGGGGAGGGGTGAGACTGAGGGAGGACTGGTTTGGGGTAGAGGGGGGGAGAAAAAGGGAGAAAACACAACTGAATTGAGTGTAGAAGGGGGGAGAAATAAAGAAATGAGGAACAGGCTAGGTGTGGGAGGGGTAGAGGAATGGTCAAATCCCACTGCTGATCCTCGTGACCTTGGGAAAAATATCTCCTGTACCTGAATGTAACTTGCCTTCAGGGCCGGTCAAACCCAGTAAGCGGGGTAAGCACCGCAGGGGGGCGCCTGCCTTCAAGGGCGCCACTGTGGCGCTGCGCCGCCATACCACTCCACCCTTGGGGGGTTAAATCTTTTATTTACCTCCGTCCCAGCGTCCGCGTCATTTCAAAGCCCTGCCCGTCTCTAGCCTTCCCTCCGTGAGTTCGTTCCCGCAGAGTCCCGCCTTCTGACGTCATTTCCTCGAGGGCGGGACTGCGGGAACAAACACACGAAGGGAGGGAAGGCTAGAGACGGGCAGGGCCTTGAAATGACGTGGCCGCTGGGACGGAGGTAAATTTTAAAAAAGACTTAAACCACGCAGGGTGGGAAGAAGAAAAAGGGGGGGGGGGGATGTTGGGGAAGAGGGGGCAGGGGGGAAGAAGAGAGAAAGGAGATGGGGGGGCCCCAACTGATAGTCTGCAGGGGGGCGCCAGAGACCCTAGGACCGGCCCTGCTTGCCTTGAGATACAACTGAACAAAATAAATTAAGTGCCCTTCCTGCTCTGAGCTCTCTTGTTACTAATCACTGCTCTGAAGCTTCGCCTGGGACGTGAGCAGCTCTGTGTGCATACTGCCTCATCCTTGCTGTTAACGCTTGAGGTGACCCATTTCCTACTGCATGAAAAGCCAGTGGCCAAACGCAGAGGAACTGAGAGAGAGTGAGGCATCTTTAAAACATCCCCCTATACTGAGAGGACTGCAGCCCATGTCGTCTGTAGAGAGAGAGAGGGGGAAGATCTGAGCTGTAGCAGAGCATGTCAAAGATTTGGCTTTAGTCCTTGCAGCCAGATGAGGGTTGTCCTTTCTGTTATCAGTTGAACATAATGTACCACATGTGAGACAGCTCTACCATCCATCCGGCACTAGCAGATAAAGAGAGGAACACCTGTCCTCAACCTGCACATGTGAAAAATTCAGAGCACCTTTTCTAGGCTGGTTTGTTGAACTTTGCACAGCCTGGTGGAGGGACCGGGTTTTTGATTTCCCAGATAGTTCTTTCACAACCTGGGACAGCTGGAAATGGAGGGGATACAGTGCTCACAGCTCCTGGTGGGGGGGAGGGCGTCATCATCATTGCACAATGGTGACCTCTGGTGGCCAAATGTAGAGCTGAAATTGCTCTGGTGCATGAGCCCTAGCTGTGAGGAATGTCACTTAACATAGTAACATAGTAGATGACGGCAGAAAAAGACCTGCATGGTCCATCCAGTCTGCCCAACAAGATAAACTCATATATGCTACTTTTTGTGTATACCCTACTTTGATTTGTACCTGTCCTCTTCAGGGCACAGACCGTATGAGTCTGCCCAGCACTATCCCCGACTCCCAACCACCAGCCCCGCCTCCCACCACTGGCTCTGGCACAGACCATATAAGTCTGCCCAGCACTATCCCCGCCTCCCAACCACCAGTCCCGCCTCCCATCACCGGCTCTGGCACAGACTGTATAAGTCTGCCCAGCACTATCCCCGCCTCCCAACCACCAGCCCCGCCTCCCACCACCGGCTCTGGCACAGACCGTATAAGTCTGTCCAGCATTATCCCTGTCTTCCAAGCACCAGCCCCGGCACAGACCGAATAAGTCTGCCCAGCACTATCCCCGCCTCCCAACCACCAGCCCCGCCTTCCACCACCGGCTCTGGCACAGACCTTATAAGTCTGCCCAGCACTATCCTCGCCTCCCAACCACCAGCCCCGCCTCCCACCACCAGCTCTGGCACAGACCGTATAAGTCTGCCCAGCACTATCCCCGCCTCCCAACTACCAATGACTTCAATGACTAAGCTAAATTAAGTTGGGCTGGGTTCCCCCCTCCAAACCCACCCCCAAATAAAATGTAAATAAAAGGCCAGTGCAAATTCAAATTTAAAACGATTCTTGTGTACCCTTAATGTCCCCTTTCCAGAGTTCAGTGAGGTTTACATTCTAGGTGACACAAAAAAAAAAACGAACTCTTATCACTTGACTGACTAACCTCATTGCTATTAATGAACAAGCACTACCACTTTAATCCTTATGTCGAAAATGATTTCTATATAGTCGATGACCTAACGTATGTTACAGTCCAATCTATCACTCAGGAACCTATATGCAATAGCATAATGTATTCTTCTTTACCACGTATGTACGCACCTTAAAGCAATACCATTTGTAATTCTGTTAACCGGAATTGGCAACCGCCACTACGGCAAATGTAAGCCACATTGAGCCTGCAAATTGGGGGGAAAATGTGGGATACAAATGCTACAAATAAATAAATAAAAGCAGATAGTGTTAGTGTGAGGTATGAGAAGCATTAGAGACCATTGGTGCAATGCATAGGTTGAATAAAGGGGTTGGGGGGGGGGGGGGGGGGGAGATGTTAAAGTGAGTAAATTCCCTGCTGTATTTTTTTCTCCAGATTTGAGGTTGGCAGAATTTCCTCGCTCTGAACCTTGTCCCAGATTGGCATGTAACTGAATCTCTCCGTGAGGATTTGTCCTTGTAATTGTGGTAGTTCCCCCGGGAGGGGCCCGTTTGCAGTCTGGTCCTAGTTTTTGTGGGGGAGGAGGGGGGAACAGCAGGTGCAGTGGCGCCAGGCTTTGTTCTGCCCAGTGTTTTGGAACAATAGACTCTAGTTGCCGGCACTGGGTCCTCCAGCATTTCACACCTGGTATTTTTAGACTCCTGGAGGATTTGGGGGGCTTTATGATGAGAGGGTGAGAAAAACAATTGTGACTCTGGCAGAAGGGAAAGAGACAGATGAGAGTAGCTGGAGGGAGGCCACAGATAGAGGGGAAAGGGAAAGGGGGCTAGGAGGTGTGGAACATAGGGATAAAGGGGGACAAGAAGCGCCAGGCCAACCAGTAGGCAAAAGTAGGCAGTTGCCTAGGGCATTAGCTTTTGGCGGGGGGGTGGGGGGGGGGGGGGGGGTCAGCAAAGAACAGCTGCAGTCAGAACAAAACAATAGATCTTGAGAGCCAGACAAACTCAAAGAACCATCAACGCACACTTTAACCTGCATTTTTATAGGATGTTTGTGTGATAATCCTGATTGTTGAGTTTATTTATTGCACTTGTATCCCACATTTTCCCACCTATTTGCAGGCTCAGTGTGGCTTACAAAGGTCTGTTATGGCATCACCATAGCAGGGAAGAAATACAATTGGTGTAGCAAAGAGATAAAAGAAAACAGGAGGATCTGGTTATGCAGCTGTACAGTGAGACATTCTGAGTAAAGGAGTGTAAGGGTTGTGTTCAAGTCATTATGGGTTCTCGTGGTAGGCTTTGTTTAAGAGAGAGGTTTTCAAAGCTTTGCGGAAGCTATTTAATTCGTTGATCGTTTTCAAGTGAGTTGCTTATGAGAGTGTGTGTGAGAGAGAGAGAGTGTGTGTGTGTGTGAGAGAGAGAGTGTGTGTGTGTGTGTGTGTGTGAGCAAGACAGAGAGTGTGTGTGTGAGAGAGAGACAGAGAGCAAGTGTGTGTGAGAGACAGAATGTGTGTATGGGAGACAGAGACAGAGAGAGTGTGTGTGTGTGTGTGTGTGTTTGTGTGTGAAGAGAGAGGGGGGGCCTGAAAAGGTTCACTTAGGGTGCCCCCCACCCTTGCACCGGCTCTGGGGACCGGGGGGAGGGATGTTATTCTCATCAGGTCTGATCTCTTGATTTCTTGTCTTAGGTCATTCTCTCCCTCTAAATTAAGTACAAGCATGTGTGAAGATTAGTTGTAAATATAGGGTCCAGGGTGGAGTTTTGTGACATCAGCAGGTCTGGGGATCCCTGGAAGAAAAGGTGGGATTCCTGTATGATGGACTAGGAGCTACTGGTAAGATCATACATGTGTGGGAGAACAGAAACGTGAGGCACAAATCTGATGCTGCTGAATGTCACCACAGACCACTGGAGTGAAAGCCGACTATTTTGTGAGCGGTTCGGGGGCAGAGTCGGCACTCGTGCAGTTATGTGACGATATTCAGCAGTTAACTGCCTAAGATTAGCAGTTAAATTAAACCGCATAAAAGTCAGTCCTATGTTTATGTGGTGTTGCTTATAAGCCATGACTATCGCAGTTAATCGCACAGGCAATAGCTGGCTGCATAAACCCAGATACTCAATGCCAGAGCCCGGACATGGCGTGGCGCTGAATATCCAGGAATAACACCGGCGGTGGCTAAAAAAATGCTCACTGCCACCGGCTGAATAACAACCCTTTTATTTTTAATACGTACTTCGTTGAATCATGAGGCTCCTTTGGCCATCGCAACCTCTTTGAGGATCTATTAACTATTTCCTTTGGTCTTGCTGGTAAATGTGTCTTGGATTTATCCTTACTCCATCAAACTAGACTTGAAGAATATCATGCTGCCATGTGTGGTGTTGCTAGCCCCCTGCTTTGTAACGCCTTGCCATCTGAATTAAGGTCGATCTCTAGCCCAGAAGTGTTAAACAGTTGAAAAGCTATTGCCTAGGATTTGACATAACCCTTGTTTGCATCATGTATCTTGGTAACTTGATGTATAGAACATACCCACTTAGAGGCAAGGTTAACTTGAGTTATTTATTTGTGCTTTGTCTGATTGTTTTAACTGGATTTTATTTATGTATGTTTCATTCAGTGAAACATAGCTACAGGTGGGCCTGGGTGGGCTGGGGCCCACCCATGTAGGGCTCAGGCCCACCTAACAGTAGCACACGTTTAGCGGTAGCTGGTGGGGATCCCAAGCTCCGCCAGCTGAAGACTTCCCCCTGATGGTAACGAAAACGCTACTCTCCACGTTACCAGCACCTGCGCATGCTCAGTTTTCAGCGCATGCCTGCTGCAGATTGCCAAGGTGGAAAGAAGCGTTTTCCCACCAGCTGAGATAATTGTTTTGGTGGGGGGGGGGGGGGGGGGGGGGGGGAAGAACACTTAGTGCCCACTCACTTCTTGCCTAGGCCCACCCAAAATCTGTTGTCTGGCTATGCCCCTGGTTTCATTATTACCCACCAAGATTTGTAGATTGGTGGGTTATACATTTTTTAAATACGTAAGGTATGCTCGATGCTAATCCCAGAATGTATGCATCATTAGTTCTGCATGGAACCAGGTGCTTCTTATAAAACTCAGGATTACGCTTTTCTTGGTCCCGAGGGGGCCGTCTTTCTGACACACCTATTGAATAGTTCAGTGATTTCTTCTACTAGAATTTCTTTCCCGTCAGCTTATCAGTTGAATAGAGGCTCCGAGGGGCTGTGCCACAGAATTATAATGCGACGTTCTCTCCTGCTCTCTTTGGTTTCTCACAGCATCAGCGGGGGCGAGCTCTTTGATTTCATTGCGGAGAAGGAGGCTCTGAGCGAGGCAGAGGCTATTGAGTTCCTGGAGCAGATCCTGGAGGGCGTGGCCTACATGCACTCCCACCACATTGCGCACTTCGACCTGAAGGTAATATATGACCCCTCCTACATGGGGAAGGGGAACAGGGGAAGCCTTAGTGCTATACCTTGAGCAGGAACGTGAAATGGGCCAGGCAGCTGACACTGTATGGCGTCTCTTACCCTTCTTTCTCCTCTTTACTACCTGCCCCCGACTATTCAAGCCGGAAAACATTATGTTGCTGGAGAAGAAGATGCCCAGTCCTAAGATCAAGATTATTGACTTTGGCCTGGCTCAGAAAATCGAAGATGGGGTGACGTTTAAGAGCCTCTGCGGGACCCCTCAGTACATTGGTATGTGAGCCGTTAACTGTACCCCATATTCTAACATCACTTATAGGCATCCCTGGTGGGCAACAGGAGTCTAGTCAAAAGAAGGTGGAAGCTTGGCAGATGGGCTCAATGAACAAAGCGTTAGGGACTACAGTGCTTAATGAATGGAGTCTGCTCCTAACTCTCTGAACCTACAGTGAAGGTTAAACCAGCTGTATCTTCCACACAGTCAAAGGTTTAGGGTATTACAGAGGGTGTACTTCAGGTTCTAGAAGGGTTTCTGATCCAAGAGACTGTTCCAAGCCTAGCAAAAACTTAATGTGGAGACTGGCATGACCAGATCTCATCCAGCTGAGACAGTGAGTTGGGGCATCTTCTCTGAGGAAATGTAAGTGGTATGGAAGTCTTCCTTTGATGCACTCGATCAACGGAACTCCCTTTGAAGCTCAGTTTGGGTGAGGGCGAGTAGCGATGAAAGATAATTGGTATTTACTGGGGGGGGGGGGGGGGAAAGGAATGTTGTGATTCTCTGTTGGAAAGCTTCCTGGTTATTTTTAAGCAGAATTTATGGGAACGATCTCCTATGTTTTCTTTCTTGTAGCCCCTGAGGTGATAAACTATGAACCCCTGACCAGTGCGACAGATATGTGGTAAGGCAGAGTGCTGGGAGGGATGGATTGGGAAGGGGTATGGGGGTGGGGGTGGGGGTGAAGGTGCAGACTTAGTAGCTCATCAGATTTCTTGGATTCCTGAGGCTTTTCACTATTTACCTTTTTTTTCCCTTCTAAGAAAATTCCATTTACCACCACCCTCTGTCTCTTGTCGGCCAACCAATTTCCGATCCAGTTTACCACCTTGGGTCCTACCTTCAAGGTGCTCAGTTTATTTGTGAGCCTCCTACGAGGGACAGTATCTAAGGTTTTGCTGAAATCTAAGTAGACCATGTCCAGCACATGTCCTCGATCCAAGGCTTTTCTCACCCAGTCAAAGAAATCAATCAGATTTGTTTGACAAGTGTTGCCTTTGGTAAAGCCATGCTGCCTCAGATCTTGTAACTCGATGAATTGTAGACCTTCAGCAGTGTCTCCATTACCTTTTCCACTACTGAGGTAAAGCTCACCAGTCTGTAGGTTCCCTCTTTGGGGAAAGGGACCACATCAGCCTTTCTCTTGTCTCCAGAGATCTATTAAACTCATCCTTTTGAGGGCCCACCAAAGCCTCTCTAAATTCCCTCAGTATCCTGGACTGGCTTTGGCCAGTTTTTCATAAATACTTTATTCCATGAATAGAGCAGAATCGATGCTATCCCTATGTATATCTTTGTCGATCATTCATGGACCTTCACCGAGTTTTTTCAGAAGTAATTTAGAGTAACTCTGCTTTTATCTTATCTCTGTCTGCCACTGACCATCATTATTTTTGAGTTCTGAAAGTCCACCTCTGGCCTTCCTCCTTTCACTTATATGCCTGCAATAAGTCTCGTCACCTCGCTTTATATCTTTGGCCATTTTTACTTTTGCCCATGCTTTTACTCTCCTGATTTCTTTCTTCCTCTCTCTCGGCTTTATGTGCTATTTTTTAATGCTGTGTTCCTCTTTTTGTGATCTTCTGTATTTTATGAATAGTACCTTTTTCCCTTTTATTTTTACAGCTATCTCTTTGGAGAACCACATAGGTTTCCTTTTCCTCTTGCTTCCTCACATAAAGATCTGTTACCCTTTCTATAACCCCTTTCAGTTTAGCCCACTGTCCTTTCACTTCCTTTATCTCCTCCCATCCTGCCAGCCTCTCCTTCAATGACTTCTCCATTTTGCTGAAGGTCTTGTGTTTGAAATCCAGGACTTTTGAGTTTGGTGTGACTGGACTTCGCCTTCAGCTTCTATATCAAACCATGTTGTTCAGTGATCGTTGCTGCCCAGGTGGATCTCTACCCAGACATTTTCACACACTGTCTCCATTTGTGAATATTAAATCTAGCAATGACCCTTCCCTGGTGAGCTCCCTCCCCATTTCTCTAAGCAAAGCCCCTTGTAAGGCATCCACTATCTTTCTATTTCTTTCCATATTTACAGATGAGATATTCCAGTCCATATCTGGTAGATTAAAGTTTCCCAGTGTCATCACCTTGCCTTTCATTCCCATCATTGCAAGATCAACGATCAAGTCTGTCCAGTTCTTCTGTCTGAGTCAGATGTCTGTAGACTAGACTAGTTTGGGTGGGTATGTCATCTCCTCTTTCCATCGCGATCCACAGGGCTTCCTCTTTTCCCCATGTGCCCTGCATTTCCATAGCTTTAATATTCTTCTTGATATAAAGTGATTCTTCCCCCTTGTTCACCATCTCTATCCCTCCTGAAAAGATTATAACCTGGTATGGTGACATCACACACATATGACTTGTTGAACCATGCCTCTGTAACGGCCACAATGTCGGTCCATGTCCGCCATTAGGGCTTCCAGATCAGGAATTTTATCACCTAGGCTATGAGCATTGTGCTCATGGCCTTCCACTAATATGTAGATGGTTTTCTTGTATGTTTTTGTAAAGTTTTTGTTTTGATCACTCCCTCCCCTTGTTTGAGATTATGTCTCTTCTTATTTGTACCAATGTAATGTTTATGCTGGGGGTGGCTTCCTGAAATTAGTTTATTCCATCTGCTACCCCTTCATTTAGTCTAAACTCTTGTCCACGTATTGATTGAATTTTTCAGCTAGGATCCTTTTGCCAGCCATGGAAGAAGGGCTGTACCTCCTCAGTGTGTTGGAAAGGGTCTGCTTCGCTAGTAGTTGTCTAACTGTGTATTTTGCTTTTATATTTCAGGAGCATTGGTGTCATTACCTACATTTTGTAAGTACACATAAGACTCTTGTTAGATTTTTCTACCCAACTTACCTCCTTTTCTCCTGTTAGACCAGTGGAGACATGCCTGCAGTTCCACATGCCGCCACTATGATTTGGGTGTAGCTATGAAAGCCAAGGAACTCTTGGTTTTCGTTCCTGGCTGTCTAGTGTTTGGTTTTTCCCCTTCTCCTCTTCTAGTCCCAGCCAGTCCTACTCAGCCAAAAGTCCTGATGTCCTAGCAAAAGTCCTCAGCTTATGCAGGACAATAACCAGAATATTCTGCCTTCTCACCTATCCGATTCTGAGCTCTGAAATCAGCTGCTAGAGCATCTTATCTAGTTGGGAGCTGGCTGCATGCGTTTTTCTCAAAGTCTATGTCTGAAGGGATTTGAGAGGATCATCTGAGAAGTGTTTTCTTGACTGGTATCCTCTTGTGCTCTCTGTTCCTTCTTGGGTTCAGTGTCATCATGTGTATGTTCTCTGTACCCTGATGGTTCGAATGGTCCCATGCTTGTGTCGTGTGTCACCTCATAGGTTGAGTGACTTTAAGTCTAAGTGCTTTGAAAATATGCCTCTTTTTGCCTGGGTTGTGTGTGATTTCATACATGGTTGTGTGTTCTCTCACAGGTTGGTGACTTCATACCTGGGTTGTGTGTTACCTCACAGGATGAGTGACTTCATGCCTGGATTGTGTGTTCCCTCACAAGTTGAGTGACTTCATGCCTGGATTGTGTGTTCCCTCACAAGTTGAGTGACTTCATGCCTGGATTGTGTGTTCCCTCACAAGTTGAGTGACTTCATGCCTGGTTTGTGTGTTCCCTCACAGGATGAGTGACTTCATGCGTGGGTTGTATGTCTTCTCACAGGTTGAATGACGTCATGCCTGGGTTGTGTGTTCCCTCACAGGTTGGATGACTTCATGCGTGGGTTGTACGTCTTCTCACAGGTTGAATGATGTCATGCCTGGGTTGTGTGTCCCCTCATAGGTTGATTGACTTCATGCCTGGGTTGTGTCTCCCTTCACAGGTTAAGCCACTTTATGCCTGGCTTGTGTGTCTTCTCACGGGATGAGTCACTTCATGCCTTTGTTTTGTGTCCCTTCACAGGATGAGTGACTTCATTCCTGGGTTGTGTGTGCTCATAGGTTGAGTGACTTCATGCCTGGGTTGTGTGTCCCCTCACATGTTGAGAGACTTCATGCCTGTGTTGTGTCTCCCCTCACAGGCTGAGTGGCATATCCCCCTTTCAGGGAGAAACGGACCCGGAGACTCTAACCAATGTTGCCTCTGGAAACTATGAGTTTGATGACCGTTACTTCAAAGAGACCAGTGAAATGGCCAAGGACTTCATCCGGGAGCTTCTTGTGAAGGAGCCAAAGTATGTCTTCTGACACATATCTAACAGCTGTCTCATTTGTGTAGTGGGGAAAGGGAAGAGATGAGTCAGAGCTCTGGGAGTTGAAGGTACACAAAGAGTGGGGGGGAACTTGCGTTGTGCGTCCAGAAGAAATCAATGAGAATGAGCCAACACAATTATCTAAGCAACTAAAGGTCTACAGACTAATCTGAGCAAAACCAGGACTGGGTTAGTGGTCCCTGCTGAGTCACCGAAAAGGATGGAAAAAATATCTATACTAGAGCAACTATGGACATCAGATAAAATAAATGTTTAAACCCTGTTAAAAATTTGCAAAGGAACTTAATAATTGATATGAACTTGATCAGAGCAAGATCATGGGTTAACCCTTGTGAGGACCTAAGTTTGTTTCTTGAGCCTGGTTGTCACGCCCCAAGTCCGAAGGGGCCAGGTCTCCTGTGGAGGCATCACTTACATCCCCTGAGAGGAAGAAGTTCTAGTCATCATGAAATGGGGACACCTAGTGGCGGGATTCAGGTCCTTTTATTGCAGGGTTCCACAGGGAGCCGTAGTGCATATCCCCAGACTGAGGACTATCACCGCAGTAGCAAGGGTAAAAACAGGGGAAACAATTTCTGGGTAGCTGCATGAAGACTCGTGGCTCTCGGGGCTGGCGGAATGCAGTAAGCAGGGTATGCATGGCAGGGGGGCGCTAAAGTCTTGGCAGTCATTTTGAAAACACGGCGGCTGCGACTGCAGTACAGAGGAGCAAAGCGGAGACGGAGTAGCGTCAGCAGGTAGGAAAGAGTGGGATTCTTTTCTGTCCCTGCAGCTGCAGAGGCCACTACACCACCAGGGCAGGCGGGCCCAGGGCCGTGCCTAGGGTCTCTGGTGCTCCCCTGCAGACCATCAGTTGGCGCCCCCCTGCAGAGTATTAGTTGGCGTGCGGACCCCGATTCCCTGGCGCTTTAAATTTACCTCTCTCCACCTCCGATGTCTGCACAGCGTCAGTGAAAGTGCTGCCTGTCTGACGTCTCTCCACCAGCCTTCCCTTCGCTCGTTCGTTCCCTCTGTGACCCGCCTTCTTCTGACGTCATTTCCTTGAGGGCGGGACACAGAGGGAACGAACGAGCGAAGGGAAGGCTGGTGGAGAGATGTCAGACAGGCAGCGCTTTCACTGACGCTGCGCAGATGTCAGAGGCAGAGCGAGGTAAATTTAAAGCGCCAGGGAATCGGGGATGGAGCGGAAGTTTTTTTTTAAAAATACAACTACGGTGCAGCGCCCTTGAAGGCAGGTGCCCCCCTGCGGCGCTTGCGGCGCTTTCCGCGCTTACCGTGTTGGCACGGCTCTGGGCGGGCCCTTCAACATAGGACTGTAGTATGTGGGAGGGGGAAGGCAGCATTACTGCGGCGGTGGGGGTGGGTGGGGGGGGGGCAGGTTTTGGCACAGTATAAGTCATCACAAGGCCAAAATATAAGAAAACCAATGGACTGCATTAGGGGCTTATAGCCCGTTTAGTTATGTTTAAACAAAAGGAGATCTGCATGAAACAAAATATTTATTTTTATTTTGGCTTCTAAAACCACTTGTCCCTGAAACATGCCTCAAAACCGAATAATCCATTTACAAAAGAGATGAGGTGATGATGTGATTCCATGTGCCCCAATGAAAGAATTTAACTTTACTTGCAATCTCTAAGACCAGGCTTCCCAAGGCAAATTACAACAACAGTTCAGATGAATGAACCCATCAGTAAACAGGATATCCTCACTGAAATTTGGCCATCTACTACTACTACTTAACATTTCTAGAGCGCTACTAGGGTTACGCAGCGCTGTACAATTTAACAAAGAGAGACAGTCCCTGCTCAAAGAGCTTACAATCTAATAGACAAGTGAACGGTCGGTCCGATAGGGGCAGTCAAATTGGGGCAGTCTGGATTCACTGAACGGTAAGGGTTAGGTGCCGAACGCAGCATTGAAGAGGTGGGCTTTAAGCAAAGACTTGAAGACGGGCAGGGAGGGGGCTTGGCGTAAGGGCTCAGGAAGGTTGTTCCAAGCATAGGGTGAGGCGAGGCAGAATGAGCGGAGCCTGGAGTTGGCGGTGGTGGAGAAGGGTACTGAGAGGAGGGATTTATCCTGTGAACGGAGGTTATGGGCGGGAACGTAAGGGGAGATGAGGGTAGAAAAATAGTGAGGGGCAGCAGACTGAGTGCATTTGTAGGTAAGAAGGAGAAGCTTGAATTGAATGCGGTATCTGATCGCATCTATCGTATCTATGATACATCTATTGCTGTATTCTATAGAACAGCGTAGAAAAAGGAGCACAATATATCATCTTTATTAGTGCTGTTTCTACCAGCTACAATAATTTTTAAAGCAGTTTTAGTGATACTCAATTTTATTTAGAAACAGCACTAATAAAGCCCACCTTTTAAGGCACTGGGCTGAAAAAGGGGGCGGGGTGGCAGAAGGGGGGAGGGAGAAAAGGTAAAGGCGATTAGCTTAGCAGAGTTTAAAAAAGGTTTGGACGGCTTCCTAAAGGAAAAGTCCATAGACCGTTATTAAATGGACTTGGGGAAAATCCACTATTTCTGGGATAAGCAGTATAAAATGTTTTGTACTTTTCTGGGATCTTGCCGGGTATTTGTGACCTGCATTGGCCACTGTTGGAAACAGGATGCTGGGCTTGATGGACCTTTGGTCTTTCCCAGTATAGCAATACTTAGGTTCTTATGAGATGCTGGACCGGGGGGAGGGGGGTGCCAACTGATAGTTTGCAGGGGGGTCCAGAGACCCTAGCACTGGCCCTGGTGCCTCTGATACTCAAACCGTCTGGATAGTTGTGCCCTTTGACAGTATGGTGTGGTCCATGGGCAGAGCCTGGCAGGAGCTGGAGTTTATCCAGTTAGTGGCCTGATCAGCGACGATTCCCAGACATCTAGTTCCAGCCATTATCCTGAAACTGGCACTGAATATCCGATGATTTTTAACCTTCAGCTGCCAACGTTTTAAACACGACAACTGCTGCAGGCTTAATATCAGCCCCCAAATTCCATAGAACTTGAAAAATAACCAGACTTAATTAGGAGTCTGTACTGATCTGCATTCTGAATACTGCAGAGACCTCTGTTGTGAAATCACATTGCTGGTTCAGTAGCCAAAAAAAGAGCTCGGTTAGGGTCAAGAATTTCACAGCGGTGGAATGAAAAAATGACCTGGCACGGTGGGATTGCCCGCCCCAATTAACCAATGGGATGAAGCAGCCTAGGTGGTTTCCTTTTCAGTGCTTTTAATGCTGGCAGTACCTCGGCTTTTTCGGTGGGGTTGATGCAGACACTTGGGTGTCGAAACTCCCACACGATGAATCTTTGTAGGTATTGAAAGAGGATTTTTTTGTGGCTATGATATTCTCTGTCCTACCCGTAACTTCCGCTCTCAAGACAAATCCCTCCTCTCAGTACCCTTCGCCACCACCGCCAACTCCAGGCTCCACCCTTTCTGCCTCGCCTCACCCCATGCTTGGAATAAACTCCCTGAGCCCATACGCCAGGCCCCCTCCCTGCCCATCTTCAAATCCTTGCTCAAAGCCCACCTCTTCAATGTCACCTTCGGCACCTAACCACTACACCTCTACTCAGGAAATCTAGACTGCCCCAACTTGACATTTTGTCCTTTAGATTGTAAGCTCCTTCGAGCAGGGACTGTCCTTCTTTGTTAAACTGTACAGCGCTGCGTAACCCTAGTAGTGCTCTAGAAATGTTAAGTAGTAGTAGTAGTAGTAGTGATGATCTGGAACCGCCGGCTCACAAGACAACCTGTCGGGTGTGATTTATGAAACCCCCTCGGTCACTCATTTTCCCTTCTCGTTGCAGGGACAGAATGACGGCTGTTGAGTGCCTCGTGCACCCCTGGATTAAGGTTTGTGATTTTGCATATTGTTTCCTATAAAACACTGCGCCATCACCTTCTCCTACAAAGCCCAGGTCAGATACAGGGACTGGGGACGGGTTCGACCCAGCTCTGGCCTTGAAGGAGACAGTTTGGGAAAGCACCCAACCTGGGGTCAAAGATCAGACTTACTTTTCACTTGCGTGCCTTGCACCAATCTCGAAATGAAAGATCACCGGTATAAAAGTTTGTGTGGTCTCTGGTGGCAGCTTTTCCGTGGGTATGTTTTTGATCACAGGCTTGTTGAGTTTAACCATGGTTTCGGTAATAAATACATTTTGGGATTCTTCTTTTGTGTCAGTATAATGTTTCATGCTTCTAGTAGCACTGTGAAATGATGAGGTTTTGTATCGTTGTCCTCAAGGACAAAAGATTTACCAGCTGACTGGACAGGAACATGGCCACTCCAGCCCTGCCAGTTACAACAGCTAGCAAGCTCTTCAAAGTTCAATGTTACGTTTATTTGATAGTCCACTTAGGATCAGCCCATCAAAGTGGGTTACATACATTTTTTTTGTTACATTTGTACCCCGCGCTTTCCCACTCGTGGCAGGCTCATTGCGGCTTACATGGGGCAATGGAGGGTTAAGTGACTTGCCCAGAGTCACAAGGAGCTGCCTGTGCCTGAAGTAGGAATCCAACTCAGTTCCCCAGGACCAAAGTCCACCACCCTAGTCGGCCCTTGCAGATCACCAATGTGGCCGCGCAGGCTTCTACATGGAATGTTGCTAGTGGAATAGCAACATTCCATGTAGAATCTCCAATAGTATCTATTTTATTTTTGTTACATTTGTACCCTGCGCTTTCCCACTCATGGCAGGCTCAATGCGGCTTACATGGGGCAATGGAGGGTTAAGTGACTTGCCCAGAGTCACAAGGAGCTGCCTGTGCCTGAAGCGGGAATCGAACTCAGTTCCTCAGTTCCCCAGGACCAGAGTCCACCACCCTAACCACTAGGCCACTCCTCCATGAGAATGACACATTCCACGAGAAGGAACAATACGCTGTGCAACTGTTTATAAATCACAAATAGAAAATAATAATAACAACGAGCAACTATAACCCCCCCCCCCTCTACCCTTCCAACCCCAACAATAGCTGACTTCTACGATCCCAAGAAAATCTAATCCACCCTGTTAAAATGTCCAGGGGTTCAAAACACAACCCGTTCTGTATGCCCTAGTGGGGGACTAATATGCTCTGTGAAGCACTGTTAACGATTTTTTAATCTGTGGATGAATAAGAAGTCATCAACAATCTCAGGATTCAGTCTAGCTCTCCTGTCTTCCACAGTCCTTCCTGCAATAGAAGATGTGCTGGTAGCAGGATGTACAAGATCCCCCGTGCCAATTTTGTCAGTTGTGGCCAGCATGTTTGCTTGTTTTTCCAAAAAAAATCAAAAATCAAAACATCATTGTCTGCATCGCTCAAACATGAACAACAGTCCAGTTCATTAATAGGCTTCAAAGTAGATATTGACACGGGAACACAGTTCGTTCCCGTCCCCGCCCCCATCCCTATGCCATGAGTCACCGTCCCTGCCCCGTTCCCTCTCAGGCTCCGTCCCTGTGTCATTCTCTAGTTCTGTTCGAAGTAGCAGAAAATATAAAACGCTATAAAAATACCAGAAAGCTGCTGCAGTTCAATAGACCCTGGGATCCGAAGCAGTCCGCTTCCCAAGTAACATAACATAGTAGATGACGGCAGAAAAAGACCTGCACGGTCCATCCAGTCTGCCCAACAAGATAAACTCATATGTGCAAGTGAAGCCTCTCACGCTCTCTGGGTTTCTCTTGCAGCCGCTGAACAGGAAGCAGGTTGTGAACCGCAGTCGTTCCTCCATAAACATGAAGAACTTCAAAAAATTCAATGCCCGAAGGAAGTGGAAGGTAAGGGGGGGGGGGAGAGAGAGTGAGGAAGTTACATAAGGCTGTGGAATTGGTGGGGCACAGGATGGGCTGATCCAGTCCTGGTTTTACTAGACTGGCTAAGCCGGCATGTAATTCTCGGCAGTGGCGTTCCTAGGGGGGGGGGGGGGGGGGGCGGTGGGTGCGGTCCGCCCTGGGTGCACGCCGCTGGGGGGGGGGAGTGCCACGCGCCTGTCGGCGCTGCTCGTTTCGTGCTCCCTCTGCCCCGGAACAGGTTACTTCCTATTCCGGGGCAGAGGGAGCATGGAACGAGCGACGCCGACAGGCGCATGGCACCCCCGCAGCAGGTAAAAATGCACCCCGGGAGGGGGGTGTTGCTTCGCCGGGGGGGGGGGGGGGGAGAAGGTGTCGCTTCTCCGGGTGGGTGTCACTTTGCCGGGGGGGGGGGGAGAAGGTGTTGCTTCACCGGGGGGGGGGGGGGGGACATCGGCGATCCGCCCCGGGTGTCAGCCGCCCTAGGAACGCCACTGATTCTCGGTTTTTGAGGAAAACAAGATGTGCACTGTGAGCAGCTGTGGAGCAGAGTTGTCTTAACTTTGTTTGTCTGGATTCTCTCCCCAGCTTTCCTACAACATGGTGTCCGCCTGTAACCGTCTCTGCCGCATGGGGCTTCTCTGCAACCAGCTGAAAGCCGAGGAGAACCTGGTAAGTGCAGACAGGTCCGTTTCCTCTGTGCAGGAGAGGCACACACGCTCCTTTTCCTGGTGGCTAGAGCAGGGGGCTAAGAACCAGGAAAGCCCCGTTCAAATCCCGCTGCCGCTCCTTCTGACCTTGAGCAAGTCACTTCGCCCTCCATTATCTCAGGTACAAGCGACTGTGCTAATGTGGCCTGTTAGTAAGTAGGTCCCATTGCATAAAATGGATCACTGGGGGCAAGATGCACTAAACTAAACCAGGCTTTAACAAGCCTTTAAGGAACAGTTCCTTAGCATCCCTCCGGACCGGCCCAGGATTGGACTGATGGGTTGTGCACGTCTACCAGCAGGAGGAGACTGAGAAAAAAACTTTGACTAGATAGCCAATAAGAGCCCTGGTCATGTGACCCTAGCCTCAGTATTTTCTCAGTCTCCCAGCAGGTAGGAAGTGAGCCTATTAGTCTCTTTCTAAATATCTAGTTGTTTTATTATTATATCTTTCTCTGTGCCACAGGAATTCTTTGAGGCTGGTTAGGTTTGGTCAGCTGATTAGCTAAGCCTCAGGGGGGTATACTCGGGTGCCCCGGGTCACTCCCCCTATTCCTCCCCATCTCCCTTCTATTCTACAAATCTCTAAGGGAAGGGTTCCTCTTTTGGTTAGCAAAGAGGTCTTACCTTTGGGAGAGGCAGCCAGATTAAAGTATATAAGCTCTGTTTTTTCCCCATTGTTTTAACGAGCAGCCAGCTCTGTTTACGTTTTGGGGTGTCAGTCTTGTGTGTCTCTTTAAAAAAAAAAAAAAAAAAAAAAAAAGAACGCACCATAGAGCACAAGTTTAGTTTGGTATTGTGCTTAGTTTTCATTTCGCTAGGTTATTCTTACTAGCACTGCAGAGCGGAGTGTTTTTTCTAAGGTTTGAATAATAATTGCATTTAGGCGCGAACCGCGTACGCGCGTGCACGCGCGTTCCCGCCATGTCGGAGAAACTTAAACGATGCGCTGTTTGCCAGCGTCGGGGGGTTTCTTCTACGGGCGCATGTAAATATTGTACCTCGCCAGGAGCAGCGTCTTCGTCTGTTTTGCCTACGACGTCGGGCTCTCTGTTGGCGGTATCGGGTCCCTCGCCGTCGCGGTCCTCGTCTGCAGCTCCTGAGGAGTCAGGCGCGCCTCCGGAGGCCGTCCCGGCGAATTTGGCGCGAACGGCGGCCATTTTAATTCCTACTCCGTCTTCTCCTTCGCGTATTCAGCAGCCTGCGGCCCTAGGTCTTCCAGATGCTGATACATTTAATTCAGGAGCTCTGGTGCACTCTGGGGCCACTCAGGCGGGAGGTTTTCCTCCTGAGTTTGTGCTCCAGATGTACCAGGCGTTTTTGATGCACAGAGGCGATGCAGGAGCTGGGACAGCAGATGCTGTCACACCTACACCTCCACCTCCTAAAAAAGTTAGGGAACATGTGTTCCATGGGGATTTTTGGTCCGATCGCGATCAGGAGATGCCCTATCTGGAAGAGGAGGAAGATTTTGAAGACAATGCCGGTACTGATCCTGATTTTTCCCTCTCAGATCCGGAGGCGGCAGCTTTTGCCCAGGGGGATGATCCCGCCATGGCTAGGATTTTTCACAAAGATGACTTGCAGGAGCTCATCTCTATGGTCTCCTCTATTTTGAATTTTGAAGATGTTACGCCGGTTTCACAAACCCGTAAGGTGGACTTCTTGATTAAGGGGTCTAGATCTGCGCCCAAAACTTTTCCCATGCATCAGGATATTTGGGATGTTATTAAAGCGCAATGGGAGGTTCCAGATGCAGCTTTCCGTCCGACTAGATCTATGTCTCGGCTCTATCAGATTCCAGAAACAGATAAAGCTATGCTTAAGGTGCCGGTCGTGGATGCAGTGGTGTCGGCGGTTAATAAGCGGAATACGGTTCCCGTGGATGGAGGCACGGCTCTTCGGGATGTTCAGGACAGAAGACTA
This sequence comes from Microcaecilia unicolor, assembly GCF_901765095.1. Taxonomy (NCBI): domain Eukaryota; kingdom Metazoa; phylum Chordata; class Amphibia; order Gymnophiona; family Siphonopidae; genus Microcaecilia; species Microcaecilia unicolor. The sequence continues at coordinate 46,867,194 of NC_044044.1, forward strand.
GATTCTCTGCTCAGGAATAGTTTTGATGTTTCTTCCTTGGCAGTTCAGGCTGCCATTTGTGGTTCCTTGGTGGCTAGAGCTTGCTTTAGGTGGGCAGAGAGAGTCCTGGACAGGACTTCGGATGATCTTCATTCTATCGATGTGGACGTAGCTAGAATTGAGACAGGGGCGGCTTTTCTGGCTGATGCCCTCTATGATTTGCTGAGAGCATCTTCTAAGTCTTTGGCTTTGGGGGTTGCTGCTCGCAGATCTCTGTGGTTGAAAGGTTGGTCGGCGGATGCGGCCTCCAAGTCAAAGTTGAGCAAGTTTCCTTTTAAAGGTTCTTTCTTGTTTGGAGAAGAATTGGATAAGTTGGTTAATTCCTTGGGTGATGCTAAGGTTCCTCGCCTTCCGCAAGATAGACCTCGTCTGTCCACTCGGGGTTCTTTGTTTGGTAGGAGTTCTGTGAGAGGTTTCCGGAAGTTTCAGGCTGGTCGAGGTTTTCAGCCTCAGAGGTCTAGGTTTGGCTATCGGATTCAGTCCTTTCGGGGTTCTCGCAGAGGAGCAGGTTTCTCCAATCCAGGCTTTCGATCCCAGAGTCGTCCGTCCCAATGAAGGTGCGGGGGCCTCTCCTCTGGTCCCTGTCGGAGCTCGTCTTTCTCAGTTCTATCAGAGGTGGGCCCACATTACTTCAGATCAGTGGGTCTTGGAGGTTGTTCGAGACGGTTATGCCTTAGAGTTCGCAAGACCTATTTCAGATGCCTTTCTGGAGTCTCCCTGCCGCTCTCCTCTCAAGGCGAGGGTGGTTCGGGACACTCTACAGAGGCTCTTAGATCTTCAGGCTATCTCTCCAGTCCCTCCTTCCGAGTACAGGCAAGGCCGGTATTCCATTTATTTTGTAGTTCCAAAGAAGGAAGATGCCTTCCGACCTATCTTAGATCTCAAAGCTGTCAATCGCGCTCTCAGAGTCACAAGCTTTCGTATGGAGACACTGCGGTCAGTCATAGTGGCAGTGCGCCAGGACGAGTATTTGACAGCGTTGGATCTCACAGAGGCCTATTTACATATTCCTATTCGTCCAGCTCACCACAAGTTCTTGCGCTTTGCAATTCTAGGACGGCATTACCAGTTTCGAGCATTGCCCTTCGGTCTTGCGACGGCTCCACGCACATTTACCAAAGTCATGGTCGTGGTTGCAGCGGCCCTCAGAAAAGAAGGGATTCTTGTTCATCCATACCTAGACGACTGGTTAATCAGAGCGAAGTCTTATCAGGAAAGTTGTCAAGTCACAGGTCGAGTGATGCAGTTTTTGCAGTCTCTAGGTTGGGTGGTAAATGTAGCCAAGAGTCGGTTAGTTCCTTCTCAGTCGCTGGAGTATTTGGGAGTTGTGTTCGACACAGCGCGGGGCCGAGTCTTTCTGCCGCAGGCCAGGATTGTAAAGCTTCAGGTCCAGATAAGGGAGTTACTTCAGCACCACCGTCCATGTGCTCGGGATTATCTTCAGGTGCTCGGTTCCATGGCAGCCACTATAGAGGCAGTACCCTGGGCCAGGCTTCATATGAGGCCTCTTCAGTGGTCCCTTCTCTCCCGGTGGTCCTCTCAGAGGGATTCTCTACTGATGCGATTACCTCTCCGCAACCGAGAACGCAGCTCCCTGTTCTGGTGGCTGCGGATGAAGAATCTGACGGTAGGAATGCCTTTGGAGTCTCCTCGGTGGATACCGTTAACAACAGATGCCAGTCTCCGAGGCTGGGGAGCGCATTGTCTGGGCAAGTGGACTCAGGGTCTCTGGTCTCAACTGGAAGCCATTCAATCAATCAACTTTTTGGAGACCAGGGCGATTCAGTTGGCTCTGCAACACTTCAGTTCTCTTCTGGTAGGCAAAGCGGTGCGGGTCCTTTCGGACAATGCCTCAGCAGTGGCCTATGTCAACCGCCAGGGAGGAACGAGATGCCGACTATTGTGTCGGGAGGCGGAGAGTCTCCTTTCCTGGGCGGAAGTTCATCTAACGGCCATTTCAGCATCCCACGTAGCAGGAGTAGAGAACGTTCAAGCCGACTTCCTCAGTCGCCACACTCTCGATCCGGGAGAATGGGCTCTCAGCGCTCAAGCGTTTCAGGTTATAGTGGAGCGCTGGGGCACTCCAGTCCTCGATCTTTTTGCCACCAGTCTCAACTCAAAGGTCCCTCAGTTCTTCAGTCGAAGAAGGGATGCAAGAGCGGCAGGGGTAGACGCTCTCTTGCAGCAGTGGCCCCTCGACCTTCTTTATGCGTTTCCTCCTTGGCCGCTAATAGGTCGTCTCCTGCAGAGGATCGAGGAACACAGAGGACCGGTAATTCTGGTGGCACCGGACTGGCCTCGGCGTCCTTGGTACGCGGATCTGCAACGTCTGTCGGTGGCGCCTCCTTTTCGACTCCCGGTGCACAAGGCTCTGTTGGTACAAGGACCAGTCCCACATCCAGATCCGGCTCGATTTTGTCTTACGGCTTGGCTCTTGAACGAGCCCGTTTAGCTAAGCGGGGTTTTTCGCAACCAGTGATTTCCACCATGCTTCGTTCTCGTCGGCGTTCCACCTCTCTGAACTACATTCGCACTTGGAGAATTTTTGAGGCTTGGTGTGTAGAGGCTGACATTCGTCCTTTCGGCGCGTCAGTGGCTCAGATGTTAGATTTTTTACAGCGAGGGTTTGATAAAGGGCTGTCTCTTTCTTCTCTTAAGGTGCAAGCGGCAGCGCTTTCCTGTTTCAGAGGTAGGATTAGGGGTAGGTCTTTCGCTAGGCTACCCGATGTAGTACGTTTTTTGAAGGGAGTCAGTCTTCTTCGTCCTCCGGTTAGGTCAGTGTTCCCATCTTGGGATCTTAATCTGGTCCTTTCGTCTTTGACAAAACCTCCCTTTGAGCCATTGCGTGCATGTTCGGTGAAGGATTTGACTCTTAAGACAGTGTTTTTGGTGGCTATTGCCTCGGCTAGGAGAGTCTCGGAGTTGCAAGCTTTCTCATGTAGATCTCCATTTCTGCAATTTTCAAAGGAACGAGTAGTTCTTCGTCCGGTGCCTTCCTTTTTGCCTAAGGTACTGTCTCGCTTTCATCTGTCCCAGTCAGTGTTTCTGCCGGTTCTAGGATCGGCCTCAGGGACGCAGGAACAGAGACGGTTGCATACGCTGGATGTTAAGAGGGTGCTTAAACGGTATCTCGCAGTTACTGAGGATTTCCGTCGCACAGACCGTCTTTTCCTTCTGTTGGCCGGTCACCGTAAGGGTTTGTCGGCTTCTAAGCCCACGTTATCTAGGTGGATCAAAGAGATGATAGCATCAGCCTACCTTTTGGCAGGTAGGGCAGTCCCGGACTCGGTTAAAGCTCATTCAACTAGAGGGCAGGCAGCGTCCTGGGCCGAGTGTTCCTTGGTTCCGCCAGCGGAGATTTGTAAGGCAGCTACGTGGTCTTCTCTCCATTCCTTTTCTAAGCATTACAGGCTTGATGTTCAATGTCGGCAAGAGGCGGTCTTTGCGTCGCGGGTAATCTCAGCAGGTTTGCTGGGGTCCCTCCCGTAGGACTACTGCTTTGTTACGTCCCATCAGTCCAATCCTGGGCCGGTCCGGAGGGATGCTAAGGAAGGAGAAATTATACCTTACCTGCTAATTTGCTTTCCTTTAATCCCTCCGGACCGGCCCAGGCCCCTCCCGTGTGATATATTTCTGTCTAGTTCTCTATGTTCCATGGTTTGCAGAGATGTGTTAAGTTCTTTGTTTGTTGAGCTGTTTTGTTTGCAAGTTAAACCATAAATATATGGGTTAAAAAAAAAAAAAAAAAACAGTTTCTATTGTGGCCATACCGCTGCTCTGGTAAGGGTATGTGGTGAGCCATTATAATTTGGCCATACCGATGCCCTGGTTAGGGTACTTGGTGAGCCATTATGATAAGGCCATACCGATTCTCTGGTTAGAGTTTTCGGTGAGCCATTATGACAAGGCCATACCGATTCTCTGGTTAGAGTTTTCGGTGAGCCATTATGACAAGGCCATACCGCTGCTCTGGTGAGAGTTGTCGGTGAGCCTTTGAGCACGTCTCCAACAGTGCTCCCTGGTTGCTTGCTTGAATTCCTTGGGGCACAGACTGTTCTTCTTCTTTCTGCTTTGTTATTTAAATACTGAGGCTAGGGTCACATGACCAGGGCTCTTATTGGCTATCTAGTCAAAGTTTTTTTCTCAGTCTCCTCCTGCTGGTAGACGTGCACAACCCATCAGTCCAATCCTGGGCCGGTCCGGAGGGATTAAAGGAAAGCAAATTAGCAGGTAAGGTCTAATTTCTCCTTTTCCTACCCTGGCATGCATTAAAGCCCAATTTCCGAGGACGGTAGCAGCAAACGAAAACGGAATGCAGATGAGCAAATTGTGTAGAAACCCTATTGAAATGAGATGCACTAAAGTTTTCCGCTTGCCCTAACGCTGGAAAACTATGGGAACGCTAACGAGAGGTCTGTACCTCTCGTTGGGGCTGCGCTGGATTGAAAAATTGTCAAAAACGTATGTCATATACGCCGCCTGAAGACGCCGTGCCGCTCACCTCCCCGTTTTTCAATCAGCTGATATCGGAGAATGCAGGTGAAATCGTCCATCACAAAAATAGCCTTCCATTTTGGCCATTATTCACACCCAAATAATAAAAACTTCCTTTTTGGCTGTGCTTCACTCTTAGCTGAGTGAAACGGGGGTTCATTGAGAAACGGGGTGAGCGGCACGGCGTCTTCGGGCAAGGTAATATAGGTTTGGCGATTGTGCGCATGCGTTTCCTATACCGCTGGCGGAGATTACACCGGATTAACGATACTTTCATGCATCCGACGTTTGAATACCGCGCCGAACGTGTGCGTCTTTTTTTTTTTTAGCGTATGCTTCGTTTTTTCTAAAACGGTAATGACTTTTACGTTTTCAGTTGTTTTACGTTTTGTTGATGCATCTTCCCCTGGCTCTTCAGTCCCTCCCTCCCTCCAGCATTGCTGGCATATCCCGGAGACTCTTGATGGCTTTTCAATGCCTCCCTTCCTCCTCTGCTGGCAGCCTTGGGTGTTTGTTGCTGCCGTAAGCATCGGTCTAGACCTTCCCCACCTGGTGCTATTGCATAAGCAAAATGACCCGAAAGGGTTCTAGGCAGATGGGGGAAGCAGGGATAGTGTCATGGCTTTGATTTAACGACTTTCTGTGGTACAAGCAAAGCACTTTACATTTCTTATATACAGGTACTTTCTCTGTCCCTAGAGGGCTCACAGTCTAAGTTTTTATATTCCTGGGGTAATGAAGGGTTAAGTGACTTGCCCAGGATCACAAAGAGCCATCATGGGAATTGAACCCAGTTCCCCAGGTTCTCAGCCCACTGTGTTATGCAAAACCTCACAGACCTGTTTCTACCACTCTCTCCCCTCACCCAGCACTGATTCTGGCAGTGGCGTTCCTAGGGGCGCTGACACCCGGGGCGGATCGCCGATGCGCCCCGCCCCCCAGGGTGCAGCGCCCCCCCCCCCCCCGGCGAAAGGACACCCACCAGCCCGGCGAAAGAACCCCCTTCCCCCCGGGTGCACGCCGCTGGGGGCGGGTGCCGCGTGCCGGTCAGCGTCGTTCATTTCCATGCTCCCTCTGCCCCGGAACAGGAAGTAACCTGGGGAGAGAGTGGTAGAAACAGGTCTGTGAGGTTTTGCATAACACAGTGGGCTGAGAACCTGGGGAACTGGGTTCAATTCCCATGATGGCTCTTTGTGATCCTGGGCAAGTCACTTAACCCTTCATTACCCCAAGAAAATAAAAACTTAGACTGTGAGCCCTCTAGGTTACTTCCTGTTCCAGGGCAGAGGGAGCATGGAAACAAACGACGCTGACCGGCGCGCGGCACCCCCCCCAGCGGCGTGCACCCGGGGCGGACCGCCCCCACAGCCCCCCCCTTGGTACGCCACTGGATTCTGGTTCTCCTTATCGATGCCGTTCCCTTCCCCTCTCCCGATCCCCTTGTCCTATGTCAGAGAGTGGTGATGCAGGTTCTGGGCCGAGACTGGCCCAGCTTTTAACTTTTGCTGTGGCTGCAGCTGGTCCCACTTTTAACCTGTCCACACGCAGCGGGTCCTGCTTTCTCCTTCAGAGGAGAGGATGGACAGTTGGTTGAAGAAGACCGGTCAACCACTAAGGAGCAGCACCAGTCAAGACGGTGTATTCGGGAGCAGGTTTATTGAAATAAAGGAGATGTGAGAGGGTGTGTGTGAGGGTGAGAGAGGGTTTTGAGACGGTGTAGTGGGGAGCAGGTTTTGAGAGGATGTGTGTGGGTAGGGTGAGTGGCGTAGCTATGGGGGGAGCCCCAAGGGCCTCCCCTCCCCAAATTGGCTCTGGGGCCTCCCGGTTTTGCTGGCGGGGGTCCCCGACCCCAACCCTCGCTAGCTGAAGTGTTTATCTGTCCCGCGCTGGTCTCGCACTTGCCTTCTCTCCTGTTTCCAGTCGCGCCATGCATGCTCTCGTTTTAATGAAACTGAGCATGCTCAGTTTCATTAAAACGAGCGTGCAGTGCATGGCGCGCTGAAAACAGGAAAGGAAACAAGTGCGAGACTAGCGCGGCAGAGATAAATGCTTCAGTTGGTGGGGTTTGGGGACCCCCGCCTCAAAGGTACCTTGCGGCGGTGGCAGAAGCGGGGGGGAGGGGGTGGAAGCGGCGGGGGAGGGGGCAGCAGGCTAAGGTGCCCCCCCCCACTTTGGGCTCTGGCCCCCCCCCCTCCCGCCGAGGTCTGGCTACGCCCCCGCTGAAAGCCTAGGAGACTAGGTTCAGATGAGGGCATGTGCAGGAGAGAGGGAGGGAACGAATATCCGCCTCACTTCTAACCATCTTCTTCTGTACCCCTTTTAGAGACAGTGTGAAAGCGACCAGGAAGACGAGCCCACGAGCCCTGTGTCCTTGCTACGTCGGAGAAGAAGCAGCTGTTCATGACTTCAGTCACCACTACATATCCCAGCATGCCAGGCCCCGATGCCCCGACCACAGCTCTGGACTCCCGAGCAAACAGACTGACAAGACAGTGGGCTCCAGGAAGGGTGCCGTATCTGGAGACCGTTCTGGAAGGACAGTTTTGGGGGAGTTGCACCCTGATAGGCGAAGTGAATGTCTTCTGTCCTGAACTGAGTGAGGGGAGGACGTCTCATCATGTCCAGTGTAGCAAGGAAACTGTAATACGGGCAGGCTCAGTGCCCGGGACTCTTCTGTCCACATGCAATGAATGGGCCACGCATGCAATAAATGCCCTACCTCTCCAAATCCTCTACCCCGCCTTGAATGCAAAAGTGCTAATCATAAAACCTGGAGGAATGTTCTCATGGTATAACATTTATTTTCTCTGCCTTAGTTTTTTTTTTACTGTACGCTAAGAGAAGAAATGATTCCTGGAAAGAGTAGCTCTGTCTCTGTAAAGTATTTTGGGGGTGGATGTATTTGATCAGCTGCTGTGCCTGAACAAGACTTGAAAAAGCGACCCACATCCTTCCTCTTTTTCTCAGCCAGCCAAGGTTGCCACCTGGCTTCATGACTTCAGGCCAGGCAGATTCAGTCCTGGTTTTACCCCCAGTGCATTGCTTAAGGAAATATGAACTACAAGTTCCAGCATGCAATTGGAGGAAAACCAGGATGGAAGGAGATTGTCCCATATGACACGGAGCCAGCTGCTCATTCTACCTGTTGCCCTTTTGAGTTTCTTTCATTTTTGTGCAGGAATAGCCTAACGGTTAGTGCAGCAGGCTTTGATCCTTGCGACCCAGGTTCAATTCCCACTGCAACTCCTTGTGACCTTGGGCCATTGCCCCGGGTACAAAAATAGATTGTGAGCCCTCTATGGACAGAGAAAGTACCTGCATCTAATGTGTACAGCGCTGCGTACGTCTAGTAGCGCTATAGAAATGATTACTATTATTATTATTAGTAGTAGTGGTTGTCACAGAACATCTAGCACCCTGCGTGGAGTTAACCCTGCAGCCACCTGGAGGTCTGTTTCCAGCAGTGATTGGGCCCACCTGCACCTGGGCAAGTGCTCTACACTGTACCCTCATCCCACCGACTGGCCCGCTTGCCTCTGGGTTAGTGTCCCACTCTCAAGTTATTCCCCAATGATTTCTAGGACACAGGGGCCACACTCCCAGGGGTCCCACAGTTCCTAGAAAGCACTCGCAGACCCAAAACACAAACCACCAGGGTTCTTAGTCCAAGACATCAGAGCTAATAAACTAATAGGTTTATTATCACAGCAATGAAACAGTGGACGATATAAAACAGGTTGAAAAACAACAAGCAATAACAGATAACTGAATAAGGATCAATATTAAAACTAACTAAACACTTTGTCACTACCTGGGTAGTACCTGGGGAGTTTCAGGAAAATAGCTGCTCACAGTTCTTGAACAGGGCCTCAGAGCATACATGTTTGCTCTCTGCACTCTCTATTTGGCTGGATTTGAACTCCAGGGCCAATCAGAGCCCAGAGCATTAACTTTTGAAAGAATCCAGTGGCACTGAAGGTTGCCTTCCCAAAGGGCTTAAGCTGCAGTCTTTTCTGCAACAGCTTTAAAACAAAACACACCACTTGCTGGCCAAACAAGAGAAATACACTGCATGAAAAAATTAATACAGTTCACAGGCTTAAAACCCCCCTGTTTCGCCACAGTGGTTTAGTAGCACATCTTAAAACAGAGCAACTTATTTTGTATGGTGAATTGGGAATGACGCAATTTGAGAAAACTAATTAAATCGTTAACGCCCTGCCTTTTTGAAACGACAGCGCACCCCTAGGAGCTGCCGGATTTTACTCTCCTGCTGTTCATTCCAGAATATATGGACCAGACCCAGGGCACTGGAAGAACTCAGCAGAAGTAACAGGGTGGCAGAGGGTCTTCAGTGGCAAGGAATTTGGACCATGCTGGCATTTGAACCCAAAAGCTGATACATTCGTACCAACTGGCGCGTCTGGATCTTGGTACTAGAAACGTATTGAACTGGATTAAAGAGCGGGCAAACAGCTGGTGATTTGCTTTGGCGATTCAGAAGAGCGAAAGCCCAGGACATAGTAACATAGTAGATGATGGCAGAAAAAGACCTGCACGGTCCATCCAGTCTGCCCAACAAGACAAACATATGTGTAAACCTTACCTTGATTTGTACCTGCCTTATTCAGGGCACAGACCGTACAAGTCTGTGCAGCAGTACTTCCCGCTTCCCAACCACCAGTTCCGCCTCCCATCACCAGCTCTGGCACAGACCGTATAAGTCTGCCCTCCACTATCCTCGCCTCCCAACCACCAACCCCTCTTCCCCCCACCTGCTCCGCCACCCAATTTCACCAAGGTTCAAAGGATGTACCAAGAGGAAATAAATACTAATGAAAGCAAAAGGGAAAGGGTAATCCTATAAATTGGCACTTCCATTTAGATCCCACAATGCTGTGTGCTTTTTGCCAGAATCTATATATCGTGCTTAGCATTCCACAACAATGCGCACAACTTAATTGGCTTAACAAGCTAATCAGCGTTGTTAACAGCACTTAAGCAATAATGAGCACTAATTAGCAATAATTAGAATTTACGTGCATAACTCACTCGCTAAGCGTATGCTGTAACTCACTGCGCCCAAACTCTAATGCGGGCAGCCAAAAAGGGGCGTGGTTATGGGTGGGGAAATGGGCGTTCCCAAATTTACGTGCGACGTTACAGAATACGGCGCTCTTTACGCCACGTTTTCAATGGTGTAAATGGATGCACACAGTTTTAGGCGCTGGGATATCAACTAAGCGTTACTGCGCTTAAATCTTATAGAGTACGCTTTGGCGAAAATGATTTCCACGTGGATTTTGCAGGCGCCATATATAGTGTATCTGGATTTTCAAAAGGTGTTTGACAAAGTACCTCATGAAAGACTCCAGAGGAAATTGGAGAGTCATGGGATAGGAGGTAGTGTTCTACTGTAGATTAAAAACTGGTTAAAAGATAGAAAACAGAGAGTAGGGTTAAATGGTCAGGATTCTCAATGGAGAAGGGTAGTTAGTGGGATTCCCCAGGGGTCTGTGCTGGGACCGCTGCTTTTTAACATATTTATAAATGACCTAGAAATGGGAGTAACTAGTGAGGTAATTAAATTTGCTGACGACAAAGATATTCAAAGCTGTTAACTCGCAAGACAATTGTGAAAAATTAAAAGAGGACCTTGGGAGACTAGGCATCTAAATGGCAGATGATGTTTAATGTGAGCAAGTGCAAAGTGATGCATATGGGAAAGAGGAACCAGAATTATAGTTATGTAATCCAAGGTTCCACATTAGGCGTGAACGACCAGTAAAGAGATCTAGGCGTCATCGTTGATGATATGTTGAAACTCTCTGTTCAATGTGCAGCGGTGGCTAAGAAAGCAAATAGAATGTTAGGTATTATTAGGAAGGAATGGAAAACAAAAATGAGGACATTATTATTCCTTTGTATCGCTCCATGGTGCGACTGCACCTCGAATATTGTGTGCAATGCTGGTCACCACATCTCAAAAAAGATATAGTGAAATTAGAAAAAGTGCAGAGAAGGGCGACGAAAATGATAAAGGGGATGGGACGACTTCCCTATGAGGAAAGGCTAGCTGGGGCTCTTCAGCTTGGAGAAAAGATGGCTGAGGGGGAGATATGATAGAGGTCTATAAAATAATGAGTGGAGTGGAACGGGTAGATGTGAATCGCTTCTTTACTCTTTCCAGAAATACTAGGACTAGGGGGCATGCAATGAAGCTACAAAGTAGTAAATTTAAAATGAATCTGAGAAAATTTTTCTTCACTCAATGTGTAATTAAACTCTGAAATTCATTGCCAGAGAATGTAGTAAAAGCAGTTAGCTTCAGTGGAAGTCTCGCAAGGCCACCGCTGGAAATCTCAGCAGCCATGTTAAAAAGACCACAGAGCAGAGGATCAACGTTGCGGCAGTGGGCAGGAAAGAGTAGAAATCTTTCCTACCCCAAAGAAGCCACTTGACCACCAGGGTGCCTCGAGGTATGTGACCGGAGGGCACCCTGAGCTCCGGAGAGGGAAAGCACTTCCGCAGGGTTCTCGCAGGATCTAGGTCCATCCCCACGGGTTTCCCATGGACCTGGATCCAGCCCCACAGGATCCCCGCAGACATGGAGAGGATTCCTGTGGTACCGTGAGAATCCCGCTATCCCCATTCCCGCGCAGCTCTCTACCCTAGACCCATACCTGGTATGTCTACAATCCCTGTTTGTATGGGTGCTCAGTAACTTTACTGGATCGCCACCAGATGGCAGCAGCCCTGCACTCAAGAGCCATCATATAGGAAATGTGGATGTCGGAACCCACACAGGTATAGTATTAATAGCAAGTGCCCATAGAGAATGGGGGGGGGGGGGGGGGGGGTCTCCTTCCCCCTCCATCTTCCTGGCAGTGCTTGCCTATAGCTAAATCTTTGCTTTAACTTATGCATAAAAAGTATAAACAGAGCCAGCCCTATCACTTGGTGCAAAGGGTCCACCTAGGGTGGCAGAAGTTTGGGGGAGGGGGGGAGCGATGCTGGAATGGCCCATAAGACAGTGACACTAGTGCAACACTTGACAGCTGTTAGCTCAGTAATAGGCCTTTGAACACCCGTGCACTTAAAGTTTGGGACACCCCGCCATGCCTTCCAACAGGAAGAGATTGTGCTCTCTTTAGAGTTGCAGATCAGCCCGGGCAGAGGTCGGGGCCAGGAGAAACAGCAGTATAGGAAAGGAGGGGAGATGCTGGACAAAGGTGGGTCGAGGAGGGAGCATTGGGGAAATGCTGAACGCTTGAGGTGGGAGTATAGGGTAGGGAAGGAAAGGAAGAAGCTGGTCAGTGTGGGGGGGAGGGGTGACCGGAGGGCCATTGACTTACCTACCTGCCTGCTAGCTTATCAGCCATTGACTTATCTAATCGCCAACCCAAAACCTAGCTTCAAGCCCTATCTATCTGCTTAACACCTCAGTCACTATATTGTCACCTGTTACACCTCAGTCACCACCCATGGCCCCTGTCCATGTTCTCTTCCTTGCCCTGTCCCTTCCTAATCTCCTTTCCCCCCCACTCCCACTGTCTACCATTAGAACTACTCGCTGCCCTCCCACCCTGCCCGCCACCGCAATACCCTATTCACCTCCATCCCTCACCTTACCATCCCTCTTGTCCCCCTCCTTCCTGGCTCTCAACCTTCGGCACTTCCTTCCTGCCATTAACCCATCCCCTTTCCTCCTCAGTACACCCCGTCTTCGTCGCCCAACCTTCCCCACCCTCCTCCGCACTCTCTTGCTCCTCCTCCTGCTATCCGCGGGAGACATTAACCCTAATCCAGGTCCCCCTCACCTGTCCCCGTCCTATCCTTGCGAACGATCCCGGGATGTCTCCAATCTCGTCTCTATTCCCCTCCTTCCCCCCTCCTCCCTCCCCTTCTCATGCGCCTTGTGGAATGCCCACTCAGTCTGCAACAAACTGCCTCTCACCCACGATCTCTTTATCTCTCGCTCCCTTCAACTGCTCGCCCTAACCGAAACCTGGCTCTCCCCGGAAGACTCTGCCTCCGTTGCAGCCCTCTGCCATGGAGGCTATCTCTTCTCCCACACACCCCGCCCAATTGGCCGCGGCGGAGGCGTTGGGCTACTACTCTCACCCTCCTGTAGTTTCCAACCCCTCCACCTACCGCAGTCTCACTGCTTCTCATCCTTTGAAGCCCATTCCATCCGGCTATTCTACCCGCTACCACTCAGAGTGGCAGTCATTTACCGCCCCCCTGATAAATCCTTCCCTTCCTTCCTTACCGACTTTGATGCTTGGCTCTCTGTCTTTCTTGACCCCTCATCTCCGTCCCTCATTCTCGGAGACTTTAACGTACATGCTGATGACCTATCCGACCCCCATGCTTCTAAGTTCCTCACCCTAACATCCTCCTTCAACCTCCAGCTGTGCTCCACCACCCCTACTCACCGTGACGGCCATTGTCTTGACCTCGTCCTCTCCTCCTCCAGCTCACCCTCCAATTTCCACGTCTCAGCTCTTCCTCTCTCCGACCATCACCTGATCACATTCACACTTCTTCACCCCCCCCTCCACCCCGTCCAACTTTAACCACCACCTCCAGGAACCTCCAGGCTATTGACCCCTCCACCTTATCATCTACTATCTCTAATCTCCTCCCCTCCATCATGTCCTCCGAAACTGTCGACAAAGCGGTCTCCGCCTACAATACCGCTCTCTCCTCTGCTTTGAACACCCTCGCGCCATCCATCTCCCGTCCCACAAAGCGCACCAATCCCCAGCCCTGGCTGACTCCTTGCATCCGTTACCTTCGCTGAGCGCCTCTGGAGGAAATCTCGTACCCTTCCAGACTTCCTCCACTACAAATTCATGCTATCCTCCCTCCACTCCTCCCTATTCCGTGCAAAACAGGACTATTACACCCAATTGACCAATTCTCTCAGCTCCAACCCTCGTCGTCTCTTCACCACCCTTAACTCCCTCCTAAAAGTGCCCCCCGCTCCTACTCCCCCTTCTCTCTCTCCTCAATCACTGGCCGACTATTTCCGCGACAAAGTGCAAAAGATCAACCTTGAGTTCACGACCAAGCCACCACCTCCTCTTCACCCTTTAACCCTCTCCATCAACCAACCTACCCAGGTCTCTTTCTCCTCTTTTCCTGAGATCACCGAGGATGAAACTTCCCGCCTTCTTTCCTCCTCGAAATGCACCACCTGTTCCTCTGATCCCATCCCCACCAACCTACTCAACACCATCTCCCATACTGTCACCCCCGCCATCTGTCGCATCCTCAACCTCTCTTTCTCCACTGCAACTGTCCCTGACACCTTCAAGCACGCCGTTGTCACACCTCTCCTCAAAAAACCTTCACTTGACCCTACCTGCCCCTCCAACTACCGCCCCATCTCTCTTTTACCCTTCCTTTCCAAAATACTTGAGCGCGCTGTTCACAGCCGCTGCCTTGACTTTCTCTCCTCTCATGCCATCCTCGATCCACTTCAATCCGGCTTTCGCCCTCTGCACTCGACAGAAACAGCACTCTCTAAAGTTTGCAACGACCTGCTCCTGGCCAAATCCAGAGGTCACTACTCCATCCTCATCCTCCTCGATCTTTCCGCCGCGTTTGACACTGTCAACCATGATTTACTTCTTGCCATGCTGTCCTCTTTTGGGTTCCAAGGCCCTGTCCTCTCCTGGTTCTCCTCTTATCTCTCCCACCGCACCTTCAGGGTACACTCCCATGGATCTTCCTCCACTCCCATCCCACTATCTGTTGGAGTTCCCCAGGGATCTGTCCTTGGACCCCTTCTCTTCTCAATCTACACCTCTTCCCTGGGCTCGCTGATCTCGTCTCATGGTTTTCAGTATCATCTTTATGCTGATGACACCCAGCTATACCTCTCCACACCTGACATCACCGTGGAGACCCAGGCCAAGGTATCGGCCTGTTTATCCGACATTGCGGCATGGATGTCCAACCGCCACCTGAAGCTGAACATGTCCAAGACCGAGCTCCTCGTCTTTCCTCCTAAACCCACTTCTCCTCTTCCTCCACTCTCTATCTCTGTTGATAACACCCTTATCCTCCCCGTCCCATCTGCCCGCAACCTCGGAGTCATTTTCGACTCCTCCCTCTCCTTCTCTGCGCATATCCAACAGACTGCCAAGACCTGTCGCTTCTTCCTCTTCAACATCAGCAAAATTCGCCCTTTCCTCTCTGAGCACACCACCAGAACTCTCGTCCACGCTCTCATTACCTCTCGCCTTGATTACTTCAACTTACTCCTCACCGGCCTCCCACTCAGCCATCTATCCCCCCTTCAATCAGTTCAGAACGCTGCTGCACGTCTTATATTCCGCCAAAACCGATATACTCATATCACCCCTCTCCTCAAATCACTTCACTGGCTTCCGATCAGTTATCGCATACAATTCAAGCTCCTCCTCCTTACCTACAAATGCACTCAGTCTGCGGCTCCTCACTACCTCTCCACCCTCATCTCCCCCTATGTTCCCGCCCGTAACCTCCGCTCACAGGACAAAGCCCTTCTCTCAGTACCCTTCTCCACCACTGCCAACTCCAGACTCCGCTCA
Source organism: Microcaecilia unicolor (assembly GCF_901765095.1). Lineage (NCBI taxonomy): Eukaryota > Metazoa > Chordata > Amphibia > Gymnophiona > Siphonopidae > Microcaecilia > Microcaecilia unicolor. The sequence continues at coordinate 46,882,310 of NC_044044.1, forward strand.
TTCTGCCTTGCCTCACCCCATGCCTGGAACAATCTTCCTTTACCCATACGCCATGCCCCCTCCCTACCCATCTTCAAATCTCTGCTTAAAACTCACCTCTTCAATGCTGCCTTCGGCGCCTAACCACTCGAGATATATAAAATACCCCAATCTATCCACCCTATCAGACTAACTGTTCACTCGTCCTCTAGATTGTTCACTTGTCTTTAGATTGTTTTCTTGTCTTTTAGATTGTAAGCTCTTTGAGCAGGGACTGTCCTTCTATGTTTAAATTGTACAGCGCTGCGTAACCCTAGTAGCGCTTTAGAAATGCTAGTTAGTAGTAGTAGTAGGAGGAGGGGTGGTCCCAAAAGTGCACACATGCACAAACCATCACACGTGTGTGTGAAGAGTGCACGCCTGCACGCACAATTGGGAAAGAATGCACACAGTGTGAGGAGAGTGCAGATTCTCTGAACAGGATGTGCTGTTTTGAAAGTGTGTGTTTATATGGAGCCCTTTTACTGAGCAGCGCTAAAAAAGTGGCCTGCACTAGCCCCAGTGTGGGTCTTTCCTGGGTGTTAGTGCTGACAGTAAATGGCCAATTTATACATTTCTGCTGAAAGGGTGGTGGATGCGTGGAATGGCCTCCCGGTAGAGACAATGGAGATGAAGACTGTGTCAGAATTTAAGGGATCCCTTAGGAAAAGGAGGAGTTAGTGGTTACTGAGGAAGGGCAGACTGGATGGGCTGTTTGGCCCTTATCTGCCGTCATGTTTCTATGTTTCACATTAAAAATGTACCCTGTTGGCCAGGGCTCCTAGTACAACGTGCTTGACTGTATCATAAGGAACATTTATGCTGTTTATACCTAAACATCTTATGAACATTATGGCCCTGGCTTTGTACCATTTACAACAGCAACCCGCCCTTAGAACAGAGAGTGAAGGCCGCCAAAGGCTGGGCTTGATCCTGCTTCCATGTGGCAATGATGAAGTGAGAGCATGCTGATATGGTACAGATGTGAGGACGGAGCTGCTGAGGGATCCTGAAAGAGCGACAGAGGCACTTGACATTAAAAAGAGAGCCTGAAATGGTGGCAAAAGTTCACATGAAGGACAAAAGGGATGGGGGGGAGGGGAGAGGGAGAGATTCACTTCAGAAGATACAGAAGTAGCCACAAGGGGGCTCCCTGATCCTACTGCCTCCCTGCTTGGGTGGAATTTTTGCCATGGCCTGTGAAAGAGGATCATTTTTTTTCATGATCATTGCCGGTGCTACAAGAGAGTCAATGTTTAAATTCCACCCAGGAGGACTGACCCACTGGCTCAGAAGGTGAGTGCTGATTTGATTTACAAGTTGGATCTTCTGCACCTTGGGTCAGCTCGAGCTGTAGGGGCGCCACCTTGTGGCTAGATTCAGGCACCACAACTGCAAGCTTCTGGAAACAGCTGTAATGCACAACCCGCGGTCAAGGATTGGCTCTACAATGACCAGACTTGGTGCACTGGGGGTGGGGGAAGGGATGAAAGCTCATTGCCCCAGATCACAGTCCTGCTGGAACCCAAATGAGCAGGGTGACTGTAAATACATGCTAGCAGAAAGGTGGACTGGACTGGTGGTGGCCATGTGGGACCCAGGCGCCTCTATTGCCGAAGCTGCATCACCCCTGCACTCGGTGGTTCTGCTCACGGCCTCATTATGGGTAATGCATTTGGGCCGGGTGTAGAGACCCTCTCACACTCAGAGCTGAACATTCAACCTGGAGTTTTGGCACAGCAGGGAGGGATGTGTAGGAGAAGGTTGTTCCGGCTCTGGAAGATTTCGGTGTTGTGTGTGTTTGGAGGGGGGGGGGGGGCAGGGGGAGGAGAAGCTTTCACTGCTGCTGTCTGTATTGTTCAGTGCTGGGACAGAATTGGGGGGTGGGGGGTATAATTCTGTTCAGGTCACCTAAAGTTAGGTGCGTAAAGTGTGGATTCTAGAACAGCAGGCTAGGTGAGCAATTGCGGTTACAGAACACAGGCGTAAGTCCGTTGCACGCCTAACGTTAGGTGGGAGCACTTACACTAGCTGAATGATGGATGGCACGATCCTGCCCCTCCCATGCCCACATGCCCCCCCAGCAGTTGCTAAAGGATTTAAGTGTTAAGGTTTTGGAATGCCGTTAAATACGGGTGCCGTCAGAAAAATTACCGGGTCGCAAACAGCGACCAATGCACAAAGGGGATCGCTTGCAAATGAAATGCACGGCTGCCCCTTTGTGCATCAATCACTGTATCGGACAGCTTGCAGAAAATCCCTGGTGGGTCAATGTACTGCCTCCCAAGCCCTCCCCCAAACAAAAAAATCCCTGGTGGTCCATATGGTGCTTAGTCCCTCCCAGTGGATCCCAGGATGGATGCACAAGCAGGGCCTGGGTGTCGCCATTTTGAGAGGGTTGAGCCCAAGGCAAGAGATGTTTGTCCTGCCCTCCTGTCTTCAATTTTTTTAAGGTATGGCATGAGGAGAGGAGAGGGGATTTTTTTTTTGTTCTGTGGGGGAGCTGCCTGTGTGTTTCTCACCTCTCCAGCCATAAAATCTAGCTGGTTAAAGCTGTGCATGGCAAGGAATGATCATTATAGCACCGATGAGCTCATTGTAACACATTACTTTGTGCAAATGTTGCCAGCCCCTAAGCTTTGTGCATCAGACCCTAAGTTCTTTACCTATGTAACTACAAATTAAGACCAATTAATGCCAATTAGCACTCATTTAACAATTGGAAACCAGGCACTTTCCTGTAACCTGCATACACAATGGGCACACAAGCTTATTGAATGAGGGGACATGTGTGTAAAGACAGTGGGGACAGATGGTGGGGGAGGGTGGGAGGGAGAAACACCCACTACTTTTGCTATGGGACTCTTGTGGGTCCTGCTGTGCTTTTCTTAAGCTGCGGCTCCTCCAGGACATCCCTCCTGCTGCCTACGGTGCCCCTCTTCTTTAGCTAAGAAAGTAAACCAAGCTTTATAGTTTATTAGGAGCCCCTGAACTTCAGAAGCATTACATTCCCATGGTGGTGGTGGTGGGGGTCTCGATAATGTCTGATTTCCCCTATTTTTCCTTAATACAGGATGTTCTGGGGCCTTGCTTAGCAGAGTTAAGTTGTGCCACCTCTCTGGGGGGTAGATGCACTAAGGTCCTCGGAAGAGCCGTTCCCTTACCGATTCCATAGCGAATCGGTAGGGAACGGCCATGCATCAAGAAAATGGCTCACTTGCATTTTCCGATCTGACGAAGAAGGGCAACCTTCGAAAGCTAATCAAGAAATGTATTAAGTTATGTCCAATAAAAAAGGTATCATCTTATTTTCTTTTCCATGTTTTATTTTCTATTCCCTCGGAAACCAGTCGGCTGGTCGAGCATGCACAGAGCAGGCAAGCGTTATGCTGGCTGCTTTGCGCATGCCAAAGATGTCCAAAAAGGATGTCCCTGACGAGCACTTGTCGGAGCCGTGGGCAGGAGTGCAAGCTGCAGCCGCCGGTACAGCCAGTGATCCCTGCCACCCCACTCTCGGAAGAAAGGGGTGGATTGCGGCTGACCGTGCAGACCCTCCTCCCCGGGAACGCGTGGCTCAGGGGGCGATGGGGGGTGAAAGTTGTTCCAAATGACCACCGCTAGCATCGGGACGTGGGAGGACATCCAAAAAAACCTATTTGGACGTCCCTTTCGATTATGCCTCTCCAGGTCTCTCTCAGCCAATCACAGCGCCTTTAGCTGACACCGGTGACAGCTAAACGCGCTGTGACTGGCTGAGAGAGAGACCTGGAGGAGGGGCATAATCGAAAGAGACGTCCAAATAGTTTTTTGATTTGGATGTCCTCGCAGAAGAACATCCATCTGGGGAAAAACGTTGAAGTGCTCGTCAGGGCCGTCCTTTTTTTTTTTAATGTTTCAGTGAAGGACGTCCATGTTAGCTACTTTAGAAGGACGGCCCTGATGAGCACGTGGATGGGCAATGCAGGACGTCCATAAATGACGTCCCTGACGAGCATTCGGACGTTTTTTCCCCGATTTTTGTTTGTGGGTTACATTTATAGAAGTTTTGAAATCCCGCGCAGTCCCAACAAGAGGTACAGACCTCCCATTAGATTTTCCATGGTTAGGCAATCGGAAAACGGTAGTGCATCTCATTACAATACGATTTCTAAACGTTATAATACTATTTTGCTCATCTGCATTCCGCTTTCGTTAGCTGCTACCGTGATCGGAAAATGGCTCGGAGAAGCATTTAGTGCATGCAACGGTTTACTACTTGCTCGTTAATGGCTCGTTTAGTGCATCTGGCCCTGGGACTATTCACAGTGCGGGGATTTATGTGAAAAGCACATTTTTGAAACCCAAAGGTCAGAGGACTTATTCCTACTTGCCCTGATCGAATTCACAGCCCTTTCAATACCACTTCTGTCCAAACTGCCGCAAGACGTACACTGGTCTACACACGGCCCCATAATTGCACAGTCTGTGCCCTGAAAATGGCAAGGACGAATCAAGGTCAGGTATACATATAAGGTATCACATATAATGAGTTTATCTTGTTGGGTAGACTGGATGGACCATACAGGTCTTTATCTACCTATGAGGAAAGGCTAAAGCGGCTAGGGCTCTTCAGCTTGGAGAAAAGGCGGCTGAGGGAAGATATGATGGAGGTCTACGAGTGGAGTTGAACGGGCAGATGTGAAGCGTCTGTTCACGCTTTCCAAAAATACTAGGACTAGGGGGCATGCGATGAAGCTACAATGTAGTCAATTTAAAACGAATCGGAGAAATTTTTTCTTCACTCAACATGTAATTAAACTCTGGAATTCGTTGCTAGAGAATGCAGTAAAGGTGGTTAGCTTAGCGGAGTTTAAAAAAAGGTTTGGATGGCTTCCTAAAGGAAAAGTCCATAGACCGTTATTAAATGGACTTGGGGAAAATCCACTCTTTCTGGGATAAGCAGTATAAAATGTTTTGTACTTTTTTGGGGATCTTGCCAGGTATTTGTCATCTGGGTTGGCCACTGTTGGAAACAGGATGCTGGGCTTGACCTTTGGTCTTTCCCAGTATGGCAATACTTATGTACTTAATATCTATGTTACCGGCCCTGCCTAAGAGACAGTCCCTGCTTCCTAGCGCTTACATCTACTCCAGACAAACATACAGCTGTGATCTCCCTGTCCTACTAAACGAATGTAGATTGGAAGAAGTCGGGATGGGTGTCTCTGGAACAGTTTCAAGACGAGTTTTCTGCAGGAGACTAACGCTCACGTTTGACAGCAGCACCCGTCTGATTCATTTGGGCTTTTCCACGTATTTCTCCCAAAACAGAGATGACTCGAGCCAAATACTGATGTCTCAGGTTAGTTTGCAGTGTAAATATTTTTGAATTACAAAGACAAAACAAGACACAGAGAGAGAGAGGGGGAGGAGCCAGACTCAGCTACAGCACCAGTCTACCACAGGGAAGGGCGGGGCCTGAAGCCATGGGCGGTGGATCCCTTTACCTGAACTAAGGCCGCCTCATTAGCATCCGTAGCTCCGCCTTCCCCTGCTCAGGTGTGCAGCTTTCCAGCAGCTCAGCTGTCTCATTTCTGTCCGCCGTTTGGCAGAGGCTGGGGGCTAAGGGAAAATGTTAGAGCAAGACATTTTTTTAATGGATGATTAGTAGGATCTGGCTTGGGGGGGAGACGGAGAAAAGTCATAAAAGCATCTCTTAAAAAAGTTGTAAAGAAAGTGGATGAAAGAGTTGAGAGGTGGCAGCTGGGGTGATCACTTGCCAGACCCTGGATTCCCTGTGGGACCCAACTAAAATTTAGAAATACAACTGTGCGTGGCAATTTTGATTTGGGCCTGTGCGAGAAGACTGCCGGTTTGCTTTGGAAAGGGGGCAGCTTTCCTGTGCATGGACCATGGGGGTGAAAGAGAAGCTGCTGTTGACCCTCTTGCTGGTTTACAAGAGATGCATCGTGCTGTTCGTCATCATTGCCATTGGACGAGCTACTGCGGACAGTAAGTTTTGCAATCCCCCAAATGCATATTATCACTGTTATTTTAACATCTCCCATAGCTCATAATCAGCAACAACAACAAAAATCTTCGGCTTCCTTTCAGTGGGCGGTTTAAAGATGCAGAAAGAGCCATGATGCCTTCTGCCACCTACTTATTACAGCTAGATTGAGGCGTGACGTCATCTCTTTTCCCCTCCACGTGTTCTGAAATTTCTCTTGCAAATTGCACCCAACTCCAGAACCCGCTTAGTGAATTTTCCAAGTTTAGAGACTGCCTGATCCTCTTTTGCCTCCCATAGAGTCAGGCATTGCTTCACCTGTGTCCTAAACATTTCCCAACCCTTGGATTCAAAATCTGGCTATCCCAAAAGTCAGTTATTCATTTTTAAGATCTAGTTGTCAAAGTACTGCATTTCTGATCAGATGGAATCAAGCTGGCCTCTACAATTTATTCAAATTCCTCTATGGCAATTGAGGTGGTTTCTTGAGATAATTAATATTTTTCAAGTCTTTCTAAATCCTCAAACTTCTTTATTAATCCAGTTTCTATATGATTCTCTTTGAGGTTGTTTAAAAAACAACAACTGTGTGTCTGTCTCCCCTCTTTCTGTGCTAGAGATCACTTCCTACCCCCACCCTCCCTTTTTATGCTAGTTAAATACAATTTGACTGTTTACAATTGTTGTTACTGAATTTGCGACTTCAACCGGTTATTCTCAGGAAATAGAGGCCGACAGAAAAGGACACGGAACCAGCCCCAAATTCATTTTCTGCCTGGTTTCGGCTTTGGCCGAAAGGTTCTTTTAATTTTCGGCCAGTGTTTTTCAGTGGAAGTGGAAAATTTGTGCTTTGTCCCGTTTGTCTCCTCCTCTCTGGCTGAACAGGAATTGCCCTTCCTTCCAGATCCCCCCGTCCCCCACAAATGCCTCATCTGTAAGCCCCCCCTGGGTCTGTCTTACAATCCCTGATGGTCTAGAGCTTGGGGCCAGAGCTGTAACCAGTTACTCCTTCCCATTCCAGCTCTGCTCTCAAAATGGCTGCCGCGACTGGGGCATCACTTCTGCGCTGACTATACCACTAGACCACCAAGGATTGTAAGGCTATTCTTTGTACTTTTTTTGTACTGTGATTCAAATAATGCAGTTCTAATCTTGTGCAACTAGACTGCTTCATATAATTATTTATGACATTTATAGCGTGCATTAGCCTGAGTAGAACTTGGGTTCAATGTGGCTTACATAACAATTAGAAAAGCGTAGAAATGTTCAAAATATAGTAACAGAACGTAAAAAACATCATATCATGTCAGACCCAGCAAAATTTGAGTTCGGAGCAGATGTAATTAAATACTTAGGGCCTTTTTTATTAAGGTCTGTTAGTGTTTTTAGCACATGCTAACACTAGAGACACCCATGTATTCCTATGAGTGTCTCTAACGTTAACCCACACTCATTTTGAGTGTACGCTAAAAATTGATAGCGTTCCTATAGCACGGCTTAGTAAACAGGGCCCTTAGTCAGCCACTATAAAAGCACCGTGATAGTTAGTTAATTTTCATTAGTTGCGGCCCATGGGCGTGGAGGTAAAATACTGGCTTTCATTATTTAAATTATTATATTCTGGCCTGGATGCTGTGGGTTTAGCAGAGAGATGCAGACTGCAAGCTCTGATAATCGCCAGCGGCCCTCACCGGTTCACATTCACAGAACCAAACTTGAATTTTTGGCGTTGGCTGCAGTTTTGGATTCAGCCAAAAGCGCTCAGACAGTTTCAGTAGCCTCGTAATTTTCATTTTTCATATTGTAGAGAATAAAAAGATAAGATTTGCCACACTTGAGTAACTTTCAGAAGCTGGTACAGCCCAGTATTGTGTTTGTGGAAGGGTTCAGTAGAAAGCGGATAATTACACAAAGCAGTGATGGTTTGTAAAGTGCTTTTTACATCCAGAAAACAGCTGCTATGAAATGGCATTGTTTATCGTTTATTAATTTGATATACTGACTCTTTCGTACACGAGTCGAGGCGGTTTACATAAAAATTCTAAAATTTAACATAAAAACTTAGTAAAATACTTATAAAAAGAACACCAATTTTGATAGGGCAGAACAATACACACGTCGGACATCATCCAGTGATCGTTCATTTCAAGATAAGCATATACATTCAGGGCTGCCACAGGGGGGGGGGGGGGGGGGGGGAGAAAGGAGGGCCTGGCGCCCATGATTGAAAGAGACTGCTCTGCCGGCCACAAGTCCTTCTTCCTGCCGTGTCCTGACTATGTGGAAACAGGAAGTTACTTCACAGGAGGCGGGACATGGCAAGAAAAAGGACCTATAGTCAGCAGAGCGCTCTCGTTCGTTGCTGCGGGAGGGCGGTGGTGGGGCCCTGAAGATTGTCTGCCCCGGGCCCAGCTTTGTCTTTCGATGGCCCTGTGTACATTAGGTAACATCAGGAGGTTATTCACACACAGACAACCACTCACTGCCCCACCTCCTGCGTTCCAGCTGCAGGATCAACGGTTACTAAAGGCCTCGTGAAGCACTTAATTTTTCAGGGCCATTCGGAAGGATGTCTATTAATTTATTTGTTGCATTTGTATCCCAAATTTTCCCACCTATTTGCAGGCCCATTGTGAGCTATGGTTTGTTTGTGTAGCAGGATTCAGGCATTTAAGTTGGGTCCGTAGGATATGCCTTTTTGAACAGGTTGCTTTTTAGTGATTTCCGGAAGTTTAGGTGGTCACAGTGCTGTAGCGAGGGCGGCTGACACCCGGGGCGGGCCGCCGCTGTGCACCCCCCCCCCCGAGTGCAGCACTGCGCCCCCCCTTGGCACGCACCCTCCCCCCGGAGCGCATTCTTACATTGAATTAGGAAGCGAGGGGCGGGCGAGAGGGCCGATCCGCCCCCGAGTGCACGTCGTCACTGGGAGCTGTGTCGGCTCCGCTGATTCCCTGCTCTCTCTGCCCCAGAACAGGAAGTAACCTGTTCCGGGGCAGAGGGCAGGGAACCAGCGGAGCCGACACCCCCCCAGCGGCGTGCACCCGGGGCGGACCGCCCCACCGCCCCCCCTTTCCTACGCCACTGGGTGGTCATATGTGGTTTTCACGGCTTTTGGTAGTGCGCTCCACAGTTCTGTGCTTATGTAGGAAAAGCTGGTTGCATAAGTTGATTTGCATTTGAGTCCTTTGCAGCTCGGGTAGTGGAGATTTAAGTACGTTCTTGTCGATCTGATTGTGTTTCTGGTTGGTAGGTCTGTGAGATCTGTCATGTATCCCGGGCCACGTATATGACTTGTCTAATCTAAGGTGTAGATTTCTGTTACAGCAGCATGCGCAGCTTTACGTGTGCCGTGTGTAGTTCGAGCGCAGCAGGAGTGGCGTTGCAAGGTCCGTGCATACCCCCTAGAGGGGCTGGTGCAGAAACCATGTGTTACAGCCAGGCGCTAACACTTAGCCCGAGGCTTCCTAACGCAAGAGCAACGCAGTAACCGAATGATATGCCAATCGTCCTTACGTAAAAACATGGGCACGCAGACCAGGCACATGTGCGCACGGGTCTGCAGTAGCGTCAGCTCTGTCGTGCACTCAAATTGCATCTGGAGTTTTACGTGCACAAGTGCTGGAACTGCGTAACGTTTGCAATACCAACATTTATGGATGGGATAGTATTCCAGCGCATGCGCAGATGGGTCTGCCTGTAACTGCAGGTGCCGATTCAGTTTTTTTTATTTGTAAAAGTGTGCGCAGATCCCAGAGTCCGGTACATGTGCTCTTTAAATCGGCACGCCTGCCATGTGGTCTACAAAAAAAATGGCGGATCATTACGCTCACAGTAAAGTGAAGAAACGGACATGAAATCCTTACTCAGGCTCCTGCTAAACTTTACGCCTCCTCAGACCTGGCGTTAAAGGCCCAGCGTCTCGAGCTCAGCCTTTTTAGGGGCCCTTTTACTAAGCTACGGTAAAAAGGGCCCTGTGCTACCGGCAGGAGCCGTTTTTGTCGCATGCTGAGGCCCTTTTTACCGCAGCAGGTAAAAAAGGATGAAAAAAGACATGGCCGCGTGGTAAGATTGCTGTTACCGCATGGCCATGCCCGGGGGTGGGGGGGAGGGGAGCACTTACCGCCACCCAGTGAGGTGGCGGTAAGGGCTCCCATGCTAGGTTTAGCGGTAACCGGGTAGCGCACGGCGCTGCCTGATTACTGCCAGGTAACCCCCCCTGCGGAAATACGTTTTTGGAATATTTCTGCTGGCGCTGAAAGTGCTGGGGGTGAGCCGGTGGTAGCTCCAGACTGGCGTGCTCTAAGCCCGCGGTGGGCTTACTGCCGCTTAGTTAAAAGGACCCCTTGGTCATTTGTGCGTTTCTCTGCATGTGCGCTGTATAGCGAACAGCCTCATTACCATGGATTTTAACATGTTGCGTTGCTGGTGTGTGAGCTTGTGCACAAAGCCCGAAAAAGCCGAGCTAACGGGTACGCGAAGCCTACTGCCCTTGTCAGCATGGGCTCCAGAGTATAGGCAGAAAGATACATCGGCCTTAGAGAGGGTGTAACTTGACGTAGGTCTGTTGTGTGCACTATTGGGGATTATTCTGGGAGCACATTTTACAAAGGCAACATACAGGCAAACGTCGCTCACATAAAGTAGCTGGATTTTTCAAATTTTTTTTGTATAGGCAGCTTGTTATGAAATTATTCTTCCACATTTCTCTAAGGTAGAGAGCATGTGGAAGGTGGTCCATCTCTTGAGATTTAGGCGCAGTATAGAGACTACTGCAATGGGAACTATGCGGGATGTAAAGAACAAACCTTATAGAAACTTCAGACCACTCAAAACGTGGCAGCTAGGCTTATCTTCGGAAAAACGCAATTTGAGAGTGCAAAACCCCTCCGCGAAAAACTACACTGGCTCCCAATCAAAGAACGCATTGCTTTCAAAATCTGCACTCTGGTTCACAAAATCACCTACGGTGAAGCCCCGGGATACATGACAGACTTGATCGACCTACCAACTAGAAACACATCCGAATCAACTTCACTCGTAAGGTAGTGGTGTACAGTTGGGGGTAGTGGGTTTTGGGGGGGCTCAGCAGACATGATAAGGGAGCAATGGTGAGGTGTGTACCTGGGTGCATTTTATAAAGTCCACTGCATTGCCCCCTAGGGTGCCCTATTGCTTTCCTGGGATGTCTGGGGGACCAGTCTACTGAAAATGCTGGCTCCTCCTACATCCGAATGACTTGATTTTGTGCGTTTTGCACTTGGACGTTTTTTGTTTGAAAATGGACCAAAAAACAAAACGTCCAAATCGCAAAACCTTGTTGAAAACAGTATTTTGGAAAACAAAAGATAGACGTTTTTCTTTTTGGAAAATGACCTTCTTTCCTATTCAGATTTTGGACATCATATCGAAAATGCCCCTCCACGTGAATATGCATGAGATTAATTTGCATATACCACCTCCACTGTGGGTATCCTGAAAACCGAACTGGCCGCGTGTGTCCTGAGGACTCGGTTGAGAATCCCTGCATTAGACCAAGGCAAGAGCTACTCAAAGATGATTAACATGCAGGAGCTTCCGAGATCACGTAGCCCCTTCTTGATATATAAACATACGAGAAGGTTCAGGCCCAAAGGAAGAAATCGTACAGCTCTGAAAACCTCAGCAAATCACCTGCAAACAATTTTTTTTTCTAAATGAAGACTCACTTTTGTGTTTGACAAGTTCTATGGCATGTTTTCATTCCTGGAAATGCACGTAGACCCTGGGGGATGTTGTCAGTCATGGTGACTTAGAGGTTCTCCCTCATAGAGAACTGGAATTATGTTACAACAAGTTCTGTGGACAAAACATGAGATTTTGATTTAGCTACGGAGAGCTGGAACTGGTTTCTTCTGCTGCGTCTGCTCCCTTCCACCTTTTGTCCACCATCAACCTTGGCCATTCGGTGGCTTGTTAAAATCAGGATTGTGCTGGGCTTGACCTATGACCCAGCCCAGATCCGAGACAGTACATGGCATTGAGGAGTCACCTAATGGTTAGAACAGCAGCTGAGAACTAGGAAAGCCAGGGTTCAAATCATAGTAACAGTAAATGACGGCAGATAAAGATGCGTACGGTCCATCCAATCTGCCCAACAAGATACATTCCTTTTACATGGTATATGGTACTTTATACCTGAGTTTGATTTGTCCTTGCCATTCTCAAGGTCTGCCCAGCACTGTTCTTGTACTAAGTTCTGACGCTAATGTCGAAACCCCTTAAAATTTACACTCAAGCCCATCCCTATCTATTCAGTCACGATCAGGGCGTAGACCGTAGAAGTCTGCCCAGCATTGTTTTTGTACTAAAAGTTCTGAAGATTCTGGAATCCTAAAGAGTTGCAAGATTCCGGAATCCCAATTAGTAGCAACATTCCATGTAGAACCCCAAAGAGTAACAGAGTAAATGACGGCAAATAAAGACCTGTACGGTCCATCCAGTCTGCCCAACAAGATAAACTCATTTTACATGGTATGTGATGCTTTATACCCGAGTTTGATTTGTCCTTGCCATTCTCAGGGTCTGCCCAGCACTGTTCTTGTACTAAGTTCTGACGCTAATGTCGAAGCCCCTTAAAATTTACACTCAAGCCCATCCCTATCTATTCAGTCATGATCAGGGCATAGACCGTAGAAAGTCTGCCCAGCACTGGTTTTGCTTCCCAAATGCCGATGTTGCCACCCAATCTCCGCTAAGATTCCGTGGATCCATTCCTTCTAAACAGGATTCCTTTGTGTTTATCCCACGCATGTTTGAATTCCATTACCGTTTTCATCTCCACCACCTCCCGCAGGAGGGCAGTCCACTGCTTCTCCTTATAATCTGGGGCATGTCCCTTAACACTCTGTTGTCTCGGGTACAAACTTAGATTGTGAGCCCTCCAGGGACAGAAAAATACCTAAATGCACATCATTTCCATGGGATTCTATCAAGCGGTGGTAAGGGTGGCCCACAGTGGCATCAGTGCATGGGGTTGTTGTGTGCCGATACCATCTTTTATCGCAGCAGGTAAAAGGGCATTTTTCCCAATAGAGCCAGTGAACGGCCATGCACTACTTAAAAATTTGGCACGTGGCCATTTACTGCCAGAGCCCTACAGTAATCGCGCCGTGTGGGGCGCTACCCGGTTACCACCAGGCATGCTTAATCCCCGCCCATTGGCGCTAGAAAAGAAAATCTATTTTCTTGTACTGGAACTACCACCAGAATCCTAGGAGAGCATGGCGGTAGGACCGATTCGCCGCACGCTATCACTAGTCGGTAAAAGGGAACCCTAAGTGTACCATAATTTAATTATCATTTCAGGATGTGAGCACAGATGTTGAAGGATGCCAGCAAAACTTTATCAACCCTCGGTTTCCTGTTGCAACAAAAAATTCAGCATTAAGTACATAAGCCTTGCCATACTGGGACAGACTGAAGGTCCATCAAGCCTAGTGTCCTGTTTCCAATAGTGGCCAATCCAGGTCACAAGTACCTGGCAAGATCCCAAAACAGTACTATACATTTTATGCTGCTTATCCCAGAAATAAGCAGTGGATTTTCCCCAAATCTATTTTAATAACGGCCTTATGGACTCTTCTTTTAGGAAGCTATCTAAACCTTGTTTAAACCCCGCTAAGCTAACTGCTTTTACCACATTCTCTGGCAACAAATTCCAGCGTTTAATTATGTGTTGAGTGAAGAAATGCGCCTGAAAATCTGTGGTGTTTGTCACAGGCAGCAGAAGGGGCTGTGGTCTTACCAATTTTTTTTTTTTTGCTCCACCCGGCATTAGCAGCCAGGGAAGTGGGGGTGCGGCAGGCACAGAGCTTGATTTTCTTTGGTCCTTCCAAGCGTAAAGCTGTTCTGCTGCCCCTGTGCTTGTGGAGCATATTTGCATAATTTTTGCATTTCTATTTCATTTATACAAATAGTAATTTTCCTACAATATTTGTATTCAGATCTATATATTTTTGGAGGTGGAAGAAAGGATCCTTAGAAGCCCTTTGACTGCAACGTGTGACATATTTTAACACCGGATTTTCTCACAGAAATTTTAACGTGGCCCTAGAATGTCTTCTTTTTTTAAAATTTTTGAAGGTCCTGAGCTAATATTTCCATTAGCGGGTGAGGCTTGTAAAAATAATAACGCGGCTGAATTTAGGGTGTGGTTCTGTATATGGCACCTGGAAAATCTGCGCGGAAATCATTTTCGCCTAAGTGTATTCTATAAGATTTAGGCGCGGTATGGAATACACTTAGTTGATACCCCAGTGTCTAAAACTACGTGCATTCATGTACACCAACGAAAATATGGCGTAAATCCCTGCGCATAGATTTACGCAGGTTGGCCCATATTCTACAACAACGTGCGTAAATTTGGGAACGCCCTTTTCCCCACCTGCAACCGCTCCCCTTTTTGGATGCGCGCATTAGAATTTAGGCGCAGTGAGTTACAGCATGCGCTTAGCGAGTTATGCGTGTAAATTCTAATTGCCAATTAGTGCTCATTATTGCTCGTTAGTGCAGTGAACAGTGATTGGCTTAAGCCAATTATCTTGCGCGCATTGTTATGGAACATGCTTAGATTTAGGCGCGATACATAGAATCCGGCAGTTACTGCTTCCAAAAAGGGAACACTCACTTCAGAAGGTGCTAAATCTCTCGTGTTAAATCTGTATTATACAGTTAGCATTGTCTAATTTGAATGCACTAGCTGGATAAGCCTTCCATGCCCGTTCATTGCCCACAACAGAATCTTCCCGAAAAAAAAGCCTGTGATTAACGCACTGACAGGCAAACCGCCCAAAACACGGCAGCCAGACTCATTTTTGGTAAATCACGATTCGAAAGCGCAACACCACTCTGTGAAAGACTCCATTGGCTCCCTATCAAAGAACGAATAAACTTCAAAGTCCACACACTGATCCACAAGATCCTCCACGGAGAATCTCCAAGTTACATGACCAATCTGATCGACCTTCCAACCAGGAACGTATCCAAATCTTCTCGAACATATCTCAACCTTCACCTTCCCACCTGCAAAGGTCTTAAATACAAAACCTACTACGCATCCAACTTCTCCGTTATAGGCAGCCAACTCTGGAACGGCATACCAAGATCCATCCTAACAACCAGCGAACACCTACCCTTCCGAAAGCTGTTGAAAACTTACCTCTTCAAACAAGCCTACCCAAACGACCCAACTTAATTTACGACCCCAATCCACACCACTAACACTAACCATGCCTAAATCCTTCCCCCCACATCTCTACCTCTTGTCCTTCTCTATACAATTGTATTAGCTCTTTGATACTTTGTACCCATACATTGTATTACCTCTTTGATACTTTGTACCCATACATTGTATAACCTCTTGATACTTTGTACCTATACATTGGTGTACCCATACATTGTGTTATCTCTGTGATACTTTGTACCCATACATTGTATTACCTCTTGATACTTTGTACCCATACATTGTATTACCTCTTGATACTTTGTACCCATACATTGTATTACCTCTTTGATACTTTGTACCTATACATTGTGTTATCTCTGTGATACTTTGTACCCATACATTGTAAGCCGCACTGAACCTGCTATCGAGCGGGGTATAAATGCTACAAATAAATAAATTACCGCAAAATGCTTTTCCCCCCTGTGAAGCACACGCTAGCACTTGGTTTAGTAAAACAGCAATTTAGTGATTGGTGCTGGGGAGGAGGGCGATAGAAAAATTGGTTGAGGGGGTGGGGAGGAGGAGGATGAAGAGATTGCAGGGGGAGGGGCACAGGGATATGGAATGGAGGGAGCATCCGGGATGGGGAACAGGAGAACTGAGATGCAGAGGAAAGGGAAGACAGGCGGATAGGAGGGGAAAGTTTTAATCTCACTAGCTGCCACCCCAGAAGGATTCTCCCAACAGAGTGGGCTTCGCAGTTGGAAAGGGAGAGTGGTGGTGCCTCGGATGGGGAACCAGGATGCACCATATGCTTCGAACCTCATCAATGTGGCCCAGGGCAGTAGAAAAAGAAGGATGAGTGGAGGAGTGGCCTAGTGGTTAGGGTGGTGGACTTTGGTCCTGGGGAACTGAGGAACTGAGTTCAATTCCCACTTCAGGCACAGGCAGCTCCTTGTGACTCTGGGCAAGTCACTTAACCCTCCATTGCCCCAGGTACAAATAAGTACCTGTATACAATATGTAAGCCGCACTGAGCCTACCATGAGTGGGAAAGCGCGGGGTACAAATGTAACAAAAATAAAATAGATACTATTGGAGATTCTACATGGAATGTTGCTACTATTGGAGATTCTACATGGAATGTTGCTATTCCACTAGCAACATTCCATGTAGGAGGCTGCGCAGGCTTCTGTTTCTGTGAGTTTGACATCGGACGTCAGACTCACAGAAGCAGAAGCCTGCGCGGCCACATTGGTGATCTGCAAGGGCCGACTTCTACATGGAATGTTGGAATAGCAACATTCCATGTAGAATCTCAAATAGTAGCAACAGTGGAGGAGTGGCCTAGTGGTTAGGGTGGTGGACTCTGGTCCTGGGGAACTGAGGAACTGAGTTCGATTCCCACTTCAGGCACAGGCAGCTCCTTGTGACTCTGGGCAAGTCACTTAACCCTCCATTGCCCCATGTAAGCCGCATTGAGCCTGCCATGAGTGGGAAAGCGCAGGGTACAAATGTAACAAAAAAAAAAAAAGGCGAAACGCCACTGCTATCCTCCTCCGGCTACCAAGCCTCAGAAGCGTGCAGGAGAGGGAGAGCCAAAGAGGTGGCTTCACTCACTCTTCCAGCTTCGTTCGTACAGTCCCTTGGCCTTCTGTTGTGATTTCACTGGGAATTAGGGAATTTTGCATTCAGGGCTGGATTTTTCAACCCTACCGCAGCTGTGGAATTACAGAAGACTGGAGACATGGATCCGTTTTACATGCAGTATGCTTTTTAAGGCACACTAATGAATACACATCCATTAAATCTAGTAATTATAAGCCTGTATGAAAATGCCGAGGGCTTTAGTGTAATTGTATCTATGCTGGTGAGATGGCAGAGAGCAACTGGGGCTTCGAAAAAGGGGATAATGATGGACAGTTCAAGCAAAAACTTAGAGATAGAAATTTGTTTTTTTTAGAATTTCTTCCCTCGTCCCCAATGCAAGTGGGTGCCCAGTTCCACCCTATTGTCATCAATGTGGAGGGTGGGGTACGAGGGAGCTGGAGAAGGAAGTGAAGTGGAGATTGATTAGGATTCTGGCTCACTCCAAGGCAGCTGCTGGACGCACACCAGCTAGAGGAAGCTTTCCAGATGGAAATTTTTGTTGTTGCAAGGGGTACAGAACAGTAAACAATAGATATTACTATATTAGTCTAAACACTGAATTTGTCAGGTGTACAAAATAGCTGTGAACTTGCCCCTCCTATTGTCTTCATTGTGTGTTCCTTTCAGCCACAAATAAATCATTTGATTTCCCAATGCCTGTAGCTAAACTTGAGTGTCCTAGGGGAAATTTCCATTAGCCTGAAGCTGCGGTGAGGAGCACAGGCAGCTGGGAGAGCTTTTTTTTATTTATTTATTTTTATTTTACTTGTTAAATAGTAACATAGTAGATGACAGCAGAAAAAGACCTGCATGGTCCACTCAGTCTGCCCAACAAGATAAACTCACATGTGCCATTTTTTGTGTATACCTTACCTTGATTTGTACCTGTCTTTTTCAGGGCACAGACCGTATAAGTCTGCCCAGCACTATCCCCGCCTCCCAACCACCAGCCCCGCCTCCCACCACTGGCTTTGGCACAGACCGTATAAGTCTGCCCAGCACTATCCCCGCCTCCCAACCACCAGCCCCGCCTGCCACCACCAGCTCTGGCACAGACCGTATAAGTCTGCCCAGCATTTTCCCCGACTCCCAACCACCAGCCCCGCCTCCCACCACTGGCTTTGGCACAGACCGTATAAGTCTGCCCAGCACTATCCCCGCCTCCCAACCACCAGCCCCGCCTCCTACCACTGGCTTTGGCACAGACCGTATAAGTCTGCCCAGCACTATCCCCGCCTCCCAACCACCAGCCCCGCCTCCTACCACTGGCTTTGGCACAGACCGTATAAGTCTGCCCAGCACTATCCCCGCCTCCCAACCACCAGCCCTGTATCCCACATTTTCCCACCTATTTGCAGGCTCAATGTGGCTTCCATAGTGCCGGAGAGGCGTTCGCCGACTCCGGTATGAACAAATACAAGGTGATGCTGTGGTAAAATAAAGTTCATGTGAAACAGACACAATTGGGAATCATAGAGCGGAAGAGTTATGTCCATTACGTGCTTTGGTTTCGTTGTGTTGCAGAGTTCAGACATTTAAGTTGGGTTGGTAGGGTACGCCTTTTTAAACAGGTTAGTTTTTAGTGATTTCCAGAAGCTTAGGTGGTCATACGTTGTTTTTCACGGCTTTTGGTAGTGCATTCCACAGTTGTGTGCTTACGTAGGAAAAACTGGATGCATATATTGATGTATATTTAAGTCCTTTGCAGCTTGGGTAGGGGAGATTTAGATATGTTCGTATTGATCCGGATGTGTTTCTGGTTGGTAGGTCTATTTTTATTTTTGTTACATTTGTCCCCTGCGCTTTCCCACTCATGGCAGGCTCAATGCGGCTTACATGGGGGCAATGGAGGGTTAAGTGACTTGCCCAGAGTCACAAGGAGCTGCCTGTGCCGGGAATCGAACTCAGTTCCTCAGGACCAAAGTCCACCACTCTAACCACTAGGCCACTCCTCCACTGTTGCTACTATTTGAGAGTCTACATGGAATGTTGCTATTCCAACATTCCATGTAGAAGTCGGCCCTTGCAGATCACCAATGTGGCCGCGCAGGCTTCTGCTTCTGTGAGTCTGACGTCCTGCAGGACGTCAGACTCACAGAAACAGAAGCCTGCGCAGCCTTCTACATGGAATGTTGCTAGTGGAATAGCAACATTCCATGTAGAATCTCCAATAGTAGCAACATTCCGTGTAGAATCTCCAATAGTATCTATTTTATTTTTGTTACATTTGTACCCTGCGCTTTCCCACTCATGGCAGGCTCAATGCGGCTTACATGGGGCAATGGAGGGTTAAGTGACTTGCCCAGAGTCACAAGGAGCTGCCTGTGCCTGAAGTGGGAATCGAACTCAGTTCCTCAGGACCAGAGTCCACCACCCTAACCACTAGGCCACTCCTCCATGTAACCCAGGGCTTCGCCGAAGATAATTTTATGAACCAGGGTGCAGATTTTGAGAGCAATACGTTCTTGGATTGGGAGCATTTTGGTAAGGCATTTCCTTAATTTCATTAATGCAAAATGTTTTATTTTTTTTTCCAAAAACCAAAGAAGCAATGAAGGCCTAGTCGGTGCCAAGAAATCATTTCCCACTCTTCTCTGGCAGGTCAGCCCAGGGCTGTAGCAGGAGCACCTTTCTCGAACTTCAAAATATTGTAATCAGTATTTCAGAAAACAGTAATGCACATCGAGAGCTGCCATGCCCAGGAGCTGTGTCTCTTGTAACTGCCCTTCTTTAGCTGTATTCATGCATAATATTGCCTAAAATGTGCTTAGATAGCCTGGCCCTGTCTTGCTGCTCTCAGCTCTCCTTTGTTGTCACAATACAGCTGTTCTGGTAATGAATTAGAAACATGGTGAATGGGGCACTTTTTGCCTCCAGGCTGCCTGGGAACTATCTGATGTTAAGGGGGGTGGGGGGAAGCGGGAAGCACCAAGACCCTGGCAAATTTTGTTGTCATTGGTAGTAGAGGAGTGTGGTAGCCCTGTTAGTCCACTCTTAAGGTTATCAATAGAAATCAAACAAAATAAAACGTGGAAAAGAAAATAAGATGATACCTATTTTATTGGACATAACTTAATACATTTCTTGATTAGCTTTCGAAGGTTGCCCTTCTTCGTCAGATCGGAAATAAGCAAATGTGCTAGCTGACAGTGTATATAAGTGAAAACATTCAAGCATTACTATGACAGTCTGACAGGGTGGGAGGATGGGGGTGGGTAGGAGAAAGGACTTAATAAGGATCTGGGGTTCCTAGCCCATTATAAACCATAAAGCTGTATGTCTCTGTAGATCACCCCACCCCTCACCTATCCACATCCATCCTGTTAGAATATCAATGATATGCTTTGATGTCCCCATGCATACCTCCTACCCACCCCCATCCTCCCACCCTGTCAGGCTGTCATAGTAATGCTTGAATGTTTTCACTTATATACACTGTCAGCTAGCACATTTGCTTATTTCCGATCTGACGAAGAAGGGCAACCTTCGAAAGCTAATCAAGAAATGTATTAAGTTATGTCCAATAAAAAAGGTATCATCTTATTTTCTTTTCCATATTTTATTTTGTTTGATTTCTATTGTCATTGGACAACTTACTTATCCTACCCTACCTCCAAATGATGTGATTGGGTGGTGGGAGGGAGGGGGGAAGGTGAGGCGTAGAAGCCAACTTTCCGAAAAGATTGGGGATTGCAAAAAACCATACAAATTACCCTTCCCTGGACACAGTGGTAGACTTGGTGGGGAGGGCTCAAGGACCCACTGCACCCGCAGAGCTGGCAGCTCTGGGTGGGAGGGTTAATTGCTCCCTGCCAGGCTGCTTTTAGCCTCATCACGGGCACATGCCCATTCAATGTCCTTTAGGTGGCAACAGAAGTAAATCTCCTTTCTTCTTGGCTTTATATCCGGCAAAACACATTGGGGAAGTTGAAAAAAAATGTTAGACATGGCCAAGGAAAAAGCTGATCATCGGAGGAAATGAGACCGAAATAATGCCCACCTGCTAACCGACTGGCATAGCTGCTCCCACTATGCCCTAAACACGCCTCTAGCGTCTGAGCACGCCCCATGGCAGTGGTTTATAACCTGCGGTAAGGATCCCTAAGTGTGGTATTCTTTATAGACTGTGATATTGTTCATTGAATCAAGATAAGAATTCTCTGAGGAATGACTTACAGCATAAGAGCATATCGGTCCTTTTTGGGGTCTGGGCAATGGAATTATCTCTGGATGAATTCTCAAGGTGATTTGATGAAATCTATTGTAGGAAATGTACTCCCCCCTCCCCCCAGGGTGGACATGGGCACCATTCTAATCCAGAGACAGGGAAAAGACCACACCCCCAATCCTTTCCCCACACTCCAATCCTTTCCCCACATCTTTTGGTATTGTCCCACTCTATATAACTATGTTTCTCTGTGATACATTGTAACATACTTTGTGAGCCGCACTGAACCTGCTATCGAGCGGGAAAGAGCGGGGTATAAATGCTACAAATAAATAAATAAATGAAAGAATTCCCTACTTCTCCCTACTTTTCTTCGGTGTTTATAATTTTGAGGATTTTTAAGTTCACCTTTCCAAATGATGATCCAGGCATCGTTAGTACTGTACGTACAATGGGAACACAGAGGTAACGTCTGTGCACTGTCGTGCTGAAGGTCCTTGACTTGACCCCCCAGTTGGGTCTTTCATGCCTCAGCTTGACCAGGGAAGGAAATGCTGCTTAGGTAGATGTTCACCAAACGAGCCAGCTTTGTGGGTTCTGAGCTCAATATTGAGCCAGGCACTTCAGTATGTTCAGGGAGAGGTCATTTGAACTGTGCTAGACACTCCTACTCATAGTAACATAGTAGATGACGGCAGAAAAAGACCTGCATGGTCCATCCAGTCTGCCCAACAAGACAACTCATATGTGCTACTTTTTGTGTATACCCTACTTTGATTTGTACCTGTCCTCTTCAGGGCACAGACCGTATAAGTCTGCCCAGCACTAGCCCCGCCTCCCAACCACCAGCCAAGCCTCCCAACCACCAGCTCTGGTACAGACCCTATAAGTCTGCCCAGCACTATCCCCGCCTCCCAACCACCAGCCCCGCCTCCCAACCACCGGCTCTGGCACAGACCGTATAAGTCTGCCCAGCACTATCCCCGCCTCCCAACCATGTTGGCGCCTGTGGTGTTCACAGCCTGTAGTTGAGGGGGATAGTCATGGTCTGTACTTCAGGGTACAACTGGTATTTCAGTACTTGGTCCCTAGCTGAGGGAGGGACAAAGGGTAGAGAACTGGGGAGGGTGAATCCCTGGGTAATTGTCTAGAGAATGACGTGGGGACGGGAAACCGTGGTAACCGCAGGGATGGGGACAAACTTTGTCCCTGTGTCATTCTCTACTTTGAAGCCTGTTAATGAACTGGACTGTTATTTATGTTTGAGCGATGCAGACAACGATATTTAGATTTTTTGGAAAAACAAGCAAACATGCTGGCCACAACTAGGGAGGGTTGTTTAATTCAGGGCAACTTCAAATCATTCTCCTCAGTAAGGTTCATTTCCAGTGAAGGGGGCATGTAGGGCATTTTCTTATGCCTGGCTAGTGCTGAAGCTAAAAATGAGAGCCCAGAGGCACTGAATAATCTTGCAGCCTTTGAATTCAGGAGGGTGTTTTGGAGGAAAGAGGTGGTTTTATTTCACAATGTTCTGATTTCTTGGCATGCCTTTAACTTTATTTTGCAAACTGTGCTCTTGTATTGGTTGGGGGGGGGGGGGGAGAATTTATTAGCTCTTGGTTGGTGAAAGGGGATGGGACTTGATATACTGCCTTTCTGTGGTTACAATCAAAGTGGTTTACATATTATATACAGATACTTATTTTGTACCTGGGGCAATGGAGGGTTAAGTGACTTACCCAGGGTCACAAGGAGCTGCAGTGGGAATTGAACCCAGATCCCCAGGATCAAACTCTGCTGCACTAGCCACCAGGCTACTCCTCCACTAGCAACATTCCATGCAGAATCTCAGATAGTAGCACCAGAACCTCAAATAGTAGCAACATTCCATGTAGAATCTCAAATAGGCTGGGATTCTGGAATCTTGCTATTCTTTGGGGTTCCACATGGAATGTTGCTACTCTTTGAGATTGTGCATGAAATCTTGTTAATGGGACTTGATATACTGCCTTTCTGTGGTTTTTGCAACTACATTCAAAGTGGTTCACATAGTAAATACAGGTACTTATTTTGTACCTGGGGCAATGGAGGATTAAGTGACTTGCCCAGAGTCACAAGGAGCTATAGTGGGAATCGAACCCAGTCCCCCAGGATCAAAGCCCACTGCACTAACCACTAGGCTGCTCCTCTACTCCACAAAAGGGAATTAATTCAAAATTATGCAATATAAATGCATGAGAATTGGGAAAGCCTCCACCCCCTCTCCAACACACACACTTAGTTCTGCCTCATCTGGTCCAGTCACAACAGCACGGGTAATTTTTACTTATACGGTCTGTGCCAGAGCTGGTGGTTGGAGGCGGGACTGGTAGTTGGGAGGCGGGGATAGTGCTGGGCAGACTTATATGATCTGTGCCAGAGCTGGTGGTAGGAGGCGGGGCTGGTGGTTGGGAGGCGGGGATTGTAATGGGCAGACTTTTACGGTCTGTGCCAGAGCTGGTGGTTGGGAGGCGGGGATAGTGCTGGCCAGACTTATACGGTCTGTGCCCTGAAGAGGACAGGTACAAATAAAAAGTAGCACATATGAATTTATCTTGTTGGGCAGACTAGATGGACCGTGCAGGTCTTTTTCTGCCGTCATCTACTATGTTACTATGTTACATGCCAGGCTGGTGAATATCACATTTTGGGTTCACCCCAGGTTCGCTGTTTACAGTAAACCTTCTGTTGGGAAGCAGATTTTGGGATACTTTGGGTAGCGGATCTGTTTCCGGGATGGATATGTTGGAATCTGGTTTCCCTGGCAGGGACGGGGCTGTGGCAGTTCTTCTGGGGGTTGCGGGTTTTCAATGTCTATTTTGAACTGAAGGGTGTGTACGTGGGGGGAGGGGGTGTACTGAAATTGGCACAGATAATGAGGAAGAGGAGGCAGCCTAATTTTTGGGATGCACTGAGGTGTATCACCTCAGTACTTCTGTAACTCAGCAATGAAGCCCAGCCTTCACCTCTAGGTTACCGGTTCGAATCTGGCTCTGGATGGTAAAGACTGAGAGTCAGTCTAAAGGGAAACCCGTTGTTCACACAGCAACCCTCCTGAGTTTACAGGTGTCCACATGTCTTCAGAAAAAAAAGCATAGACACAGTCTGGCATTAATTAGCATCAGTACTGGCAGAGAAACCATAGACTGTACTGGCCCGGCCTGGAGCCTGAATCACCTTTTTGCACCAAAGGTTGATGCCTACAGAGCAGGACTTAGTGTAGGGCTGTGTTTGCAGCTTGCGCTGCTGTGCGGGTAGGGTCACCATACGTCCAGATTCCCCTGGATATGTCCTGTTTTTCAGGGGACTGTTGGGGGAGTCCAGGCAGTTTTTACCAGCCTGCCCGTTTGTCCAGGTTTCTGGGCGGGCTGGCTGGCTGACGGGCCTTAGGGTACCCTCCCTTAATGCACCTTGGTGGTCTAGTGGTCTCTTCGGGGCTGGAAAGAACCCCACTCTTTCCTGCCCGACACTGCCGCTGACCCCGCTCGCTGCTTCAAAATGGCTGCCAAGATTTCAAGTGGGGGCCTCGCGAGACTCCCACAGAAGTTTCACTTCTAGAACTGGAGGGTCAGAGGGATGGACACTGGGACACAGATCCTGTCACCTCGAGGACTGGAGGGCTCAGGAGTTGGGCACAGGGATGGTACTGCCTGCGCCTCAAGGACTTGAAGGGTCAGGGGACAGGTGCAGAGATAGTCCAGATGTGCTGAATGTTTAATTCAGGTCCCTGAATTAAGAGTGATTGATGACTTCCTCTTCCACGTTCTCCAGTTTTTATCCCTGCTGTGGTTCCATGCCATCGCCTGTTTGCCACTGTTACTTCTTCAGCTGTTTGTGGCACTGCGAGACATGCTGGTCACATTTCTGGTTCCCCTGGCTGCTGGTTCCATGTCTTCTCTGCGTTGCTAGCCTCACAGATTAGCGCCTATGCATGTGACCCAGTTCTGGTCATTTAGGAATGCGAGTGTGACCGAGGGCACAGAAAGCAAACTCTGCCACCCATGCCCGGCAGGAAGTGTAAATAGCAGATCTTGTGGCCAGATAAAGGACTATTGTCTGGCAGGCGGGATGCCTTCCAGCAGCTGCAGTTGCTACTTCTCCATGAAAATCGGAGAATGAGACAATATTTTGCAAGCTTGGGAAAGAAACTGATGAAACAACTTTGAGCGATAAGGCCAGCCGCCCGAGCATTCATTCAGCTGTACAATAAACAGGGCCTAGCAGAACATACGCATTCGGAAATACACTTTAGACCTGTCTTTGTCGAATATCTGTGCAACCATTTTACCTGCTTGAACAGGCAAGGGCAAAATGCAAACTGTGGTAATGGATTGTGAATAATTGGTGGGGTGAGGGAGGGGGGACGAAACGTTTGCGTTACCATCTTGTTTCCTACGAGGACACCGAGGCTCACGGTCTACTTAAAATCCTGATTTCAGCCAGGGCCTGCCCGAGGATACGTGATGCCTGTAATCCAACATTTCTTTCTCTTTCCTAAACCCGCCCCCCCCAATAGTTACTCACCATCTTCCCCTTTGCTTTCCTCTGTCACCTCTGCGTAAGTCGACCCTGCGTCACAACTAACCAGAGAGTGGCATGGAGCTCTTTAAGTTTTATGCTGAAGGGTTCCAGTGGTATCCTGGCCCTTCCCAAACTTGAGCATGTGTGTGTGTGTGTGTGTGTGGGGGGGGGGGGGGGTGCTAAATCCCCAACCACTGCTCTGCCGCTGTCTTTCTGGCCATGCTGGTGCTGCACTAAGCAGAGACATAGGGGCTGATTTTCCAAACAGAAAAACGTCCAACAAGTGGCACCCAGCGGCAGATGGACATTTTTCGTGCAAAAATGTCCAAATCGCTATTTTGGAAATGCATTTTAAAGATGCTTTTTCTATGCCGTTCATCTGCAAGTGCATCCAGATCACAAGGGGGCGTGTTGGGGTCTGGATTTGGGTGTTCTCAAAAATTGGGACGTTTTTCTGCCATAATGGAACAAAGCAAAAATGTCCAGGGCCAAAAGTTCAACGTTTTGGTCTGGACCAGGGGTGTAGCTAAGTGGGGCCACGGGGTCTTGGGCCCCCGTAGATTTGGCCCGTGCCCCCCCCCCCCCGCCGCCAACCCCTTTGACCCCCCCTCCCGCCACCACTGCTATCGGGTACCTTTGCTGGTGGGGGTCCCCAACCCCCGCCAGCCAAAGTCCTCTTCTCAGGCGCGGCCACGTTGCTGATCTGCAAGGACAGGCTTCTGTTTCTGTAAGTGACGTCCTGCACATTGTACGTTGTATGTGCAGGACATCAGGCTCACAGAAACAGAAGCCTGCACGACCGCGTTGCTGATTTGCAAGGGCAGGCTTCTAAATGGGGGGGGGGGGGGCTCAGCGGCGCCGGGGGGGCTAAAATATGCCCCTTCACCTCGGGCTCTGGATCCCTCTCCCGCCGAAGTCTGGCTACGCCCCTGGTCTGGACCTGTTTTAATCATAACTAAGTCACAAAAAGGTGCCATAAATGACCATATGACCACTGGAGGGATTAAGGCATGACCCTCCAAAGATGTGAAAGAAACAGTACATACCAGCCTCTATGTCAGCCTCAGATATTATGGTCAGTCCTACTGGAGTAGCCTAGTAGTCGGTGCAGTGCACTGTAGAGAAGGGGGACCAGGCCCATATCCCACTCTGTTACACTTGTGGTGGAAAGTGTGAGCCCTCCAAAACCCACCCAAACCCTACTGTACCCACATGTAGGTGACCCCTGTAGCCGTAAGGGCTATTGTAGTTGGGTACAGTAGGTTTTTGGTGGGTTTTGGAGGGCTTACCATACAGTTTAAGGGGTAACAGGAGTTTTTATGTGATGTCCACTGCATTGCCCCCTAGGGTGCTCCAGTGCTCTGCTGAGATGTCTGTGTGACCAATCTACTAAGAATACTGGCTCCTCCTACATCCCAATGGCTTGATTTTGTGTATTTTTCCCTTTTTTTTTTTTTTTTTTTTTAAGAAAATGGTCACAAAACCCATTCTTAAAAAAAAAAAAAAAAAAAGTCTAGAAAATGGCCTTTTTTGAAACAAAAAGATAAGACGTTTTTCAGGTTTGAGAATGGCCAAGTTCACCACCTCATTTTTGGATGTTTTCAGGAAAATGTCCAATGTTGGATTTAGACGCCATATCGAAAAAGCCCCTCATAAGCCTCCTAGTGGAAGGTTCGGCTTTGATGGCAGCCAAACACACTTCCTCCTTTTTGGTTGGTGGTGGGATTGAGGGGTGCTGCCAAATTCAATCTCTTAAGGACCAAGGTAATCAGTCTAGGTTTCACCCCACTGCAAGACGAACCTGCACGTCTGAATGTTTTTGTTAATTTTTCTAAAAAAATCAGAACTTCTAATCAATGCATGCTTGAGCAAAAGCCAGGTCTGAATTAGCCTGTCCGTTCTGAGCCAGTGGATGACCGTAATAGCAGGGCTGTCAAATTGCAAACCTTGGAGGGTTGCAAGCTAGTTAGATTTTCAGGACACATGGAGGCATATTTTCAAAGCACTTTGGGAGGCTAAGTTCCATAGGTTTCTATGGAACTTTGGGAGGCTAAGTGCTTTGAAAATGAGCCTCAAGGCATGAATATGCATGAGAGATATATTTGCATGTACTGCCTTCATTGTGAGCAAATGTATATCATGCATATTCATTAGGGATATACTGAAAACCTGACTGGCATACGGCCCTCCAGGATTTCATTTAGAGACCCTTTCTTAATAAGTCTGATATAAATAGAGGCCTCTGGGAAGTTGTGTTTTGTCTGTTTAATTGACCACTTTTCTGTTCTTCCCCCCCAGTCTGTGGGAGTATGGACATTCGGAATGATGTGTCCCAGTTGAAACGGCTGGAGAACTGCACCATCATAGAGGGGAACCTTCAAATTCTTCTGATGTTCGGGACCAAGTCGGAGGACTTCCGAGGCCTTCGCTTTCCTCGGCTCACCATGATAACGGAGTACCTGCTTCTCTTCAGAGTCTATGGCTTGGGGACTCTGGAGGACCTGTTCCCCAACTTGTCTGTCATCCGGGGCACCGACCTTTTCTTCAACTATGCCCTGGTGATCTACGAGATGCCCCACATGCGAGACATTGGGCTGCACGGCCTCACCAACATCCTGCGAGGAGGGATACGCATCGAGCGGAACCAGGAGCTGTGCCACATGAACACCGTAGACTGGACGCTGCTTATGGAGTCGGTGGAGAACAATTATATCGTAGGGAATAAACCAGTGGAGGAGTGTGCGGACGTCTGCCCAGGCATTCTAGATGTGGAGGATACTTGCGTACAGACCAGCTTGAATGGCCGCTTGGAGTACCGCTGCTGGACCTCAAACTACTGCCAGAAAGGTCAGAGACGCACACTGTCTTGTTCTGAGTCATTCCCTTAACACAGGGGTTCTCAACCCAGTCCTAGATAGATCAAGATTTGCATACAGCAGAGGTAGTCCAGGCAAACTTCTCATGCATATTCATTGTGGGTATCCTGAAAACCTGATTGGCTGGGTGTGTCCCGAGGATGGGGTTGAGAATAGAGAGCTGCATGGGAATGGGGTTAGTGGGAATCCGACGAGGATCTCCTTCGTGTCCGTGGGCCTCCTGCAGGGATGGATGCATGCTCTGCGGGGTTCCCACGGGGATGGACACAGATCCTGCGGGGTTCTTGTGGAAATATAGTGCTAGACCAGCCTACCCTTTCCTTGTGTTTCTGCAATTATAATAGCTTTGAAAAAATTAATGGATATGGTTGATAGCATTGAAATCCCTATAAACACTGATAGGGGAAGCTATCAACATGGGCTACTGTTAAGTTGGGTTATATTACCACAAGTTGGGTTATTTTAGTACAGGGGACTGGTGGGGATGGGTGAAATTTCTGTCCCTGTGCAGCTCTCTCTAGTTGAGATCTCTTGCCTTAATAACAGTGTCCTTGCAATGAATTGTGCCCCTCTGTCCAGTAGCATGGTAAATGTCTTCAGAGTGGACCAATCAGGGTCACATTTGAAGAGAAGGCCAACCGTGGACTTGGTATATACCCTAATAAAAATGACCTCAGCCTCATAATGGTGAGGTCATTTTTAATAGCCCATGCGATTTTCATCATCTACTCCTCTGCTTGGAATAAATTCCCGTAACCGGCATCTTGTTCA
Organism: Microcaecilia unicolor; assembly: GCF_901765095.1. Classification (NCBI taxonomy): domain Eukaryota; kingdom Metazoa; phylum Chordata; class Amphibia; order Gymnophiona; family Siphonopidae; genus Microcaecilia; species Microcaecilia unicolor. The sequence goes on from NC_044044.1 coordinate 46,911,544, forward strand.
TGTTGGAACTTAATGGACACTGGGGAAGAATTTTCAGGTGATTGGTGAAATCTGTCACATTTGTGGTTTTGTCGTATTTTGGGTTTGCTTTAGGGAGGGAGTTTGTGATTGGAACAAAGGAGCATCATCTTTTTGGCTCGACAAAAATCTTTTATGTAAACTAAGCTTGCTTTTGTAGCTGCTTCCCTGATTCGATTGAGCTGAAAGTGACCCTAGGGGAAGAGATGTATTACTTTCTGGTGTCGGAGGCTCCATCATCCTCTTCCCGGGCACACAGGACAGGTATAAATGGTCCCTGTCGGCTGGCTGTATAATCTTTGAACAGTCTCTGGACAGACACCAAAAAATAACTGGGGGAGGTAGGTAAGGGTTAGAATAAACCCACCATTTACTGGGCCCTCCCCAGGTGCACAAAAATGTAGAAATGTAGAACTATGAAAACGGGGACATAAACTCCATAAAAACAAAATGACGTCCTTGATCTCCTTTGTCGCTTGCTCTCTCAAGTAATCATCCCTCCTTTCTCCTCCTTAAGGTATCTTATGCCCCAGAGTTCAGTTGGTTTTCAGGCTTACAGCCCCCTCCACTCTTCTCTTATAGGAACAGCTCCCCCCCCCCCCCAGTCTTTCCTTCTCCTCACACAGTATATCCTGTTCAGCAGTGATCGCAGAATCCCAGCGTTTCATCTATGCGAAGTACTGAACATCTTTTTCAAGACACCAGCGTTCTATACAACCAAATCCATTGAGTCTGCCAGAACGGTTCGGGCAGCGGAAGCCATGGGCTTTCTACTATCCTGAAGAGGATTGCTTGTTCCCTCTAAATACTTAATTACTCTGACCTTGTATTTACGCATGACTGCTTTACACAGTCTGGGCAGTAGCAAGCTCCATAATTAGAAAGAAACTCAGTATTCAGTAGATATAATAATATAGTTTATTAGCATCAGTATCTTACCCAAAGGCAGTACAGGCAACCAGGCATTCACATAGTGGAACAGCACTTCACGACACGTCCTCTCTCTCTCTCTCCAGCCTTCTTCAGCCTTCTCCCCTCTTCTGCAGCCTTCTGGGCTGATACCCTTCAGACTGCCCTTTTTATACCCTTCTGACTCTATTCATTCCAATGGACCCTAGCTTTCTCACCAGAACTCTTTGGCCCTTATCAGTTGATAAGAATGACTTCACATGTTCCCAAACCTTCCTCTAGCCCCCTCCCCCCCCTGGATGTTCTCATCCAAATTGCATCTTGACCCACTGCTATCTTCCATTACCCAAAACATCTTCGCTCATGACTTCTTGCAGGTGCCAGTCCCAGCATTGTTGACAAGAGCAAATTGCCCCTCCCTTGTCAGCTCTCTGGGAACTCACTTCAGCATTTGCTGCAGTGAAATGTATTTTGTGTCAGAGATGACCTTTGATTTTTACAGGCCTAGTTCTTAGCCTGAGCCATTGGCCTGTATTTCACTGAGAGGAAGTGACAGCATAATTCTACAATTCATGTTCGGTAAGTTCTCCACACAAAGGCCCCTGAGCCAGGCACTTGGCCGAAACACAGTGCCGTGTCGGGCCTTATGAATTAAGGTTTTTTTCTTCCATCACTTCGTCATCTTGCTGTTCTTGAAGTTGCCCTGCTGGTCACACTACTCCTTTGTTCTGCTCCTCCTCAGCCTAAAAAGACTGAGGTCCTGAGTGGCCCTAGGGTGGGAGACCCATTATTCTGTACACGACACTACTAGAGGATACGAAATGAGACTGAAGGGGGGCAGACTCAAGAAAAATGTCAGGAAGTATTTTTTCACGGAGAGAGTGGTGGATGCTTGGAATGCCCTCCCGCGGGAGGTGGTGGAGAGGAAAACAGTAACGGAATTCAAACATGCATGGGATAAACATAAAGGAATCCTGCTCAGAAGGAAGGGATCCCCAGAAGCTTAGCCGATGGTGGGAGGCAGGGCTGGTGGTTGGGAGGTGGGGATAGTGCTGGGCAGACTTATATGGTCTGTGCCCTGAAAAAGACAGGTGCTAATCAAGGTAAGGTATACACAAAAAATGGCACAGTGGAGGAGTGGCCTAGTGGTTAGGGTGGTGGACTTTGGTCCTGGGGAACTGAGTTCGATTCCCGGCCCAGGCAGCTCCTTGTGACTTTGGGCAAGTCACTCAACCCTCCATTGCCTGCCACATTGAGCCTGCCATGAGTGGGAAAAAGTGCGGGGTACAAATAAAAAATAAAAAAAAAGTACATGTGAGTTTATCTTGGGCAGACTGGGTGGACCGTGAAGGTCTTTTTCTGCCGTCATCTACTATGTTATGTTGAGAATTTAGGGGTCCCGAGCCCCCCCAAGAAGGCTTGAGTGACCTTAATCTGACTCCATCTCTAAATAACACTAGTACTGGGGTCATCAAGGAGTTATTGCCTCTAAGGGAGATTTAGATTACAAGTTATACAATGCATTTATACTTACATCCTTTCATCATTAAGTGAAGCCCACAAATCATCATTCGGAATGAGGAGTTTATTTGCCAAGGTATAAGTCAAATCAGTGATTGACAACAGGCATGTACAATCAATTAATTATAGGAATATAATAAGTTGCAAACAGGTGTTAATTATTTGCTAATGTTTTATAATTTCTTCTACCAATTAGAGGTTTTACAAGGGAAAGCAATTAGGTAATTTGTTAATTCTGCTGGACACATTGGTTTCCCTTGGAGAGAGAGTGCCAACCCTTGTCTCTCTAACTTAAACCAGGAAATACCCTGATTTTTATAGGTGCCCTCAGGATATGGGTAATATGACAGTAGATATACCTGATTGGATCTATGCTAATGTCATGGTTGTCACTGATTGGCTCATGCTAATGAGTAGCTTCTATCTTGCTACGCCTTCCCTGCTCACAGGAAAGTCTCCCTCCTCTCTGGAACAGCTAGTTTCCTATTTTCTTTGCACCTGCTATGACTCACTTATTTCTCAACTTGTTTTTCTAACTTACATTAGAGAAAATTCCACTTTGTAACAGATATGGGCTTCCATTTTGTGTTGAAATCCTCCATTTTGTTTCCATATCTATTGACTTAACTTTTAGGCCTCAATCTGGGCTACAAACTAGGCCATACTTTTCCAGTAAGCTCCCAGTTATGTCAGCCATCAGATTTCTGACTGAGCCAAGGTCTGTAATGGCCTGAGCTCTATGACTGGGCCCACCACGATTCCAGTGGGGGGGGGGGGGGTCCCTGGCTGTACCATAATTATACATTCCCCACTTGTCACCCCCTCTGAGGAGGGGTGACACAAAGCTCGTCAAGCTTGTCATCATCCATTCCAGAAGGTAGCAAGCTATCAAACGAGAGGGCGAGTTTTGGTCTTAGAAATTGCTAGAAGGTATGTGGGTAATAGCAATTTCAGGTGGATCATACTAATAAACATTTTCAGGTCTTTCTATGGCTTCTATTATATCTGTTGCATAGTGCATGGGGAGATAATCTAATGTATGTATCTCAGTGGTCCTCGGAAGGAATAGTGGTTTTGATTAAGCATTGTTATGGTGGCTCAACAAATATATGGTTAGTATTCAGATTGCAAGCTGTTTAAGGTTGTAGGTATTCAGAATCCTTAAACAGATCGGAATTCCTGGACCTTACTAGTACTCATCATTAGCATCCAATCATGAGCACTAAAAAGTGGATAGGAAGTATGAGGTTGCCTCATACAGCAAAAAATGGTCAATCCTAGGAAAATTTATATTAACAAAGGTCATGCATGTATCTTGACATATGCATAATGACCTGGAAGTATGGGAAGCATTTTATATATCCGTTACCCCACTTGGAGCTTAGCCAAACCTACAGAAAGACATGCAGCTTAAGTAAGCCTACACCAAAGTTAAACAAATGCATAACTGGTTGATACTAACAGGGTTTACACCTACATTATGATATCATAGCCAGTATTAGGGTTTGATGTTACCCTTGTATCGGAGAATATCAACTTCAATTTAAATTAAACTCTTAGAAAAACAATCAGAACAATACAGGAAATATTAGGAAAATAAAAATAAAACCTTTTCATTATATAGACAGGATTACTGCTAAACTGAAAATAAAACAAAATATGAGTCTATAATGTCCATAAACAGCAACTGTAAATCTCAAATGAAGTATCAGTTCTTAATCCTCTTTCATCGATCATGGTTGAGGCGGTGGAAGCGCTGAAGAATCTGGACGGAGATCTGGAAGATCTAACAGGGCTGGATTTTCAGACTGGCCTGCTGAAGGGAGTGGCTGGTCTTGAGATGGTTAGGCTGGTAACATCTGGTTCTGCGGCTGAGTAAACACGTATATCTTTCACATGGACCCAAAACTTGTGATCCAGTAGTTTGCAAGGTGTAAAGATTATTGCCACAACCTTGGGGGATCTAACATCATTTGGGCCTGGATAAATCTTGAAGACGTACTTGTGGTGTACAAACTTGGATCTTTCCATGTCTTTATTCTAGGCATACACCATCATAATCAGTCCATCAAGAATCAGAGGCTGGCAAAGGAATAAGCAAAATAACTGTATGCCTGAATGATACATCGCTATATCTTGGTGGGCATAATCAGTGTGAATTGAATAAGCAAAAATAATATATAAATGTCAAGAGAAATGAAAGACAATGTAAACATGGAGAAATCAGTGCTAATTAAGTGCAAAAACAAAAGGGAAACCAATTTACATAAATAGGTAAGGATCAGAGCTTCAAGTTAATTCAACTTAAAATTAAATTTAAAAAATTGGAATTGGGATTTGGAATTGGGAAATTGGAATTGGGATTTGGAATTGGGATTTGCATAATATATCCCCACTTCTGGCTTGCATAATGTGCGAGACAGATTGGTAATTTTTACGAAGACATGATCAAATAACAATGGTTAAGTATATGGAACAAAAAAAGTACAAAAACTAACAATAAAAATTTAGAGATGATGGTAAATGTTCAAGTTATTGATGTATGGAGGGCAATGTGTTGCAATCTATCGCCAATAGATATGGAATCTTCACCTGCGATGACTAACATTCACCAAGGGTTGAGCCCTCAGCTGCAGGAGGCCAGCAGGACTTACGAGCTAGATGATTCAGAAAGAAGGGTAGCTTAGGAAACAGTCATGGTCAAAGCAGAAGACTAATGTGCAGAGATTTAAAACTCATAACTAGTCCAGGTGATGGAAGTATCTTCTGAAATCACGGTCGCTGTCTGTTGTAATAGAGAGCTCATACGTAAAGTGCCATGTAAGTTCTGGAAAAGATGAGCCTGCAAAAATATTTAATACAGCAGAATATTTAAGAGCATAACCAAGCAGGTCTAAATTAATGACATCATTTGGACAAAAGAAAATCCTCATTGGAGAAGTTGGTGCTCCTTTTTCTGGCCAGAGGTCAGTTGCAGTAGAAGTACTAAACTGGAATAGAGGCGGTAGATCAGGAATTGGATTTGCAGTCTTCACTCAACCTACAGGACTTAATAAATAGAGATGACATACGAGTAATGCCTAGTATTTAAATCTTAGTACAGGATCATTAGAAAGAAAAAATCAAAGAATGCATTGTTAGTTCCTTGGGGCACCATAATTATACAGTTACTTGACTCCTGGGGGGGAGGAAGCCAAACTCCTCCCTAAAGTCTTGGTTCTACTGCCCCAGAATAGGCCCCTCCCCTTCATTAGCTTGATTGGCTGTGCTCTGGAGCAAGGCTCCAGAATGTTCCTCCTGCCACCGCACAGGAATGCACACGGTGGCATCCTGCCATACTTTTATTTATAAAATATAAAATTTAAAAGCCAGTCTCGGCTCATTGCAAGTTCCTGGAATCCCTGATGAAGGTCCTGCTTGGGGATTGGAGCGTCAGTGTGTCAATGTGCAGATTGTTTTTTTTAAGTCACACACAGACCGGCTTGCTTGATTCTTCTCTGCAGTTATGATCCAGAAGTATCGCTGTACAGTATGTGTCGGTGCAAAGCCAAAGCCTTTCCCGTGTCCCTGCACAAAAACGTAGACAATGACGACAGATTAAGACCTACCCAGTCTTTCCATCCTCCATCCTCCCTATCACTCCCTTAGAGATTCTAGGTACGTGTCCCAAGCCTTCTTGAATTCAGATACTGTTTTCATCTCCACCGCTTCCACCGAGAGACCTTTCCATTAATTCACCACCCTTTCCATGAAGAAGTATTTGCTCAGATTACTCCTGAGTCTCTCTCTTTTACCTTCATCCTGTGCCCCCTCGTTCCAGAGCTTCCTTTCAATTGAAAGAGATTTGCCTCGTAGGTATTTAAATGTCTCCATCATATTTCCTCTCCCCCGCCTTTCTTCAAAGGTGGAGCCCTGTTTGAATCTGCATCTCTTTCCTGCTCACGTAAATGGACTTAAAGGAGGTAATCTATTTTATAAGGGCAACCTAGGGTCAGTGGCATAGCGAGGGTGGCTGCCACCCGGCGCGGTTCGCCATGACACCCCCCCCTCGGCGTATCACCCAAGCTCCCCCCGAGTGCATTCTTGCCTGCCGTGTGCACGCCGCTGGGGGGGGGGGGGGGTCGGTTCCACTGGTTCCCTGCTCCCTCTGCCCCGGAACAGGAAGTAACGTGTTCCGGAGCAGAGGGAGCAGGGAACCAGCGGAGCCGACACCTCCCCAGCGGCGTGCACCCAGGGCGGACCGCCCCCACCGCCCCCCCCCTTGGTACGCCACTGGGAAGTCTATTCCAGGCATATGGAGCAGCAAGATAAAAGGTACGGAGTCTGGAGTTAGCAGTGGAGGAGAAGGGTGCAGATAAGAGAGATTTACCCAGTGAACGGAGTTCCCGGGGAGGAATGTAGGGAGAGATGAGAGTGGAGAGGTACTGAGGAGCTGCAGAGTGAATGCACTTATAGGTCAATAAGAGGAATTTGAACTGTATGCGGAAACGGATAGGGAGCCAGTGAAGTGACTTGAGGAAAGAGCTATAATATGAGCATAGCGACACTGGTGGAATATAAGTTGTGTGGCAGAATTTTGAACAGATTGAAGAGGAGAGAGATGGTTAAGTGGGAGACCTGTGAGAAGCAAGTTGCAATAGTCTAAGCGAGAGGTGGTAAGAGTGTGGATAAGCAGGGCCGTGCCAAGGGTCTCTGGCGCCCCCTGCAGACTATCCATTGGCGCGCGCCCCCCGGACCTGCCTGGCTCCAAGGCGCGTGGAAGAGCCGAGCGCTGCTCCCCAAGCTGCCGTCTGGGGCACGATGGATGAAATGGCTGGGTTTAGCCTGCAAAGGAGGCTCTCAGCATACTTCTCAGTCAGCCTGAGCCTCCTCCCCTCCTTCCCCGATTCCCCGGTGCTTTAAATTTACCTCGCTCTGCCTCCGACGTCTGTGCAGCGTCAGTGAAACGCTGCCTGTCTGACGTCTCTCCACCAGCCTTCCCTTCGCTCGTTCGTTCCCTCTGTGTCCCGCCCTCAAGGAAATGACGTCAGAAGAAGGCGGGACACAGAGGGAACGAACGAGCAAAGGGAAGGCTGGTGGAGAGACGTCAGACAGGCAGCGCTTTCACTGACGCTGCGCAGAGGTCGGAGGCGGAGCGAGGTAAATTTAAAGTGTCGGGGAATCGGGGATGGAACGGAGAAGTAAGTTTTTTTTTTTTTTTTTAAATACAACTGGACGGCGCAACGCCCTTGAAGGCAGGCGCCCCCCTGCGGCGCTTACCCCGCTTACTGTGTTGGCACGGCCCTGTGGATAAGGGTTCTGGCAGTGTGCTCAGAACCCTCTTCCCCAAATTTACCGTCTTTTTCCATTCTCCAAAAGCTGGCAGTGGCAGTGATTTCCATAAGCTGCCTTGACGCCGGCAGCGGCCTCTTCTCTTTACTGCGGCCCGCCTCTGAGGAAACAAGAAGGTACGTCAGAGAGATGGACTGCAGTAAAGAGAAGAGGCTGGTGTCCGCGTCGAGGCAGAGTGTGGGAATCACTGCTGCCGCCTTTTGAAAAAGAATGTAAACTCAGGGAAAGGGGTGGAGGAAGGAAAGGGGAAATGGCGCTCCAGGAAGAGTGTAGTCTGAGGCCCCTGCCTCAGGTGGCCTAATGGTAGGGCCTTCACTGAGCTCTCCCCTTACCGCCAGTTATAGAGCTGCTGCAACTGGAGGTCTCTCTTAGGTCATTTCAAATGTGGGTGATAACTTTCTGTGCACTTACCTCATGCTCGTACATATCATAGTAACATAGTAACATAGTAGATGACTGCAGAAAAAGACCTGCACGGTCCATCCAGTCTGCCCAACAAGACAACTCGTATGTGCTACTTTTTGTGTATACCCTACTTTGATTTGTACCTGTGCTCTTCAGGGCACAGACCGTATAAGTCTGCCCAGCACTATCCCCGCCTCCCAACCACCAGCCCCGCCTCCCAACCACCGGCTCTGGCACAGACCGTATAAGTCTGCCCAGCACTATCCCCGCCTCCCAACCACCAGCCCCGCCTCCCACCACCAGCTCTGGCACAGACCGTATAAGTCTGCCCAGCACTATCCCCGCCTCCCAACCACCAGCCCCGCCTCCCACCACCAGCTCTGGCACAGACTGTATAAGTCTGCCCAGCACTATCCCCGCCTCCCAACCACCAGCCCCGCCTCCCACCACCAGCTCTGGCACAGACCGTATAAGTCTGCCCAGCACTATCCCCGCCTCCCAACCACCAGCCCCGCCTCCCAACCACCGGCTCTGGCACAGACCGTATAAGTCTGCCCAGCACTATCCCCGCCTCCCAACCACCAGCCCCGCCTCCCACCCCCAGCTCTGGCACAGACCGTATAAGTCTGCCCAGCACTATCCCCGCCTCCCAACCACCAGCCCCGCCTCCCAACCACCGGCTCTGGCACAGACCGTATAAGTCTGCCCAGCACTATCCCCGCCTCCCAACCACCAGCCCCGCCTCCCAACCACCGGCTCTGGCACAGACCATATAAGTCTGCCCAGCACTATCCCCGCCTCCCAACCACCAGCTGTGCCACTCAATCTCGGCTAAGCTCCTTAGGATCCATTCCTTCTGAACAGGATTCCTTTATGTTTTCCTTTCACAATGCAATTTTATGTGAGGTGTTTTCCACTTTGCAGAAAATGCTTTATACGATTATCCCCTAAATGTGTTTTAAAAATGCTCCACAAATACTGTCCCTCCCCCCCCCATGCCCCCCAGAAGCCTTCCTGAGAAGATTTCACTCTCTCTATTCTCATATCTGCCTTGGTCTGTCTTGGCAAGTTGCTCCTCCTTGGCTTTGCAGCTCTAGCGGGTCAAACACTCCCTCCAGAGATGACAGGTCAGGGAAATTGGACGCCAGGTGTATCCTTCAGGTGGGAGCCGGGCCACCCTGCTCACTGTTCTTGCCCGTGTTTACAGAGCGCAGCATAAATACAAACCTCTCTCCGCTCATTTGCTGTAAACAAAGCCTGCAGTGAAGTCTGCACTGTAAACACAGATTCTTATCTCTCTTGCAGGCCGCCTCCTGCTGCTCTGTTGTAACTTTTTTTATGATTTTAGTTTCCTTTCAAGACTGTCATTTGTACATAAGTATTGCCATATTGGGACAGACTGAAGGTCCGTCAAGTCCAGTATGTTGTTTCCAACTGTGGCCAATCCAGGTTACAAATACCTGGCAACAGTGGCGTACCAAGGGGGGGGGGGGGTGTGGGCAGTCTGCCCCGGGTGCACGCTGCTGGGGGGGGGAGGTGCTGCGCGCCGGTCAGCTTCCTTCGTTTCCATGCTCCCTCTGCCCCGGAACAGGAAGTAACCTGTTCCGGGGCAGAGGGAGCATGGAAACTAAGGAAGCTGACTGGCGTGCGGCACCCCCCAGCGGCGTGTGGCGGGGAGGGGGGGGGGTTCTTTCGACGGGGGGGCGTGGCGCATTGGCGATCTGCCCCGGGTGTCAGCCCCCCTAGGAACGCCACTGCCTGGCAAGATCCCCAAACCGTACAATAAATTTTATGCTACTTATTCTAGAAATAAGCAGTGGATTTTTCCCAACTCCATTTTAATGATGGCTTATAGCCTTTTCTTTTAAGAAGCTATCCAAACTTTTTTTTAAAACCTCGTTAAGCTAACTGCTTTTACTACATTCTCTGGCAGCTTACGATCTGGTTGCCAGTTACCTCCATAGACTTCAGAGGTACCTCCAAATATTTCCTCCCATGCCATTCAACTCCAGAGACTTGAAGGGCATCCCTCTCTCCGGTCTTCATCACGGCATCTCAAATCTCACACCCCTCAGGGGCTTTAGTAGCTTGGCAATAAATAATTTGATATGACTCTGGAAGGATGGTACATCTAGGTTAAATCACAATTTCGGAATGATTGAGCAGTGTAACAGCACTCTAGCAATGTTTTAATAGAAACAAGAGAACTTGTGAAGAAATGGCACCTGTAGAGAGGCAGGATAACACAACGTTGCCAGTCCTGAAGGGACAAATGTCCTATGATTAGGCATGATTTTTTTTTTTGACTTTGCTGTTTACACATCCAGATGCTGTCATTTAATTTCCTTCCAGTTACTGCATTGATATGAGTACTGATATATTTCTCTCCCGACAGCTAAACACCTAAGCCATGGCCTCAACAAGACGTGTGTATCGCTGAGAGTCAATCGATTAAATACATCTTCGTTACACAACTAATGTGTTTGTCCACAACTAATGTGCTTTTTAAACTAGGGATGATCTGAGTTGAGAAATGGGCTAATGGTTAGTGCAGTGGGCTTTGATGCCAGCATTCTGGGTTCCATCCCCACTTCAGTTCCTTGTGTCATTTAACCCTCCATTGCCTTGGGTACAAAAACCAAGATTGTAAGCCCTCTAGAGACAGAGATTGTTATCTGCCTTGAACTTGATTGTTAGCAGATTATAAATCTACACACATCCAGGCATCACCACATATATTTTTGTATATTTATTTATTTGGATTTTTGCTCACACCTTTTTCAGTAGTAGCTCAAGGTGAGTTACATTCAGGGACTCTGGATATTTCTCTGTCCCAGGAGGGCTCACAATCTAAGTTTGTACCTGAGGCAATGGAGGGTTAAGTGACTTGCCCAAGATCACAAGGAGCAGCGGCGGGATTTGAACCGGCCACCTCTGGATTACAAGACCAGTGCTCTAACCACTAGGCCACTCCTCCACTCTGTAGAACTGAGGTGCAGTGGTGCGCCAGTCAGATGTCAGTGGCAGGGCAGCTGACTGCTTTGGAGTGGTGAGCGATGGCCTTGCCAAGGCCTGCAGACCTGACAGGAATAATTGTTTGCACTGTAATATGTGAGTGGAGGAAACCATTTGGTCAGTACAGATGGATTCACAGTCCTTCAGAATCCCCCTGCTTCCTTCTGGTGCCCTGTTCCCTTCATCCCCAGGGAATAAGATACCTGTTTAACATTTTTTCACTAAAACTCCCGTAGGCATTCTCTCACCTTTGTTTCCATGAGGCCAAACACATATCTGGTGGAAGGCCCTTAGCAGCAGGTCTTGAGAGAGACCTCCAGAACTCGGCCTAGCGAGGAGGTGAATTTAAACTTTAGTCACATAGGAAAGAGAAGTGGAAATTAGGCCCAGATGAGAATGGGGAACTATTTTCCAAGACCTCCCTCTGGTGGAAGGAAAATTTGTTATGTTTTGTGTTGTGGGTTGGGTTCATTTATGATGAGTTGGGCCATTAAGTTGTGTGTATCTCTGCTATCTCTTTCCATCTGCTCACTGGGCAACCCCCCCCCCTTTTTTTCGGCACCTCTGTGCAGTGCATGGGTAATATTTGAGATTCTCCATGATGTGGCTAGTGATCCAGAATGAGAATTGGTACAGACTTTGGGGATGGAGCCACCTGATAGACTGCTCCGAGATGACATACCTGCTCATCTATATCCCCTCTCCCCTCCGCTATGCACCCATCTGCTCTTTGGCCGTCAAACTGGACAATAAGTTGGGGAGTAAGAGGAAGAAAACTTAAAACAAGCACTTTTTGAAACTAACAAAGGAGCACCAGTAGCTGGACCAAGTGTGGGGCTTTCTTATATAGTTATTCTTTTACAGTGACTTGTTCTGCTCAAAAGTTGGCTAGCGTTTTGACTGCTCTATTTCCTGTCTAGAAAACAAGAAATTAAGTTAATTATTGTTAAGTTGTTTTGGTTTCAGGCTGCTGGCAGGTTGGTTTCCTGCCACCCATGTCGTTGGTGTGGGAAACGATGCCATCTTCAGCTAGACAGGAAGACGCTGGATGTAGAAGTTGGAACAGAAAAAATGACCCCAGTGATCAAAACATCTGCTCTTAGGAGTAGCCTAATGGTTAGAACAGTGGGCTGAGAACCAGAGAAGCTGGGGTTCAAATTCTGATGACCTTCCTTGTGACCTTGACAAGTCAGTCAACACTCTATTACCTGAGGGTACAGATCTAGTTTGTGAGCTCTCTAGGGAAGGTTGAAATACTTACTGTACCAGAATGCGACTCACCTTGTACCACTAATTAAACACTGCCCTGGCTTTCATCAGGGAGCCTGAACCAGTAGCGTAGGCTGACCTCAATTTTTGGGTGGGCCTGGGGGTGGACTGGGTGGGCATGACCCACATATTTCCTCTCCGTCCATCCCCCTCCTGTAAAGATAAATACCTGGGCTGGCGGAGATCTCCGGGCCCTGCCAGCTGAAGAATCTTCTGGAGGCCCCCAAGGCTTGAGAAGTCTCATCCCTGCTCCAGTCACCAGCGTGGCGGGAAGCAGCGTTCAGTAGCGTTGCCTGCGGGCCTGCCTTTTAAAATAATTAGTCTCCCCAGGCTCCGCTGCATTTACTTCTTCGCTTGTCGCAAAGCGCTGCCGTTTGCACGGGCAGCTCCGCTCACCTTTGCCGCGTCCATCCGGCTCTCTCTGATCCACTTCCTGTAGTGGGTACGTAGGGCCAGATGGACGCAGCAAAGGGGAGCGGAGCTGCCTGTGTGAACGGCAAAGCTTTGCGGCGGGCGAAGAAGTAAATGCAGCGGAGCCTGGGGAGACAAATTATTTTAAAAGGCAGGCAGGCACCGCTGCTGAACGCTGCTTCCCGGACCCGGCGGAGCCGCAGGAGAAAAGGTAGCGACAGCAGCAGGATGTTGGATGGGCGGGCCTGGAGGGAAAGTGGCTGGGCCTGGGCCCGTTCAGGCCCGCCCGTGGCTACGCCCTGAACTACCAGGCACAGAATCTCTTCTTAGACCTTCTCATCTTGGCTTTCTTGTACAGCTGTTGTCGGGGAGCTACCAGACATGGCCTTCCTCCTTCCTCACCATTCAGGCCTTATCAGGAAACCATCAAAGATGGACTCCCTCCTTCCTAGCCAGTTGCTAAGAGGGCGCCATTGAGTTTGGTCTGTCTTCCTTCACGCTATTTCCCAGCACATTTCACACCCTTTTGCTTCTTTTTCATTGACCCTAGTCCTGACGTTTGACACACCTTAAGGACACGGGCCATTATCAGGATAATTCTGTATTATTCTTTGATATTAGAAGACCATTAAATGCAATCCTGTAACCCGATGTTGCTTTCTGAATTCTCTCCTCAGTTTGTGCCTGTGGCCCTGGGATTGCCTGCAACAGCGCTGGTGGCTGTTGTCATCACGAGTGCCTGGGTGGTTGTAGCCAGCCTGGTGATAGCCGAGCCTGTGTGGCGTGTCACCGATTTCACTTCAAAGGCCATTGCCTCAACTCCTGTCCACCAAAGACTTACGAGTATGAGGGCTGGCGCTGTGTGACGGCCGAGTATTGCGCTAGCCTGCGCAAGGTCACGGAGAACCCCCGTGACTCATCTAAGTTTGTCGTGTACCAGAACCAGTGCCTGGCTGAGTGTCCATCTGGCTATATGAGAAATGACAGCAGGTAAGGAGCAACCTTGGAGTATCTGCCTCCCTCCAGTGTTATGTACTCCTCTTCTGTGGAATTAGTGTGATATATACACCACTGATAACATCCTTTTCCTTGGTTCAAGCTCCATTTACCACTACCCTCTATCTCCTTCCACTTAATCAGTTTTTAACCCAATCAGTCACTTTAGGACCCATACAGTGTGATATATATACTCCTCTCCAGTGTTGGTAGTGTGATGTGATATGGTGTTGTTCATGTGATTATCCCCCGCTCAAGTGTCTTCCATGTAGATATATTACTCTTATATAGAAGGCTGACCCCCTAGTGGTGATACTGTGAGATTACTGCTAGGGATCAGTGCAGCCATTTTGAATCCATAGCCAGATGCCCCATCCCATTATTCTTTCAGGGATCACCTCTGGGTAAGTCCTTGAGGTGGCCTGGGGCCTGAGGAGATTGAAACAGGGGGGCATGGGGTAGATTGGGTGGGTGGGGGATTGGGGGAGTGGAGTAAATACAGGATCCCCTTATGCACTCCTAGCCAATATTCGGCAGGGACCTGCATATGTGCCAGCAGCAGCCAGCACAAGTCCAGTCGAGCCCGGATATTCAATGCTGGTGGTTGAACAAGGCCTACCATTGAATATTATTTATTTAGGTTTTGCTCACACCTCTTTCAGTAGCAGCTCAAAGTAAGTTACATTCAGGTACACTGGGTATCTCCCTGTCCCCAGAGGGCTCACAATCTAAGTTTGTACCTGAGGTTAAGTGACTTGCCCAAGATCATGAGCAACAGTGGGATTTGAACCGACCATCTCTGGATGTCAAGTCCGGTGCTCTAACCACTAGGCCACACCTCCACTCTGAGCCTATTTTAGCTGGCGGGGGTTAGCAATTAAAAAAAGCCAACTGCCATCAGCTGAAAATTGACTGAATAGTTTTTCTGTGTGGGTTACCCTCCACACCTCCCTCGCCCCCTTGGAATCCTGATGTTGTACCATTTGGGTTGACGCCATCGTACCATGCTGTTACCCCTATGCTTCCTAACCATCCTCTTTGGCACTAGGATCCCCTACCTCCTTCTCCCACCCTTTTGAGTTCCATTACTGCTTTGGTCTCCACTATTTCCTGAAGAAATATTTTTGCTCCCGAACCTACCCCCGGAACCTCTTTTTCTACTACTACTACTACTATTTAGCATTTCTATAGCGCTGCAAGGCGTACGCAGCGCTGCACAAACATAGAAGAAAGACAGTCCCTGCTCAAAGAGCTTACAATCTAATAGACAAAAAATAAATAAAGTAAGCAAATCAAATCAATTAATGTGAACGGGAAGGAAGAGAGGAGGGTAGGTGGAGGCGAGTGGTTACAAGTGGTTACGAGTCAAAAGCAATGTTAAAGAGGTGGGCTTTCAGTCTAGATTTAAAGGTGGCCAAGGATGGGGCAAGACGTAGGGGCTCAGGAAGTTTATTCCAGGCGTAGGGTGCAGCGAGACAGAAGGCGCGAAGTCTGGAGTTGGCAGTAGTGGAGAAGGGAACAGATAAGAAGGATTTATCCATGAAGCGGAGTGCACGGGAAGGGGTGTAGGGAAGGACGAGTGTGGAGAGATACTGGGGAGCAGCAGAGTGAATACATTTATAGGTTAGTAGAAGAAGTTTGAACAGGATGCGAAAACGGATAGGGAGCCAGTGAAGGGTCTTGAGGAGAGGGGTAGTATGAGTAAAGCGACCCTGGCGGAAGATGAGACGGGCAGCAGAGTTTTGAACCGACTGGAGAGGGGAGAGGTGACTAAGTGGGAGGCCAGCAAGAAGCAGATTGCAGTAGTCTAAACGAGATTGTTCTTCTCTCTAGGTCATGAAACAGCTGTGTTCACTATAGGATGAAACCAAAAAGAATGTCCTGTGATAACGTGTTTCTCCTTTTCCTCCTCCTCCTCCTTCAAGCATCTTTTGCCACAAGTGTGAAGGACTCTGCCCTAAGGAATGTAAAGTGGGCGTGAAGACCATCGACTCGGTACGGTTGGCCCAGGAGCTGACAGGCTGCACCTACGTGGAGGGAAGCCTCATTATCAACATCCGCAGAGGCTGTTAGTATCCTGTTTCATTATTTTATGGTTCTCTGCTGCGTGATGCTCACTTCCTCTGCCATGATGCGTGGGTAGTGGATAGGTAATTTGCTGTTGTATTTCTGCAGGAAACCTTGCTGCTTTCTCATTTTGCTGGTGAAAAATAGATTTGAATTTTCGAGACTTTGGGGCCCCTTTTTAGTTTCAACAGTTTTTTTTAATTGACGAATTTCAATTGTTTAAACATACAGTCAACAAGTCTAAAACGAAACACATCTTCATCAATCTTTTAACAATATGGCCCTACCCCATCCCCCAGATCATGTTAACCTAACGACAACTGATGTGTCTACCAATCCCGCTGCTCAATTTGTCCCATACCTTATACTCCCAACATCAGCAAAACACATATTATACCATGAGGTCCATCAGACCAATCTTCATATTGACCCCTCCCCCCCGTGCTCAAGCAGTCTGACCCTACCCCGAATTGACCATATACCTTCTATCCCATAGAACTCCCTTCCCTAAGTCAGCTTTTACTTGGATCATTTAATGGTTCGTTACAAATATCGAAGATTGGGGCCCCTTTTTACAAAGTGCCGCCGCTTTTCCACGCGTCATTTCGGCACTATCTCCAGGCTACCGCAGGATCCCAGCAGTACTGTCTGCCCTCAGTGTTTTACAAAAATATATAAATAGGAAATTTGTGACTATAACCCTTATTTCAAATGCATTATTATAAGGTAAAGAAACCACTGAAAAAAAAATGTGTACAAAATTATATTTAAATATATTCTAAAAATCAATTTTGAATATGAATTGAAAAGTGCTCAGTTCGCACATCAGTCATTATAAACGTGATTGGCTGAGTAGAGAACCATCACCACACTTTTGGTGTTCTCAAAGGTCCGGGTCCAATCACAATAGACCCCTTAGCGCCCCCCCGGAACAGCGCGACACCCCTCCCTGGCAAAATAACCCCCCGGGTGCATGCCGCTGGGGGGTGGGTGCCGCGTGCCTGTCGGCTCTTCATTTCCATGCTCCCTCTGCACCCGGGGGAGGGGTTTCTTTCGTCGGGGGGTCGCGCTGCACCCGGGGGGTTATTTCGCCGGGGGGGGGGGGTGTCGCGCTGTTCCGGGGAGGGGGCGCTGCACCCGGGGGGACGGGGTGCATCGGCAATCCGCCCTGGGTGTCAGCGCCCCTAGGAACGCCACTGCCCAGTGTTCCCTTCCTATCTGGTATATCTCTTTGGGTTTCTGCGCCCCAAATGCATCACTCTGTACTACTTGACATTAAATTTTAACTAACTATAAAAACCCCGGGAAATAAAAAAACATGAATAATCTCTACTGCGTTCCTAATGACTATTAATGGGGAACCTCCCCCCCCCCCCCCCCCCCCAGTAGTTTATAAGCAAAATATCAAATTAACTAAAATAGTGAAATGAAACAAATGTGCTCAGTTCTATTCTGTTCAAACCATTACATCCCCAGGGCAAAATGCGGTAGAATCAGAGGAACCATCATCGCACATGTAGGCGTTCAAATATATAGATGGCATGTACATACACGACTGCCTTCCATGGTTAAATACAACTGGTAAATCAATATATATATAATCACCCTCCTCTAGGGAAGTATCCTATATGCAGTTAATATACAAAATACAACGCCTAAATATTGTGCTAATAATGCATGAGAGTTGACAAACACATATGCTAGTTTGTCATAAATAAGTAATACTTGTTTGTTCACACATCAAACCTCGCTTGTGAATTGTTACCGTAGCTCTCTTCCGCTCATGTCGTTCTGATTCAATCTCCCCCATTGAATATCCCAATACCGTGGCTTAATCAAGGCACGCGCTGAGCTCCAATGTTTCAGCACGGTCACACACAATCCATACCATGTCCCCTTGACTCTGGCCGAGTTTTGCTACACTTTTAAAAAAGGACTTGCATATAAGTATATAATAAATGTGATAAAATGAACCTCCAAATAATGTCCTGAATTACTCCCAAAGGGAGCCGAAGTCTCTGCCAATACTAGACAGAGTGAGTACTGTGACTTCACACACATGCTCATTTATACCTGCAACTGATGAGTCTCGTAACGTGCTTC
Organism: Microcaecilia unicolor; assembly: GCF_901765095.1. Lineage (NCBI taxonomy): Eukaryota > Metazoa > Chordata > Amphibia > Gymnophiona > Siphonopidae > Microcaecilia > Microcaecilia unicolor. The sequence continues at coordinate 46,929,589 of NC_044044.1, forward strand.
CTACGTCAAGATCAAGATCACAACCATTTAATGTCTCTTCAGCCCATGGGGTTGAACAGTATCCCAGGAGAAAATAAACCTTTGCTGTTTTCGAATCAAAATGTCACTGAGGGGTCCTCCCCTATCCAGACCCTTGACTATTCTTCTAACGTTTGGAGATCCCTTGTCATGGTTTCTACTCCCTCCAGGGTATCCACTCTATTGGTTATCTTCGGGTTATCTGCAAAAAGGCAAACCTTTCCTTCTAACCCTTCAGCAGTGTCTCTCACAAATATATTAAACAGAATTGATCCCAGCACCAACCCCTGTGGTACTCCACTACTCACCTTCCTTTCCTCCGAGCTGATTCCATTTACCCACCACCCTTTGTCGCCTGTTGGTCAACCAGTTTTTATCCAGTTCACCACTTTCGGTCCTAAGTTCAGCCCTTTCAGTTATTCAAGAGTCTTCTGTGAGGGACCATATCAAAGGCTTTGCTAACATCCAAGTAGATTCCATCTAGTGCAAGTCCTTCATCCAGTTCTTTGCCACCCATTCAAAGAAGTCAATAAGAATCAATTGGCAGGCATTGCGGTTAAAGGTAAGATCAATAACCAGCTAATTACTTTGGTGAATATCTATGCACCCAATGAGGGACAGGGAGCATTCTTTGAGACCCTAAGGTTAGATTTACTCCAATTTGTGACGGGCAATGTAATTTTAGGGGGAGATTTCAATTGGGCATTAACAGATCTTGACTACTCTAAAGGCAGGAAGGGTGGTAGACAGGCTAATACGTCTAAATTACTAAGACTGGTTAAGGAGCTAGATTTAATCGATGTCTGGAGAATGCAACACCCCGGACAGCGGACCTACTCCTTCTACTCACATGCGCAGCGCTCATACACACGGATAGATACAATCTGGGGATCCCGCAACTTATGGGGTAAGGTTCGGGACTCTGATATTGGGAGCATACATACCTCGGACCATGCCCCTATATGGATCTCATGGAAGGGATTGGGGAGAGAACGGGGACAAACATTTTGGAGATTAAATGAATCCTTACTAGATTCTGCAGAGGCATGTGGGGAGATTCGAAGGGTGATATGGGAATATATGGAGGACAATGATACAGGGGATGTAACGGATGGGACCCTATGGGACGCCTTGAAGGTGGTGGTAAGAGGTCATTTGATTAAGAAAGGTAGTCAACGGAAAAAAGAGGGTCAAGCCCAGGAATTGAGGGTACGACAAAGATTGGCTTTTTTGGAAGCCCAACATCAGGGAGGGCGGTGTCCTGAAGCGATAAGGGAGCTGCGAGAATGCAGGGCAGAGCTACAACAAATACAAATTAGACAGATGGAATACCATAGAAAGTTAATAAAACAAAAATTTTTTGAATTCAGCAATAAAGCTGGCAGGATGTTGGCACGCAATTTGCGGCAAAGGGTAGTGGGAAACACTATAACTAAAATAAAGGGAGCGGGAGACGGTTTGATGTATCAGGACAAAGAAATTAGGGAACAATTTGCCCGATATTATGCAGCTCTTTACTCATCAGAAGCGAAAATTACAGTGGAGAAGATTCAAGAATATCTAGGTGGGATAGGATTAAGTAGCCTAACTGAGCAACAGAGGGAGTCCCTGGACAAACCCATAACGGCAGATGAGATAGATAAAATTATTAAGGGCTTGAAAGGGGGTAAAGCACCTGGACTTGACGGGTACACGGCTAAATTCTATAAGATACTGAGACAGGAGCTAAGGCCACTATTAGTGCGGGTAGGGAATGAATGCTTCAAATCAGGGACCCTACCGAGGAGCATGTATGAGGCGGGGATTTCAGTTCTTCCCAAACCTGGGCGAGACCCAACAATATGTGGTTCATATAGGCCAATTTCTCTCATAAATATAGATATTAAAATATTAGCCAAGGTAATGGCAGAGAGGATTAATAAATTTCTCCCTCAGTTAATCCACACGGATCAAGCAGGTTTTATACCTAAGAGACAAGTAGCTGATAACATAAGGAGAACCCTAAATATTGTTTGGGAGGGCCAAAATAGGGAGGAGGCTTTGGTGCTGTTAACAACTGACGCAGAAAAGGCCTTTGATCGGGTTGAGTGGATTTATCTGTGGGAGGTATTAAAAGCTATGGGATTTGGGCCAGGGATCATATCATGGCTAAGGGGATTGTATGCGAGACCTGTGGCCAGGATAAAGGCGAATGGAGGGTATTCAGATCTAGTGCAGATACAAAGGGGTACCAGACAGGGCTGCCCCCTCTCTCCCTTGCTTTTTGCCATTGCGATCGAGCCTCTTGCACAGAAGGTTAGGGAGACAGCTCAAATAAAGGGCCTCTGTGTGGGGGATAGGGAACATAAAATAGCTCTGTTTGCAGACGACATTCTTTTTTACGTGAGTCATCCAGAGGTGTCGTTAACAAACATCTGCAAAGAGATTAAAGTTTTTGGGGAAATGTCTGGATTTAAAGTCAATTATGATAAATCAGAGGTGTTGGGAGTGGTGGGGCCCCCTTCAGATACCGAAGCTATGTTGGAAAAATTTCCCTTCAGGCAAGCTCGGGAGAACTTTAAATATCTGGGCATTTGGATTCCTAGGGACCTAACAAAGTTATATGGATTAAATTACGATCCCCTATTTAGGGAACTGCGCACAGACATGAGTCGATGGAAGAATGGGCTGCTGTCCTGGTGGGGCAGGATAGCGGTGGTTAAGATGAACTTGGTCCCGCGAATGTTGTTTCTTTTCCAAACGTTGCCTTTGGAAGTTCCACCAGTGGTTTTGAATAAATTACAATCAGATATTTCCCGGTTTGTATGGGGGGGTAAGAGAGCAAGAACTTCGAAAAGAATTATGTGGAAGGGAGTAGAGGAAGGGGGAAGAGGACTACCCAACTTAATATGGTACTACCAAGCAGCCCAATTGAAACAAGTGGCGGAGTGGAGTAAAGGAGATAGATCACCAGTGGCGACCTTAGAGCAAAGCCTGGTTCCAAGGGGTAATTTGGAGAAAGGAGTATGGGGGTCCGGACGGATGTGCAGTTTACCTCAGGGGAATAGTAGTCCCTTTGTGTCACACCTGCAACATACCTGGGATGTATTAAAAAATAAATTCCGGAAGGGGGTGAAAACCTCTACTTTGGCGCATATAACCCATGAAGATGAGTTCCACGCAGGACAAGAGGGGGGGGTATTTCGTGAGTGGAACCGAAAGGGCCTGCGGAGATTTAGGGATCTTATGTCGGGTGGGGTAATGCGAGACTTTAAGACATTAAAGAGGAAATTTGATTTACCAGAATCAGATTATTTTGCATACATACAGGTTAGGCATTTCATGACGGGACAGGGGTGGTTGACATCGGACCCGAGGGAAAAGGAGCAATTGGAAAATATTTGGGAGACCCTGGAAGGTGGGAGGAAAGGAATTTCAAGGTTATATAAATACATTAGGGGAGAGAAGATGCTCAAATTGCCCTATATGAATGCATGGGAACGTGATTTAAATATGGAAATGAGTGTGAAGGAGTGGGAGAGGATGTGTTTAGAGGTGAAAAAAGCATCGGTGTGTGTACTAATTAAAGAAAATGCATATAAAGTTTTAAGTAGATGGTATTACACACCCGATAGGCTAAAGCGAATGTATCCTATGGCATCTAATCGATGTTGGAGGTGTGAAGCAGAAATAGGAAATTTCTTACATGTCTGGTGGTCATGTCCTCTTATACAGACTTTTTGGGTGGAAATTGCTATGCATTTGACGCGCATATTGGACACAAAGTTCCCGGTAGAACCTACGTGGTGTTTGTTGGGATGGGGAAATAAAAGGGGCCAGAAGTGGCAGAAGAGGCTTAAAAGACTGGGGTTGGCAGCCGCCAAGCTGGAGATAGCAGCCCATTGGAAACAAAGACTGGGACCTACAATCACAGACTGGACAATGAGAATCAAGAACATTGTGGGCCTAGAACAATTGACTGACAAAAGACAAGGCAGATATAAGCCAGATGCGAAAGAATGGTCTCAAATAGAACGATTATGGAGTAGTGAATTACCTGTATAGGAGATTTTGCCAAGAGGGAATAAGGGGGGAGCAGGGGGGGGGGGGGGGGTTGATTTGGGTGGGAGGGTGGGTGGGTAGGGAGAAAATTATCAAAAAAGATTGTGATTTACAGTTGATGTTGGATTTTATTTGCTGGACATGTCAGAGCAGTCGGTTGGCTGGTCTGGCAAACAGTGTATTTTTTCCATTATGTTGTGTTCAATAAACAATTTCAAATTTAAAAAAAAAAAAAGAATCAATTGGCAGGATTTTCCTTAGGTAAAACCATGTTGCCTCGGATCCTGTAACCCGTTGGCTTCCAGAAAGTTAACTAACCTTTCCTTCAGCAGCAACTCAATTTTTTTTCCTACCACTGATGTGAGACTTACTGGCCTTTAGTTTCCCGCTTCTTCCCTGTCTCCTCTTTTGAGGGACCACATCCACTTGTCTCCAATCCCCACAGAACCTCTCCCATCTCTAAAGATCTATTAAATAAATCCTTAAGAGGTCCCGACAGGACTTCTCTGCGCTCCCTTGTATCCTGGGATGTATCCCACCCAGCCCCATAGCTTTGTCCACCTTCAGATTCTCAAGCTGTTTATAAATGTTTTCTTCCGTGAACGGCGCAATATTCACTGTATTCACAGATATTCCCTCAACAACCTACCGTGGTCCTTCTCTAGGATTTTCTTCCATGAACACTGAAGAGAAATATTTGTTTAGCACGTTTGCTTTGTCCTCATTACTCTCCACATAGCTATTCTCAGTATCTTTCAGTCTTGCAACTCTATTCCTATCTTTCCTCCTTTCCCCAGTATATTTGAAAAAGGTCTTATCATCTCTCTTTACATCTTTAGCCATTTTTTCTTCCACTAGCCATATTTCTCTCTCCGTTTCTTTGAGTTTAATCTGATAGTCTTTTCCATGATCCTCCCGTTGCGTTCTTCTGTATTTCTTGAACAAAGCCTCTTTTGCCCTTATATTTTCAGCCACTTGTTTGGAGAACCATATCGGCTTCCTGTTTCTCTTGTTTTTCTTTACTTTCCTTACGTAAAGATCAGTTGCCATATTTATAACAGCTTTCAGCTTGGACCACTGCGCTTCCACTGCACCTATGTCTACCCATGCCATCAGTTCCTTATTCAGAGATTTCCCTATTTTACCAAAATCAGTAAGTCTGAAATCCACCTTGATTCTTATATCAACCCATATGGTGTGATGATCACTATTACATAGGTGGGCACCCACATGGACATTGGAAACCCTCCATTGGTGAGCATTAAATCCAGCATCTTCCCTTCTTTCGTGGGTTCTGTCACCATTTGTCTGAGCAAGACACTTTGACAGGCATCTACGATCTCCCTACTTCTTTCTGATTCTGCCGACGAGATGTTCCAATCCACATCAGGCAAGTTGAAATCTCTCAACAGTAGCACCTCCCCTTTCATACCAAGCGTTCAAATATCTTCTATCAGATCCTTGTTCAGCTTCTCCATTTGTGCCGGAGGTCTGTAGATAACATCCATGTGGATACATGTTCTATCTTCTCTTTCCAGGATGATCTATATAGCTTCTTCCTTTCCCCAGGTTCCCAGCATTTCAGCTGCTTTGATATTGTTTTTCACATACAGTGCCACTCCTTCATCTGTTCGACCCTCCCTATCCTTCCTAAAAAGATTATAGCCCAGTGTGGTCACATCCCATTCATGGGAATCATTGAACCATGTCTCTGTAATAGCAACAATATCCAAGTTTTCCTCAAACATCAGGGCTTGCAAATCTTGAACTTTTTTACGAGCATATGTGCGCATTGTTTTCCATGTGTTACGTGAGTTTTGGTAGTTTTCTTTATTTACATGACCTTTCCTCTTCTGCACCTCCTTACCCTTCTGAGTCACTAACGTGAAATGTTCTCCAAAGTTACATATTTCCATGAAAATCTCTCACAGCAGATTCAAAATACATTTGAGAGATTATTTTTGGTCCTCACATAATTAAATGGTGGAATTTGCTGTCAGAGAATGTGATCAACACATTTAGCCGAGTTTTGGAAAGGGTTGCAGAAGTTTCTAGAGGTTAGGCCCATTCATCACTATTTAGCTGCATAGCCTTCGGTGTTTTCACCTCCCACTTCTTGGAGTGAGCGACATGAAATGGGCTTTCTGATTTGGTATCTGTTGGCTACTTCCAAGTGATCCGGATTGACCACTGATAGTGATAGGATGCTGGGCCTGTTGACCATTGGTCTGGGCCAGCATGGCTCCATATCATCCATTTTGGTTCTGCTTGATGGTTCCTTCCAACATCAACCTTTTAGGTGAAGTCATAAGAACAGAACAATTTTCAGGATAGGAACCTATTAGCTTCCCCCCTCCACCAGTGGCATGCCACTGTGTGACCACACATCTTAGTCCACCTTGGCTTTACTATCTGCTCTTTGTGTCCCAATAGTGCTGGAGTTCTCTTGTACTTTGGTTGATTCCAGGCACTCACCATCCTCTCAGAAAAGAAGTGTACATGCTGAGCTTCTTCCTTTCAGCCTCGTATCATAATCCTCTTTTCTTTTGGCTTCTACTTGTAGATAATATTGTTTCGGAGCTGCAGGCCAGCCTGGGACTCATAGAGACAATCACCGGTTTCCTGAAAATCAAGCACTCCTTTGCGCTGGTGTCCCTGTCCTTCTTCAAGAACCTCAAACTCATTCGGGGAGACGATATGGTGGATGGGTAAGAACCTTACATAAATTTAATGTAGAGTTTCAGTCTGATTGGCTGGCAGTTGAGTCTTCCAGCCTTGGTTCGTTCTTGATCACATCATTCCTTCCACCTTTCCACACCTTTCTCCAGGTAAGACTCATTCTCTGCATTTCATCGACAGAATCACAGAATCGGACCAGATTTTTGTGAAGTGGGAGCAGTAGCAGCCACCAGATTACCAGGACCTCCTTGTCTGTGTCCCCACCCTGTATGTCTCACACTATTGTACTTTCTCCACTTAATGTATTCATGAAACAGTCTAGACCTTTCATGCTTTCTGTGTTGGCATCACCCTGCAGCTAGAAAAAGAATATTAACCCTGTACCTCCTACACATAATGAGGGAGAAGTTGGGAGAACATTGGCAGGTTTTATATTGGTTGGGGGGGGGGGGGTGTCCTGAGTTGCTTTTTGGAGGTAAGTGAGAGATCTATTAATTGCTTTCGATAAGGATATGCAATTCTCTGCCAGATATCCATTTCTTCCAGACTCGGGATAGAGCTTAAAAGATATATCAGGTCTTGAACCAGCCAGGGAGAAAACCAGCTGTATTTCACTTCAGATTGAAGTGATTGAAGTCTTGGAAGGACTGCTGCTGTCTGTTCTGACCCATCTTCTTCCCTCTCAATATAACACAATAAAACCACTTATAGTGCTGTACTATCTGATGACATAGTTCACTGCGGACTACAAAGAGGCTAGCCAAATGCTAGAAATACACAACAGAATTTTGAATGGCAAAATCGATATAAAATACTAACAAATGAACTTAAGACATAAGTAATTCTAAAAATGTCTGACATACAAAAATGATATTATATTTTCCTTCTTAACAATTAGAGGAAGAGAGTTCCCGTGTAAGAGAATTTGCTGATAATAATACAGACTCTTTGCAAAGACGGGCACACTGCTACAATGCTCATTTCTCTTTCCTTTTGTTTGTGGAGTTTTTCCTTTTTCTTATCGTAGATGTAATGGTTTGTGCAGTGGCGTTCCGACCCTAGCTGACACCCGGGGAGGAACGCCGATGCGCCCCCCCCCGGGTGCAGCGCGCCCCCCCCCGGCGAAATGACACCTCTTCCCCCCCCCCCGGCGAAATGACATCCCCCGGGTGCATGCCGCTGGGGGGGGGGGGGAGGTGCCGTGGCGCGCGCCTGTTGCCCTGTCTCCGAGTTCGCAATTCGCATGTGTTCACTGCTCCCTCTGAGTCTGCCCCGGAACAGGAAGTAACCTGTTCCGGGGCAGACTCAGAGGGAGCAGTGAACACATGCGAATTGCAATGCGAACTTGGACTGAGACAGGGCAACAGGCGCGCGCCGCTACACCCCCCCAGCAGCGTGCACCCGGGGCAGACCACCCCCCCCCCCCCCCCCCTTGGTACGCCACTGGGTTTGTGCACGTATGCACTGTTGGGGAAAAGAGTGGGTTCTCTTGGAGACTGTTCTACTAAGGCTTGGTAGGCCTAACGCGGGCCTGTTGCGCGTTAAGAGAGCACAATTTTGGGATACGCCGAGGCGTCTCGCAGTAGTGTTAATGCTTAGCATGCGCTTAATCCCGCGCTAGAAAATCTTTTTGATTTTTCAGCAAGGGAGTTGTGCCTGCGCTAATCAGAAAGACCCCTTGATGACATAGCCCTCCGTGAAAAACTACACTGGCTCCGAATCAAAGAATGTATTGCCTTCAAAATCTGTGCCATGGTTCACAAAATTCTCTACGGAGAAGCCCCAGGATACATGACAGACCTCATCGACCTACCAACCAGAAACACACCTAAATCACCATCAGCATATCTAAATCTGCACTACCCTAGCTGCAAAGGCCTCAAATACAAATCAACGTACGCATCCAGCTTTTCCTACATAAGCACACAACTGTGGAACGCACTACCGAAAGCCTTGAAAACAACATACGATCACCTAAATTTCCGGAAATCACTAAAAACCAACCTGTTTGAAAAGGCATACCCTACCGATCCAACCTAAAAGCCTGATCTCTGCAACACAACAAAAGTAAAGTACGTAATGGACATAACACAACTCTTCCATTGACTGCTCCACATGAACTTTTGTTACCACAACACCATCATCTCCGGCACTATGTAAGCCATATTGAGCCTGCAAATAGGTGGGAAAATGTGGGATACAAATGTAACAAATAAATAAATAAATAGCCCTCATAATAAAGGCCCGGGAAAACCCCTCAAAGTGAACGTTCCTGGAAAAAATGTTCTGTCTGCCCATCCCTAACAAAATTATCCTAAGAAATAACATTTTAGGAGAAAAGAGAGGACACCTATGAAGCAAAGCTCATCCACTCCCCCACTCTCTCCATCCGTTGCTGACCCCTTCCCCTGTTCTACGCATAAGCAGTTAGGGGTCAATTCTTTATAGACGCCAAAATGCAAGTGAAATGCTGGATGCTAAAGCGGTCTGGGGATCCCACATTCAGTTATAGAACAGAATGTAAATTGGCATTTTGGCAATGATTATTTACGTCTGGCCTATCAAAAAAAACAGCACAAAGGGCCTTTAAAAACAAAAGGGAACACAGTTCTTTTGTTAAGAAATCCTTTAATAGTGAACTTTGATTGACGAAAGACCCGACACGGGCCGTGTTTCGGTGCTATCGCACCTGCGTCAGGGGTCTGCATTAAACACATTACAGTAGACAATAAAAAAAATTGATAATAACACAATCAACTAAATGAATATAGAAACATAAAAAAAAAATATATATAAAATATATATATTAAAAAATTGTATATATTTTTTTGTCTACTGTAATGTGTTTAATGCAGACCCCTGACGCAGGTACGATAGCACCGAAACACGGCCCGTGTCGGGTCTTTCTTCAATCAAAGTTCACTATTAAAGGATTTCTTAATGAAAGAACTGTGTTCCCTTTTGTTTTTAAAGGCCCTTTGTGCTGTTTTTTTGGTTTGGTCTTTTTCTGTACTTGGTTCCCTCTCTTTGTCACATTCCGTCTGGCCTATGGCAGGCATAAATGTTGCCCTTGGCCCTCGGATTCTATGTAGCATGACTTAAGTTCCACGTGCAAATCCAGTTGAAGTCAGGATTTGCGCACGCAACTTAATTAGTTTACAAGACAATCGGCACCGCTAATGGCCACTTAACAAGCAGTTATTGAATTTACCTGCAGAACTAAGCGTCTTCTATAACGTGATGCGTGTAAATTCTAAGTCGCAAAGTTGAAAAAGGGCTGTGGTCGTGGGTGTTTCTAAAATCTATGCGTGTTGTTCTAGAATACACCCGGTCCACGCCTAATTTAGGCATCAGAATTTACACCTACTTGGCATAACTGCCCGTGACTAAATTTAGTAGCGCGGATGGGTGCTCGGTATATTCTATAAACCGCGAGGAAATTTAGGCCTATTCTATAAAGTACGCCTAAATTTAGGCATACTTTATAGAATATGCCTAGGTGTATTTCATTTCAGCGCCATTTTTTTTAGGCCTAAGTGGCTAACTTAATCTAGTCCTAAGTGTCTAACTTATAATCTATAAGTTGTGTGGCGCCTTGCAGATAAATGCCATGACCCAGATTCAGTAAACGACACAAAAAGTTGGGCGCCAGAAAAAATTCGACGCAGAGCGCTATTATTCCTACACCCAAATTTGGGCGCTGGTATTTACGCCAGCTGAAACCTAGTGTAAATGTCAATAGCGTGTGATAACATTGCGTGCAAAATCTAATGCCAATTAACTGCAATAATTGATCACTAACATCAATTTATTGCTAGCTAATGGCTTGTTAGCTAATTAATTTTTGTGTGCCTCATCGAACTGCACGCAAATTTCAACGCCTAGGTTTGGGTACCATATATAGAATCCAGGGATTTACGTGTTGCATGCTAAGCTTAGAGAACAGTGCTTAGTGTGCACATATACATGTGAATGTAACCTTCAAGAGCATAAGTGCTAGTATTGTATAATCTTGGCGTGTAAATGGTGCTTACATTTAGGTGCTAAGATCATAGAATTAGGGGTTTAAAAAAAGGTTTGGACAAGTTCCTGGAGGAAAAGTCCACAGTCTGCTATTGAGATAGACATGGGGAAGCCACAGTTTATCCCTGGGATTGGTAGCATGGAATCTTGCTGCTCTTTGGGATTCTGCCAGGTACTTGTGATCTGGATTGGCCACTGTTGGAAGCAGGAGACTGGGCTAGATGGACCATTGGTCTGACCCAGTATAGCTATTCTTATGTTACCCTTCCTTTTCTCTCCAAATCCTTCACTCTAGTCATGCCTTGACGTCTTGATTCCCACTCCACAGAAAAAAAAACTCATGACAGAACTGCATGGCCAAAGGCACCTCTTCATTCTCCTGGTACTGTTTCTCTGGTCAGCAACAGGACAAGCTCCAACATTTTCAGACTTAGCACTAAATTGATCAAAGACCATCAATGGCTCTGGAATGTATAACTAATGAAAGTGGATGTTTGAGTAGATTGACAGATCTTCCCTTAGCTCGTTGTCATTACAGGATAATTTTCTATCTACCAGTGATGAAAGGGTTAATGAAGCTGAACAGGAAAATATATTTTTATTGTGTTGCCTGGTACAGTTTCCTGGGAGGTGAGCTGTAGTTGAAAAGCAGAGAAGATTTGTTGTCTCAGGTGGACAAGGGTTGAGGTATCAGTGGGGTCAGTATTTGGAAATTAGATTACTGGACCTGGGCAGTAGGTTGACTTAGAGGAAATATTTGCTGTTTTAATACCCCGCGATATGGGTATTACTGAATCAGTGGTGCTAGTCATTTCCAGAAGCTCTGCAGGGAGGGAAGTTCCTGCCAGTGGGCTGGAGAGTTGGGATGTCCCTGGGTGGGAGAAAGCCAAGGGAGTGGTGTTGAAATAAGTTGCACAGCTGAAGTGTATCCCTGTAGAGAATGACAGCGGGGATGGCATTTGGAAAGTCATAAGAGTCTGGAGTGAGAGACACGAGGTCTTTGGTTGCCTGGACCCCGCCAGGACCCTTCAGAGCATTGGGGGATCATGGAGTAAAGGAAATAAGTGCAGGCTGAGTACAGGAGTAGTTACTGTCCTTCTAAGTGGCAACTGGAAAGGAATCAGAGCTTCAAGTGGTTTAGGGGAATCCAGCCTGGAAGCAGGGGCGTAGCCAGACACCCAATTTTGGGTGGGCCTGCCTGGGCCCAAGATGGGTGGGCAGAAGAACTCCACCCTGTCCCACAAGTGATTTGGTCTCTCCCTCTCTCGTCTGCATGCCATATGGTCTCTCAAACATCCCCCTCCCCCCATACCTTTTAAATAGCAGATTTTCACTGGCAGCGAGCAGCAACTAATACACACTGCTTATGTTGGCCCCACAGCCTTCCCTCCGATGCAACTTCCTGTTTCTGCATAGGCGGGAATACATTAGAGGGAAGGCTGGTATGCAGGAAGGACAGTTGTTGGGAATTTTCAGCTGGTGGGGCTTGGGGATCCCTGCCAGACACTTCATAGGCGTGCTGCTACTGGGTGGGCCTGAGCCCAAAGTGGGTGGACCTGGGCCCACCCTTGGCTACGCCATTGCCTGGAAGCGGGACAAGAACAGGGGAAGCCTGTTGAAGGTCATAGTGTAGCCCTGCGAGGTGCACTGCTGGAAGAAGGATAGCCTAAAGGGTCTGTGCCTGAAAGAGTTTTGATATTAGAAGTAACAGAAACAGCCTTGGATCTATCGATTACACAAGAGGATGGGTAAAGGATAGGAGCTTGTGTAAATATGTACAGTCGTGGAATACTTAAAGGTGAAGATGATCACCAATAGTCTTGGATGTAAATAAAGAATTTGAAGGGTTTACCTGGTTGCAGAAGTTCCAGCAACATTATTTTGCATTCTGAGAAACCCCTGCAGTGCGGAGTGGTTCTTTTGCATGAGAGCGCTTGCTTAGAAACTGAGAAAAGGATCCTTACTGAAGGCTCTCCTGGTCATTGACCCACTCCCACGCTTGGTATTGGATGGCAGTTCTGGTACGAGTGGAGAAGGATAAAGTACTGTGAGGAATAGTGTTTGTCCCTGTGACCCGAGTGCGAGTGAACTGAGCTGGGGCAGGGTGAGACCCGGGTTACACTGGGGATACATTTTTAGCCTTGGTTCAAGGCATAAAGGCTTACCAGTCTTAAATATGTCTAGGTGTCTGTAGGTGTGTGTCCCTCCCCCCCTCCAAAGTCCCTTTCAGTTTTTAAAAGGCTGGACCTTGCTATACCTACGGAGTTGGCTAGTGAGTGGTGGTGATGGTGGCAGACCTAGAAGCAAAGTCAACAGTTATCATAGAAGATTTGTATTGGGATTAAAACCGAGGCAAGGATGTCGCACTTTGTACTGGTTTTGTGAATCTTTTGATGTCCACTGGCTTTATTTCATCCTGGTTTTGTTCTCAGGAATTACACTTTGTACGTCCTAGACAACCAGAACCTCCAGCAGCTCTGGGACGGAAACCATGAGACCCTCTCTATCCCTGTCGGCAAAATATACTTTGCATTCAACCCCAAGCTCTGCCTTTCCGAGATCTACCACTTAGAGGAGATGACTGGCACCAAAGGAAGACAGAACAAGGCAGAGATCAACCCCCGAACTAATGGTGACCGTGCCTCCTGTGAGTACATGAATACTTTGTACCTACGTAGCAGTAGTATGAAGAAAGATAAATTGGAGATACCACAGTTATTGGTGGGTTGCTTATCAATGACATTGTGTTTATATGTAACCATAGAACCATGAGATGGGGATGAGAGAAAAGATAGAGGAAGGGATTCGAATTTGACATATTGGGACAGGGGAACTTGTTGACTGTTGACTTTGTTGGTTTTCAAGCATTGCCTCCTTTGGTTCTTTCATGGTCACATCTTCCCTTTCCTTGCATCTCACCCTCCAGGTAAGACCCACTCTCTGCGTTTCATCTCCAATGTCACTGAATCGGATCGAATTTTCCTGAAGTGGGAGCGATACCAGCCTCCAGATTACCGTGATCTCCTCAGCTTTGTTGTCCACTATAAAGAATCGTAAGTTTGAAAGGCATAAATATCACATCCTGGACTCCTGAGAAAGGTCCGATGATTTAAAAAGCAAGCACCGTTTCGCTGTGAAATTACTGCCAACTTGCATGTGCTTTCTTGCGACAGCCAGCTAACGTGTTTTGGGAATTGCTGACCGATGATACCAAGATGGTGCAAGATTAATGTAGAAAAAAAAGCACCTATTTATCAGAAGGGTGCGCTCTGCATCAACAACACCTAGCTTATTATGGATCAAGGGGAAATGGGGGTGTTCTGCTGACCTTGATCGGGACCCCATGCAGAAGTCCAGAAGCATGAATATAACACAAACAAGGGTACATTGGGGAAAACAGTCAGGGTTGTTGAAAGCAGGTGGGTGAGAATGGGCAGCTGTCTGGGGGATGCTGCAGGGCTGTTCCACTGTGGCCACATCTTAAGAAGATGATGATAATAATAATAATTTCTATAGCGCTACTCGGTGCGTTTTTTCTAGCAAAAAAGGTGCCGGTACTCAAATGCCAGGCCACCCTTCAGGGGTGGGGTGATCACTGATGGACCCATCCCACAATAGCCAGGACCCCTGCAACCAGTCACAGAATCTCTGACAAGGCAGAATTGGTGTGTAGGGCCTTAGATCTTTCATTAAAACTTGGGGACCATGGCAGGGCCGCCGAGAGGGGGGGACAGGGGGGACAAAATTCCCCAGGCCCGGTGCCACCGCCGCAGTCCAGCCTGCCCGCCCACCCTCTGTCGCTCCCTGGCATTGAATTTAAGCGCCTCACCTTCGGAAGTGCAGCAAGCAGCGGCAGACCACTCCTTCCTTCTGTGTCCCGCCCTCGCCTGATGTAACCCGCGAGGGTGGGACATGGAAGGAAGGAGTGATCTGCCACTGCTTGCTGCGCTTTCGAAGGTGAGGCGCTTAAGGTCTGTGCAGAGGGCCCGGTGGCGGGTGGAGGGGGGGGGGCCCGGTGACCTCGGGTGGGAGGGCCCCGGGGGCGGCCTTGTCCCGGGCCTGGCCCAGTCTCTCGGCGGCCCTGGACCATGGGTCAGTTTTAGCAGACAATGGAAAAGGTGCCGGTACTCAGTACCCCCTCAAAAAAGCCCTGGCGCTACTAGACGTACGCAGCGCTGTACACATTATATGCAGCTGCCCCATCAGAGGGGCCAGTCCCCCTCCCCCATATTATCGGAGGAGAAGCCTGTCTGGCCAGCTGTGACAGCAGAAGGGGGTCCAGCCTGGGCTACCGTTTAACCCAACAACAGTCCTGGCCCCTACCTTACAAAACAATTTGCTATTATTATACATGGATGCAGGCAGCTCAGAGGGAAACACCAACATAATGGTCGGGGGGGGGGGGGGGGGGAGTGCTCACTCTTTCCAAATAGTGTTTCCTGTTTAAGACAAGCATGCCCTCTTTGCAAAAGAGGAGGCAGTCTTGAGGACAAACAAACAAACAAAGGGTATTCCTGGAGACAGTACAAAATGAACATTTTCCCGGTTGCCCATCCCTAATAGAATCATCCTAAAAAAACAAAATTTTAGGAAAAAGAAAGGAGACCTATGAATCGAACCTCATCCCCCGCCCCCAGCAAACTAAGCTTTTCAGGAACTGCAGATACAGAAACGGGGTGAGCTGAAGATCTCAGGTGGCGCTTTACTTAGCGGATTTCATCCCGTTCCCCGTTTTTCTGCAGTCCCTTTCAAAACATGACGGAGCACCTCGGCCAGGATGCTTGTGGCGCTTCCAGCTGGAATGTAGTGGATGTGGACCTCCCGCTAAACCCCGTCCAGGACCCCGGGGTCATGCTGATGAACCTCAAGCCCTGGACCCAGTATGCCATCTTTGTTCGCGCCATCACACTGACCACAGCGGAGGAAGGACGCAACTTTGGGGCCCAGAGTGAGGTGGTGTACGTTCGTACGAAACCAGCAGGTGAGAATAATATTTAAAGTCATGGAAGGAAATGTAGCTGGCTCACCTTTCCCACAAGAATATAAGGGTAGAGTCGGGAGCGATATAAATAAATTATTTCTTTACATGAAGAATAGCGCATGTATGGAAATAACCTCTCAAAGAGCAAAACCAGGAACAGAATTCAAGAGCCTGGGATGGGTGCAGCGATTATGGGTTATACATAGGGTTTGGGGAGCAGTTTGCTGTATTCTGGTCTTGTAAATTCAGACCTGACAAGACCCATTTTCAACGCTTGTACCATCTAGTTGTGTAATATGATGCAACGCTTGCGATTGTACTTTTTGCACATCCTCTTAATACTTGGTCTTCATTTCTTTCAAGTGAAGTCTCAAGAGTGCTACTAGACAGACACATCTGGAGGAAGGTAGACACATATCTGGGGAAGCTAGACAGTTCTACATCTCCAATCTCTGTCTGGGGTTCTGATGGAGCTGCTTTGGAGGTCTAACTGCCTTTTACTAAAGTATGCTGAAATCTGGGCATAGTTCAGGGGCAGACTGACCATTTGGGCAACCGTGCCCGAGGGCCCAGAGGCTTTGCCTGGTTGCCTGCCGCCATACACTACAGACTTTCCAGCGGTCCTACTTTGAAAGGTGCAGGTGGTCTAGTGGTCTCCGCGAGGGAAGGAAAGAATCCCACTCTTTCCTGCCCGCTGCTGCTGCTCTGCCTGTGCCTGGTGCCGCTGTGTTTTAAAAATGGCTACAGAGACCTGCAAAAGCTCGGCAGCCTTTTTGAAAACATGGTGGCGCCAGTCCCGTGCACAGTAGCGACAGCAGGAAGGAAAGAGGGGGATTCTTTCTTGCCCCTGAAGGAAGCCACTAGGCCATCAGGGCCCTTCAAGGTAGGGACCCACTTGCAGGGGTCTGTAGTGTGTGGGAGGGGGGCAGCAACTGCGGTGGTGGTGGGGGCGGTGGGACGAAGGCCAATGACCCTTACTGCCCAGGGGGGCCTTGACCACTGTCAGTCCACCCCTGGCATAGCGCATTTTAACATGGGATTTTCCTGCGTGCTAAGACCAGATCTTACACAGCAGGTCTTAAACTTTTGAAAATATATTTATAGGCAAGTCAGGTGCTAATGTAGCCATTAGCGCTCATGCTACCTGCTGGGGTTAATTCGATGAAACTTATCACCTCCTAGGTGCTCCCACATTAACGCTACGTTATCTGGTTAGCACACACTAATTGTAACATGCTAGCTGGATAATGTGGGAATGCCCACTCTCTGCCCATGAAACACCCCCCCTCCAAATATAGTTAAAAAAAATCATTACTGTGTACTTGGTGCACAACAGGGAAATTACCACAAAATGCTTTAACGTGTTCTGTGGCAAGGTTTTTCTCTTGTGCTAACTGGTCACTGGTGCTTAACACACTTTGCTCCAAGTAGCCTGTCGTCAACAGTTCTTTCTCATCATGAAATGCAATCGGAGAAAGGAGAACAAGAGCAATCCTTAGGTTTTATATTGGTTAAGTACATTTTGCCTCATTGACAGCTCTGCTCATTTTTTCCCCCTCTTTTCCTTAGCCCCTACTGTTCCCCGGGACGTGATATTTATGTCTAATTCGTCCTCCCATGTCATCGTGCGCTGGAAGCCCCCAACGCAGCGTAATGGCAACATTACCTACTACCTGGTCCTCTGGCAGCAGCTGGTAGAGGACGCGGAGCTCTACATGAATGATTACTGCACTAAAGGTAAGTTTGGAGGCTGTCATGTCCTGTGCGTTGTGCAGGGTAAACTCCTGAACCATAAGCGCAGGAGGAGTGGCCTAAGGGTTAGTGCAGCGGGCTTTGATCCTGGCAACCTGGGTTCGATTCCCACTACAGCTCCTTGAGATCTTGGGCAAGTCACTTAACCCTCCATTGCCCCAGGCACCAAAACGTAGATTGTGAGTGAGCCCTCTAGGGACAGAGAAAGTACCTGCATATAATGTGTACAGCGCTGCGTATGTCTAGTAGCGCTATAGAAATTAGTAGCAGTTCATATCTTGGCTTGACTGTCTCTGAAGGTAAATTAAACTAACTAACTGGATAATACAGTGGAGGAGTGGCCTAGTGGTTAGGGTGGTGGACTTTGGTCCTGGGGAACTGAGGAACTGAGTTCGATTCCCACTTAAGGCACAGGCAGCTCCTTGTGACTCTGGGCAAGTCACTTAACCCTCCATTGCCCCATGTAAGCCGCATTGAGCCTGCCATGAGTGGGAAAGCGCAGGGTACAAATGTAACAAAAATAAAATAGATACTATTGGAGATTCTACGTGGAATGTTGCTACTGTTGGAAATTCCACATGGAATGTTGCTACTGTTGGAGATTCTACATGGAATATTGCTACTGTTGGAGATTCTACATGGAATGTTGCTACTATTGGAGATTCTACATGGAATGTTGCTATTCCACTAGCAACATTCCATGTAGAAGGCTGAGCAGGCTTCTGTTTCTGTGAGTCTGACGTCCTGCACATACGTGCAGGACGTCAGACTCGCAGAAGCCTGCGCGGCCACATTGGTGATCTGCAAGGGCCGACTTCTAGTGGAATAGCAACATTCCATGTAGAATCTCCAATAGTAGCAACAGTGGGGGAGTGGTCTAGTGGTTAGGTTGGTGGACTTTGGTCCGGGGGAACTGAGGAACTGGGTTCAATTCCCACTGCAGGCACAGGCAGCTCCTTGTGACTCTGGGCAAGTCACTTAACCCTCCATTGCCCCATGTAAGCCGCATTGAGCCTGCCATGAGTGGGAAAGCGCAGGGTACAAATGTAACAAAAATAAAATAGATACTATTGGAGATTCTACATGGAATGTTGCTACTATTGGAGATTCTACATGGAATGTTCCGGGGCAGAGGGAGCATGGAAACAAACGAAGCTGACCGGCGCGCGGCACCCCCCCAGCGGCGTGCACCTGGGGGAGGTTCTTTCGTTGGGGTGGGGGGTATCCTTTTGCCGGGGGGGGGGAGGGTGGTCGTGCTGCACCCGGGGGCGGGGCGCATCGGCGATCCGCCCCGGGTGTCAGCCCCCCTAGGAATACCACGGCAAGAGAGAATAACGTTCTAAAGTTAAAATGAGGAAGACCTTAAATTTTGAAAAGAGGACACTTAAACAGAGAAAATCTTCTGTATTTATCCCTGGTAAGCTGCAACATTGATTTAGTAGTGAGGTTGGAGATAACACTTGAACATCTGAGGTGAGGAGGAAATAGTGCTTTCACCAGGGTAAAGTTAGATAGAGGCACCTTTACTGATTTGTAATTCGTCCACTGGTATCATTGGACTCCTCGTTTCCAGGACTGAAGCTGCCTACCAGCAGTGCAGACACGAGATTTGATAATGAGGATGGTGGAGACCCTGATGCTGACCAGGACGCAGAGGACAAGTGCTGTCCATGCCAGCCGGATGGACCACTGATGGAGGCAGAAGGCTCTTTCCAGAAGAAATTTGAGAACTTTCTCCATAATACCATCTTTATCCCAAGGTATTAATAGCAGATTCCCTTCTTACATACACACAGATATGCAGTTACATGAAATCACTCTGAGTATGTCAGGTCTTGAGGTCTCCTCCTGTTCTTCATGTCTTGGGAACACTTTGTTTTTCACAAGGGCAGCTCTGTTGAAGCCTCTTTCCACAGCCTTAAGGCACTAAGGAAAATCTGAGGAGGAAAGGAGGGGGGGGGGGGGGGACCTTGTGGTTCATGATGTTAGTCAAAGAGTTGCTAGGATGGAACCTGCCATCACTAAACTCTGTATAATGCCCACCTTTCCAAGCGGAAGACTCTTCATTGGGGTGTCCTTTTCGTAAGTCCATCACTTTCCGCATCCAATTATTTGACTGCACCACTGAAACACAAGCACACGATTAGAGTGGAGGAGTAGCCTAGTGGTTTTGAGCAGAAGCCTGAGAACCAGTGAGCCTGGTTCAAATCCCACTGACGCTTCTCCTGGGCATACACTTCACCCTCCATTGCCTCAGGAATAAACAGACTGTAAACTCTCCAGGAACAGGGAAATACCTGTTGTACCTGAAAGAACTCACCTTGAGCTAAAAGGTGTAACCTCCGATCTGATAAATATAAATGCCGCTGCATGCTTCCCTCCCCCTCCCGTTTGTGCTAACCTGTATAGTGACCCAGTTCATCTGCGATGGATCTTCAACATCCTTCACAGTTAGGGTTGCCAACCCGGATGAGGCTTATCCAGTCCTGGTTTTGTCCCCATGGCATACAAAGAGTTAGAATTCTGATCCCCGCTTCCCCCTCCCCCACGTATAGTAGGAATAACATTTTCATGCACTCCATGGGAGTAAAATTAAGACTGGAACATCTTCTCTGGGTTGACCTGGTTGAGTGGTGACTCTATTCCTGGTTCTCGTTGTAGTTACTTGCTCTGAACTAATGGCACACATTTCCTCTGTCTTTCTCTTTCAGGCCTCCTTGGAAAGTGACATTAGTGTACAAAAATTCTCAAAGGTAATGGAAGCAAAATCATGCGTGAAATAAACGATCATATCCAGGACTCAGATTTATATTTATTTATTGCCGATCGCAAACTGAGCTTACCACTAAGCAGTTTGCAATACAAAGCAAGGCGAGAGTAGGGGGATACAAAGGAATGGCCATGGGGGGCTAAGAGCCTGAAGTGGGTGTATGGTAGCCGACTCTCTGATAGCATTTGCACCTCTCAATGAGGCTGACGGTCTCTCGGTCCAAGGATCAACGTTCAGTTCTTCTTTAGGGTTCATATTAGACTCTGTTAATTGCACCACTCAAATATAAATGTTCTCCCTGTGGAAGGTGTGTGCCTCAAACAACTCTATGATAAGAGGACAATGGAGGCAAGGTAGGCAGTGGGGGACAGGTGGGTAGAAGAAATGTTGAGAGGTAGTGGTTGGACCAAGGGAGGGAAAATATTTGAAAGAGGAAGGTGTAAGCAGAGAGGAAGTCAAGGAGAAACACTAGGTTGAGGGTGTTGCTGGTGATATGAGTATTGAAGGTGACATGCTGAGTGAGTCCTACACTTTCGGCCAGGGTAAAGAAGGCCGTGACCCAGTCTGAAGTCACCAAGTAGGAATAGAGCAAACGAGACCACTATTTCCACAAGGAAAACTGAGAGCTCTTAAACCAAGAGAGCAGAAAGGGGCGGAGGATGGCAAAATCAACACAATGTAGATGGAGGAAGTGGCAGTTGTGAACTGACTAGAGATGGGCATTTAACGTATTAACATACATAAAATTTTTTAACGATTAATTGCACAGTTAATCTCCCAGGCCTACCCAGCAGTGATGCAGCTCTGATGTGGCTGGCCGGGCTCCCCAAGCCCCGCCAGCTGAAGACTCCCAACATTCCCCCATCCAGCATCTCTCGTTCCGCTCTCCCCCTCCTTGGCCCCGAGCCTTCCATCTGACACAACTTCCTGTTTCCGCATACGAACTTCCATCAGAGGAAAGGGTCGGGGCTGGTGTGAGCCCTTGATCACTGCCAGCGAAAAACTATAAGGTTTAGGAAGGTATGGAGGGGCAGTGGGCCAGGAGAGTTGAGGTCCCGATCACCTGGGGAGGGTGGAGGAGAATGGTGGGAGAGATGCTGGACAGGGGATAATGGGAGTCTTCAGCTGGTGGGGCTTGGGGAGCCCCGCCAGCCACATCAGAGCTGTATCACTGCTGCATGGGCCTAAGCGATTAATCATGTAATTTTTAATCCCATGATTAATTTTGATTAAAAACTTTAATCATTGCTCACCCTCTAGAAATGAAGAATTCCAAAGGTCAAGATAAAGACTTGAACAAACAGGGGGAGACAGTGAAGGCAGAGGAGTAGTGAAAGGGAATGGCCCTACCCTTGTGAGCTGAATTTGGAAAGTCCATGAAAGTCTGTGTGTGTGGAGGGAGGGAGGGGGACGAGGGAACGCGCATTTAGGAGGACCAGAGCACAATATTATATGATAGCAAAGATATCTGAACCTAGTAATATTACTCAGTACTTTATAGACAAAGTATCTAGATAGAAGCCCACTGACTATTGTTCATCCACAAAAGATGTGAAGGTACGTAACTGTTGCCGATCTGTTGATGCTTTCTCTGATCCCAATCCTGCCTAGACCACCCAAGAGGCGTAGAGATGTGTCCACCATGACCAGTGAAGGCCAGATGCCAACCAATGGCTCTTCTCTGGAGCTTCCGGTCAACCGGACCGGGGCCGACTCCAAGACCTACATCGATTTCCCCATCTTTGAAGACAAGGTATTCCGGGACCGCACGGTGATCTCCAACCTGCGGCACTTCACGGAATACCGCATTGACATCCACGCCTGCAACCATGCCGCACACACCGTGGGCTGCAGCGCCGCTACTTTCGTCTTTGCCAGGACCATGCCTGAGAGTATGTATGCATGCCGCAGCCCTGCTCCTTACCTGTCCAACACCGGATATGTCTAGCCGCATGCACTATCTTGTCTCTACCGTCTACCTTCTATTCCCTTCCTCCATCAGTCTGTTGTCCCTTTCCTTGATCTCTCCCTGCTCCTTATTTCTTTTCTTCCTCCTCTTCCCTCAGGCTCCTGTCTCACACCTCTCTCCTTCATTACTTTTCAATGCATGTTTTCCCACCTTTACCAAGACTGAAACCCAGGAATTATAGATATTACAACTAAAAAGAAAAGATGTTGCCTTGCTATGGCGGTTGAAAGAGAATTTCTACTAGCTGCTAGAACTGGTGGAGGAGAGTGTTTTCTCTGGCATCTGCAGGCTCAGTGCTACCAGGGGTTGTAGAGAAATCAAATTAATAAACTCGGGACACATACAGAGGACAGGGAGTGAGTAGGGTTTGCAGTGACACAGACAGGATGGAGTCAGTCCAGAGGGTGGCTAATAAAATGGTCAGTGGTCTTTATCACAAAGCATTTGGGACAGACTTTAAGACCTCAATGTGTATTCTTTGGGAGAAAGGTGGGAGAAGGGAGACGTTCTAGAGATGTTTAAATACCTCCATGGCACAAATGCACAGGAACTGGGCCTCATTCCATTGAAAGGAAGCTCTGGAATGAGAGGGCATGGGGTGAAGGTGAAAGGGGCCAGAATGAGATGTAACCTAAGGAAATACGTCTTTATGGAAAGGGTGGTGGATCTGTGGAACGGCCTCCTGGTGGATACGAAGAGTGTATCTGAATTCAAGCAAGGTTGGCATCAGGGGCGTAGCCAGACTTCGGCGGGAGGGGGGTCCAGAGCCTGAGGTGAGGGGGCACATTTTAGCCCTCCCCCGGCGCCGCTGACCCCCCACCCGCCATTTTTGACCCCCCCCCACCGCCACCACCAACTTTGACCCTCCCCCAGCCCCAACCCTTTCAACCCCCTCTTTCCGCCGCCACCAACCCTCCCCCACCACCGTTGTCGGGTACCTTTGTTGGCAGGGGGTCCCCAACCCCCGTCAGCCGAAGTCCTCTTCTCAGGCGCGGCCGCGTTGCTGATCTGCAAGGGCAGGCAGATCAGCAACGCGGCCGCGCCTGAAAAGAGGACTCTGGCTGGCGGGGGTTGGGGACCCCCGCCAGCAAAGGTACCTGGCGGTGGTGGCGGGAGGAGGGGGGGTCAAAGGGGTTGGCAGCGGGGGGTCCAGGGCCAAATCTGCAGGGGCCCAAGCCCCAGTGGCCCCACGTACCTACACCCCTGGTTGGGACAAGTACAGAGGATCTCTAAGGGAGAGGAGGAATTGTAGATAGTATGTATAGAGAATATGGTCTTTATCTGTTGCCGTTTTCTGTATTCCTGTGACAGTGGAGACAACTGGATCTCGGTCATGTGGTGCCAATGAGGATGTTTGTCCTTGCTGCTCCTTGCTCTGTCCTTTGCTCTATTCTTAGGGGCCCCGCAGCCTCACTCTCCTGTCCGTCACAGTGTATGCCTATGCTTGTAATTCATAATCTACACTGCTGACTTTATCCACCATCTTCAGGGCAAGCAGATAACATTCCTGGCAACGTCACCTGGGAACCCATCGGGAAGAACAGTGTTTTACTGAAGTGGAAGGAACCGCAGAACCCGAACGGGCTTATCCTGAAATACGAGATCAAATACAGTCGGGAGAATGAGGTACAGACCCATTAAAGACCCTACAGCTTTTAATGCATCTCCCCCTGACCTGGGGGGGGGGGGGGGGCAGATGCTCTTCTGATCACTTTGATAGAATCATATTGCCCTTTCAAACATTAACTAGGCAGTGATTCCCCATGGTTAGGGTGTTTTAATACTCTGCCTAGGTGCAGCTGTATTTTGTCCATTTGGCTGTTGGATAGCGCATTAAACGATAGTAAAGATCCTATCCACTGGAGAATCTGAGGTTCGGTGGTAGGGGGGGCCAGGGCCAGAGTGAGGGGGCACATTATAGCTCCCCCCTGCCACCACCGCCATTGCCGACCCCCCCTGCTGCCGCCATTGCCAACTCCCCTGCTGCCATTACCTACCTTTGCTGGCGGGGGACCCCAACCCCCCGCCAGTCGACGTCCGCTTCCTCCTGCCTTTAAAAATATTCCTTCAGCTGGTGGGGGACCCCAACCCCCGCCAGCCGAGCCGAGTTCTTCTTCGTCCTCGTGCTGTTCAACTGCTGAATCCAGTTTCGGAGTCTGACGTCGCTGCACGTTGTACGTGCAGGATGTCAGACTCACAGACTCTGTTACGTGCAGCGACGTCAGACTCCGAAACTGGACTCAGCAGTTGAACAGCACGAGGACGAAGAAGAACTTGAAGACCTCGGCTCGGCTGGCGGGGGTTGGGGTCCCCCGCCAGCTGAAGGAATATTTTTAAAGGCAGGAGGAAGTGGACGTCAGCTGGCGGGGGGTTGGGGTCCCCCGCCAGCAAAGGTAGGGGGGTCCAGGGCGAAATCTGCGGGGGCCTAGGCCCCTGTGGCCCCACGCAGATACGCCCCTGCTGGAGATAGAATTGTAGACAAACCCTGACAGGTTTTATAAAAAAGCCAGTTTCAATGGGGATATTTCTAGAGGGTTCAATCCCTATATTCCATTTAGATGGTGACCAAAATTGGTATTGGCTGAAACTGAAGCTGAAAAGTACCTCATGAAAGACTCCAGAGGAAATTGGAGAGTCATGGGATAGGAGGTAGTGTTCTTTTGTGGATTAAAACTGGTTAAAAGATAGAAAACAGAGAGTAGGGTTAAATGGTCAGTATTCTCAATGGAGAACATAGTAACATAGTAGATGACGGCAGAAAAAGACCTGCATGGTCCATCCAGTCTGCCCAAGACAAACTCATATGTGTATACCTTACCTTGAATTTGTACCTGTCCTTTTCATGGCACAGACCATATAAGTCTGCCCAGCAGTATTTCCCGCCTCCCAACCACCAGTCCCGCCTCCCATCACCGGCTCTGGTACAGACCGTATAAGTCTGCCCTCCCCTATCCTCGCCTCCCAACCACCAACCCCTCTTCCCCCCACCTGCTCCGCCACCCAATTTCAGCTAAGCTTCTGAGGATCCATTCCTTCTGCACAGGATTCCTCTATGCATATCCCACGCATGTTTGAACTCCGTTACAGTTAGTGGGGTTCCCCAGGGCTCTGTGATGGGACCGCTGCTTTTTAACATATTTATGAATGACCTAGAGATGGGAGTAACTAGTGAGGTAATTAAATTTGCTGATGACACAAAGTTATTCAAAGTCGTTAAATCGCGGGAGGATTGTGAAAAATTACAAGAGGACCTTACGAGACTGGGAGACTGAGCGTCTAAATGGCAGATGACGTTTAATGTGAGCAAGTGCAAAGTGATGCATGTGGGAAAGAGAAACCTGAATTATAGCTACGTCATGCAAGGTTCCACGTTAGGAGTCACAGACCAAGAAAGGGATCTAGGTGTCGTCGTTGATGATACTTTGAAACCTTCTGCTCAATGTGCTGCTGCAGCTAAGAAAGCAAATAGAATGTTAGGTATTATTAGGAAAGGAATGGAAAACAAAAATGAGGACGTTATAATGCTTTTGTATCGCTCCATGGTGCGACCGCACCTCAAATATTGTGTTCAATTCTGGTCGCCAGATCTCAAAAAAGATATAGTGGAATTAGAAAAGGTGCAGAGAAGGGCGACGAAAATGATAAAGGGGATGGGACGACTTCCCTATGAGGAAAGGCTAAAGCGGCAAGGGCTCTTCAGCTTGAAGAAAAGGCGGCTGAGGGGAGATATGATAGAGGTCTATAAAATAATGAGTGGAGTAGAACGGGTAGATGTGGACCGTGTGTTTACGCTTTCCAAAAATACTAGGACTAGGGGGCATGCGATGAAGTTACAATGTAGTAAATTTAAAACAAATCAGAGAAAAGTTTTCTTCACTCAATGTGTAATTAAACTCTGGAATTCGTTGCCAGAGAATGTGGTAAAGGCGGTTAGCTTAGTGGAGTTTAAAAAAAAGGTTTGGATGGCTTCCTAAAGGAAAAGTCCATAGATCATTGGGAAAATCCACTATTTCTGGGATAAGCAGTATAAAATGTTTTGTACTTTTTTGGGATCTTGCCAGGTATTTGTGACCTGGATTGGCCACTGTTGGAAACAGGAAGCTGGGCTTGATGGACCTTTGGTCTTTCCCAGTATGGTAATACTTATGTACTTATGAATCCAAAACCATCCCAGTCCATACTCCCTCCCTCCCTCCACCCTCCTCCTGCCACCCGCTTCCCAACACCACCTGTAGACCACCACTCCTGTGCCACCCCCCCCAGGCCTACTTTATTACACTGGTGGTCTAGTGGCTAGTCAGGGCAGGAGAGATCCCCCAATCACTCTGCCCATCCTGTGTCCACAGACAAAATGGCTGCCATGACTTCCAGGAGCAGTCTAGCGAGATAGCTGCTGTGACCTCCAGTGGCAATCTTGAGATTGAAGCTGGCACGGGCAGGGGCGATCTGCTGAAGTTGGAGTGATCCGCATGACCCTGCAACTTTTTAGCACTGAATCTTAGTTGCCAAATTCTGGGACCATTTTTCAAACTTCATTGGCTTCTTTATCATGCTATCCCCACCAACAGGGGTGTCTACCCTGTTACAGAGTTTGTGTCATCTGCAAAGAGGCAAACCTTACCAGAGGGCTCTTCCACAATACCACTCTCAAAAATGCTAAAAAGACCCCGCCTCAGGATCAATCCCTGTGGCAAGGGGCGTCACTTTTGGCCGCTGCTGTTTGGGTGCAGTAGCTGAGGGGCAGGGTAGGTGCCATAGGCAGGCCCCACCCCATCACAGTTGACGGAGCCCGTGACCAGAGGAGGAGCCAAGGGTAAAACTGCTCTCCCCAGAAAAGTGACATTACTTACCGTAATGCGGTGATATTATGGGAACTTCCCTGTACATTTGAAGGGCAGGCCTCTGGAGTGTAGGCAAGGCTGTTCCCAGCACAAATTAGCTCGGCATGGTGGGTGGCGCTTGAAGGCGGAGAGAACTCTAAATAGATGCTGGTGTTGGAGGCCTCTCAATTGGGCCCCCTCATTGTGTGGTTCACAGAGGTGTGTGCAAAGCCTGTGACTAGGCTCATTGGCGCTGGTATGAGTGAAGCCCAGAGGTAGCGTATTGGTACCTACATGCAAAGGACCCAGGGGTGGAATAATATTATGGATCCAATTTCTCCTTCCTGGGCAGCCGTCTATGGAACGCTCTCCCTAGACCTATCCGAGCAATCCATGACCACCTACCATTCAGAAAAGCACTAAAAACCCATCTATTCAAACAAGCCTACTCAAAAGACCCAGATTAATCTTCATGAACCCATCTACTGAAGAGAAAAGGACATTGACCCAGAATCTATCTTCCACCTTACCCTCCTCTCTCTATCACCTGTCTCTACCTACCTACCCATCCATTCTTCTATTATGCTATACTTAATTTCCTACTTTATATAACAAAATTCTATGTTACCTATTACTATGTAAGCCGCATTGAGCCTGCCATGAGTGGGAAATAAAATAGATACTATTGGAGATTCTACATGGAATGTTGCTACTATTAGACATTCTACATGGAATGTTGCTACTATTGGAGATTCTACATGGAATGTTGCTACTATCTCCCACCTTACCCTCCTCTCTCTATCACCTGTCTCTACCTACCTACCCATCCATTCTTCTATTATGCTATACTTAATTTCCTATTTTACATAACAAAATTCTGTGTTACCTATTACTATGTAAGCTGCATTGAGCCTGCTTTTAGTGGGAAAGTGCGGGATACAAATATAATAAATAAATAAATAAATAAATAAGTCCTCAAATTGCACAGACTGATGCCAACGCAATGCAGCAATACTGCAGCGCTGGGCCCCCCCCTTTAAAGGCCGGGCCCAGGGAATCTTATCCCCCATGTTCCCCCTCTTGGCGGCCCTGAGTTGAAGTTGGTGTGTGCAGCTTCTTAAGAGAGTCTGGTTCAGCTCCGTGCAGACAGCTAGAGACCTCCATAAGAGACAGCAGAAGCCCATCTCCTAGCAAAGCCTAGAGCTACAGGGAAGAGTATGAAGTCCTATCTGAATCAATATCTGAGACAGTGAGGACCCAGAACAGTGAGAAAAGAGGATTCCCCCTCCCTCCCCTGCATACATACACCCAGAAGACGCACTAAATCTTGGGTTATGATAGGTAAGCGTGCTAGTGAATGAATCTCAGAGAAGTAGCATGCTTTGGTATCCTTCATTCTCCCATGGAAATATGTGATCTCTGAAATGGAACAGTGACATTTGTCCAACTTGAGCAGAAATCTGCCTAGAAGCATGGACACTCAGTTTGATCCTGTGGAGAATCTTGTGAGTATTTCTTTGTACAAGTAAAAGTCAAGACTTGTTTGAAACTGTGTTTATTGTAGGATCAGATGTTGCAGGGAGGATTTGGCTATGCTTGCTTTTAAGTACTTTCATGCACCCTCTACCACCTGAAAGACCACTTCTTAAAGGTCCCTTAGACCACCAGGAATTGTTCAGAAGGTTAATCAATTACAAGGACTATGAGATATTTCTAAAACTCTCATATCACATTCTTGGGTCAAACCTACCTCTTCAAAAAATTCTACAGCTAATCACAAAGATATTGTTGCCTTCTTTTACTACTACTACTACTACTTATCATTTCTATAGCGCTACTAGATGTACGCAGTGCTGTACACTTGAACATGAAGAGACAGTCCCTGCTTGACAGAGCTTACAATCTAATTAGGCCAGACAAACAGGACAAATAAGGGATAAGGACAAAGAGTAGCAAGATTCCGTGCAGAATCCCAAAGAGTAGCAAGATTCTGGAATCCCAAAGACTACTACTTACCATTTCTATAGCGCTACTAGACGTACGCAGCACTGGATCAAAAAGGTGGGCTTTTAGCTTAGATTTGAAGACGGTTAGAGATGGAGCTTGACGTACCGGCTCAGGAAGTCTATTCCAGGCATATGGTGCGGCAAGATAAAAGGAACGGAGTCTGGAGTTAGCGGTGGAGGAGAAGGGTGCAGATAAGAGAGATTTACCCAGTGAACGGAGTTCAGGAAGAGATGAGAGTGGAGAGGTACTGAGGAGCTGTAGAGTGAATGCACTTATAGGTCAATAAGAGGAGTTTGAACTGTATGCGGAAACGGATAGGGAGCCAGTGAAGTGACTTGAGGAGAGGGCTAATATGAGCATAACGACACTGGCGGAATATTAGTCGTGCAGCAGAATTTTGAACAGATTGAAGAGGAGAGAGATGGCTAAGTGGGAGACCTGTGAAAAGCAAGTTGCAGTAGTCTAATCTACCTGTTCAAAAACTATATGAATAAATATCACCATAAGTACAATTCAACACAAAAGCTACCACTACCATTCCCACTATAAAAAATTTTAGGAATAACCACACGAACGATAGATGCCCTCTCCACCTTGCACAACACTATTGTAGCTCCACCAACATGTAAATTGTAAGCCACTTTGAACCGAAACTTGTTTTTGGATAATAGTGGGACACAAGAATGAATAAATAAATATTAACCTCTACTGGGTTACAAGGTTCTATAGCTAATGACTTTGTACCTTTACAGGTTAAGCTTGTGTTAAATTCTGGGAAGGTTTAAATTGGGTAGACTGATGGGCTCAATGTCTCCCTCCTCTGTCTCCTGTCATTCTATGGAGGGGATTTTTCCAAGGGATCTATCTACAGAATACTCCTGCCGGAATTCTGTGCCCAAAACTTTTGAAATTATGCAAAATTCTGCAAGTTTCTTTAAACAATATTTTTGCACCCATAGCCATCCACCTTTGTTCCCAGCCCCCTCCCCCCGCACCCACACTTCACCCATCTTACAGCCCCCCTCCCTATACAGATACCAACCATATTTATTTTTTTTCCAGCCCTCCATCCCTCCTGTACCCACATTTTTTTTTTAATTTGTACCCCGCGCTTTCCCACTCATGGCAGGCTCAATGCGGCTTAGGTACTTATTTGTACCTGGGGCAATGGAGGGTTAAGTGACTTGCCCAGAGTCACAAGGAGCTGCCTGTGCCTGCAGTGGGAATCGAACCCAGTTCCCCAGGACCAAGTCCACCACTCTAACCACTAGGCCACTCCTCCACTCCGACACTGTCTCCACAGTGTCAAGAATGGTTTAGGGGTGCTGGAAGCTCCCAGTAACCCCAGTCCATCAGCCTCTCCTACCTGTACAGATACCATCCATATTTATTTTTTCCAGTCCCTGTCCCTCTTTTTGCAGCACCGCACCCTGGCACTCACCGGTCCAGCATGGAAGGAGCTGTAGAGGCATGAATTGGGGTGTACCCCCCACACACACACCCTTTTTCCTGCCCGCTGCCACCACTGTTGCCAGTAACACCACTTGTTCAAAATGGCCGCCGAGACTTCCTGTGCCAGCCTCAGGAGATTGATGTTTGAAGTCTCACTGGCTATTTTGAAGAAGCGGTGGTATCAACAAAGAGCGATGGCAGTGGGCAGTGGGAAAGAGGTTCTTTTCTGCCCCTGAAGAGGCCACACTACCAGGGTGTGTTAAGGTAGGTCCAGGGAGGGCTCACCGAGGCTCAGAGGATGGGGCAGCCAGCTGGCCTTTACCACAGTCTCCATTCCCACGGTACTGCACTGCATGAAAAAAAGAAAATAAATTTTGCGCAACTGGCAAATTCTGCGCTGCGCACTCACGTAGAATTCTGGCAGGAGTAACCGAACTACTAACATATGTGTCTAGATTCCATAGGTTAGCTTTTCCTTTAGTGACTGGCTGAAGTCTGCTCCCCTAAATTCACTATTCCAAAAACGGGTGGCTCCAGAGGATCAGTGTCTGGTTAAAGTGAGGTAGCTAACCCTGGGAGCACAGCTGTCTGGCTTAGATCAGACTAGTCAAAGTTTGCAAGGCTTGATTCAGCAGCAAACTGTTATGCCTGAAAATGTGCTTAAGCTTTCCCAGCCCGTCTGAAAAATGTGTCTCTATGTTTTTGTTACCAGCAGAAGTTCTGAACGAATCCCCACTTAGGATACAAGATAGAGCCTGAAGTCTGTTTAGGCAGTAACCCACGATCTTTGGTACCTAGAATTAGAAGGCAAACCTTTTCTCCTTTACATTCTGACCAGAGAATCGCTTGGAAACATAAATGTCTTAAGCTCGATCATGGGAATTGTTTGTGTGTGTGTGTTTTTTTTTCCCTCTAGGAGGTTCCTGCCACTGTCGTGTGTGTCTCTCGCCAACGGTACAAAAGATACCAAGGGGTCTACCTGACCCTCTTGCAGCCTGGGAATTACTCGGCTAAGATCAGGGCTACTTCCTTGGCAGGGAATGGGTCCTGGACTGGGCCGATTTACATCCCGGGCCCCGGTACGTATGGCTTGTTGTGCCTTGGCAATCGCTGTAGGGAGTGGGTAGTATATGGGTATTGAATGCAGGAGTTACTCACATCCACTCCAGTCATGGCCTCTTCTCAATGGAGACACTGTCAAGAATGGTTTAGGGGTGCTGGAAGCTCCCAGTAACCCCAGTCCCAGGTTCTCAAAGCTCTATGGACCAGGTATAGAGCTGTGGCTTAGCCACATCCTATCCATACCGATACTGGCTGTAGATAACTCTTTTTGGTTTACCTGTACTAGGGTTTACCATATTTGCTCGCCTAAAAAAGAGGACACATGCCCCGCCCTGCCACACCCCACCCCGCCCCCCTGTAACATACTGCCCCACCCCTTTCATACACACCCCGCCCCCGTCACACCTCCCTAAGGGTGTCCTATCCTCCCCTCCCCTTACCCTGGTGGTCTAGTGACCACTTCGGGGCGCTGCCCTGCATACTGTTCCTTGCTGACGGTCCCGGCGCCAATTCAAAATGGCCGCCGAGAGTTGAAGCGGCCTTGCGAGGCAGCTTCTCATTCATTCTCCACAGAAGTTGCAGTAGAGATCAGCATGAGTGATCCCTCAAGCCACTACTCACCAGGTCTACAACTCCCAGAAAGGAATGATATCACTGGAACCCTGGTGATGAACAAGGCTGTGTCCAATCGACACGTTACAGCTTAATCAGCCCAGTCCCTGTCCTTAAAATAAAATCTGGTAATTTCAGTTTCATCCGTTTGCTAGACTTGTCCCAGAGTAGCCAGGGATGTTCTTTTGAGTGAGTAGGTTGTCCTGGTTTCCCACAGGGCTTCAGCCCAAATTTCGTATGTCCCCAGGAATAATCCTTCCTACCTGTTAATAATCCGGACTGTTTATTTACTACAACGTAGTAAATTTAAATGTAAAATGAATCGGACAAAAAATTTCTTCACTCAACATGTAATTAAACTCTTGAATTCATTGCCAAAGAATTTAGTAAAAGCAGTTAGCTTAGCGGGGTTTAAAAAAAGGTTTGCTTGGCTTCCTAAAGGAAAAGTCCATAGAATATTATTAAAATGGACTTGGGGAAAATCCACTGCTTATTTCTAGGATAAGCAGCATAAAATGTACTGTACTTTTTGGGGATTTTTCCAGGTACATGTGACCTGGATTGTCTACTGTTAGGATGCTGAGCTTGATGGAACCTTCGGTCTGTCCCAGTACGGCAATACTTACGTACGTATTTACTTATTTCTGCAGTGGAAGAGCCATCGGAAGGGTTCTACATACTTCTCAAGGTGATGCCATTCGTGCTGCTGGTTGTCATTGCTTTCTTGGCCATCTTTGTCTTCTTCTACAATAAGAAAAGGTAATCTCATCTGCACTCCTCCCTTCTTTCCTTCTCCCTCCATAGCACAGTCCATGCAAGACTTCAAGTCTGCAGCATCAAGTCCTACACAAATGGAATAGTTTAATTTCAGTGTGAGTGGAGGAGTGGCCTAGTGGTTAGAGTGGTGGACTTTGGTCCTGGGGAACTGGGTTGGATTCCCACTGCAGGCACAGGCAGCTCCTTGTGACTCTGGGCAAGTCACTTAACCCTCCATTGCCCCAGGTACAAAATAAGTACCTGAATATATGTAAACCGCTTTGAATGTAGTTGGAAAAAAAACACAGAAAGGCGGTATATCAAGTCCCATTATCAAGATTCCATGCAGAATCTTAAAAAGTAGCAACATTCCATGTAGAACCCCAAAGAATAACAAGATTCCAGAATCCCAGCCTATTTCAGATTCTACATGGAATGTGGCTACTATTGAGATTCTGTTGCTACTATTTGAGACTCTACATGGAATGTTAATGTTGGTATTCCACTAGCAACATTCCGTGTAGAAGCCTGCCCTTGCAGATCAGCAACGCGGCTGCGCAGGCTTCTGTTTCTGTGAGTCTGACGTCCTGCACGTACGTGCAGGACGTCAGACTCGCAGAAACAGAAGCCTGCGCGGCCACATTGAGTGGCCTAGTGGTTAGAGTGGTGGCCTTTGGTCCTGGGGAACTGGGTTCAATTCCCACTGCAGGCACAGGCAGCTCCTTGTGACTCTTGGCAAGTCACTTAACCCTGCATTGCCCCAGGTACAAAATAAGTACCTGAATATATGTAAACCGCTTTGAATGTAGTTGCAAAAACCTCAGAAAGGCAGTATATCAAGTCCCATTAACAAGATTCCATGCAGAATCTTAAAAAGTAGCAACATTCCATGTAGAACCCCAAAGAATAACAAGATTCCAGAATCCCAGCCTATTTCAGATTCTACATGGAATGTGGCTACTATTGAGATTCTGTTGCTACTATTTGAGACTCTACATGGAATGTTAATGTTGGTATTCCACTAGCAACATTCCGTGTAGAAGCCTGCCCTTGCAGATCAGCAACGCGGCTGCGCAGGCTTCTGTTTCTGTGAGTCTGACGTCCTGCACGTACGTGCAGGACGTCAGACTCACAGAAACAGAAGCCTGCGCGGCCACATTGAGTGGCCTAGTGGTTAGAGTGGTGGCTTTTGGTCCTGGGGAACTGGGTTCAATTCCCACTGCAGGCACAGGCAGCTCCTTGTGACTCTGGGCAAGTCACTTAACCCTCCATTGCCCCAGGTACAAATAAGTACCCGTATATAATATGTAAGCCGCATTGAGCCTGCTATGAGTGGGAAAGCACGGGGTACAAATGTAAGAAAGATAGATAAATAAATAAAATAAAAACGTATCCTAGCAAAATTCATGTTTCAGGGATGTTTCTGAGATGTGCATTCTTAATGTTCGGTTATGACACTAGGATCTGATTTGGGCCTGTTTTTTTCTAACCACCGAAAGAACTCAATGGGAGATATTGCAGTCATCTGATTGTATATGCGTGCATTAAGAGCGTCTGTATGTCTTTATTAACCTCAGTTCATCAAGGACATTTCCAGTCCTGTTTTTGAAATGAAAATTCCCTGGGAGCCTGGGGTTTGGCAGCGTGCAAAGCCGGAGGAACTACGAATCCCAGAATGCCTACGGCTGGGGGGGGCGGTGAAAAGCAGAAACAGGCTCTGTGTCTCGGTGGACTGGGTTTGACTTGAAAGCAAGTGCCTGGTGACAGACAGGGCTGCTTCAAGATCCCTCGGAGGGAACTTTACCCTCTTCCTGGCCCTGTTTCAGCCTCTTGTTGTTTCCACATTCCTTTCTCTGAAAAAAACCCGACCTGGGCTGCTGCATGGAGGACAGACATCACTCCTCCAGAGCAGACCGGCATTCTCTGGCTACAGCTGGTGAGATGGTGGTGGTGGTGGGGAATACCTTCTGTCTGCTGTGAATCTGTTCCCTCCCTCCTCCAGATGTGCATGGCAGGACCAACCTGTGAAGAAGCCACTTGTTTGTATAGCATCTTGCTGACTGGGTGGGGGGGGGGGGGGGGGGGGTTGCATTGCCAAGCCCCCCCCCCCCACTACATACTCATAGAAAACTGAAACAGCCACTTTACAATTTCCCTAGAACTGCCAGGTTTGCTTATTTTATTTGTTTTAAGCTTCTTTAAATCACGATTAATGATTTATATTTCAACGTTTTTATTGATGATGAAATAAATATGGTATAACAGATACCATAAAATACAAAACGTCAACAATACAGTGGAACTTCACATATAAGTATTGAACAGACCATCATCAAGTTTTTTGTGCAGTGAAGGGCGACTAAAATGATAGCGGGGATGGGACGACTTCCCTATGAAGAAAGACTAAGGAGGCTAGGGCTATTCAGCTTGGAGAAGAGACGGCTGAGGGGAGACATGATAGAGGTATATAAAATAATGAGTGGAGTGGAACAGGTGGATGTGAAGCGTCTGTTCACGCTTTCCAAAAATACTAGGACTAGGGGCATGCGATGAAACTACAGTGTAGTAAATTTAAAACAAATCGGAGAAAATTTTTCTTCACCCAACGCGTAATTAAAGTCTGGAATTCATTGCCGGGAAATGTGGTGAAGGCGGTTAGCTTAGCAGAGTTTAAAAAGGGGTTGGACGGTTTCCTAAAGGACAAGTCCATAAACCGCTACTAAACGGACTTGGAAAAATCCAAAATCCCAGGAATAACATGTATAGAATGTTTGTACGTTTGGGAAGCTTGCCAGGTGCCCTTGGCCTGGATTGGCCGCTGTCGTGGACAAGATGCTGGGCTCGATGGACCCTTGGTCTTTTCCCAGTATGGCATTACTTATGTACTTGTATACTTCCCCCCTCCCTCCCCCCTTACTTCTGTGTGTGCCAAACAATATTGGGGATAATGGATTTAAACATTCAGACCATGTGTACTGCCGAGGTAACTCACAATAGATTGAGGAGCAAACTTCGCCCCCGTGGACTAAGTCCTTGCATATATCGGCCCTATATTGACATGAACTGGTTTTTCCTTTTCGGGGTTCCCTTCACCTCTCTGGCTTCCTAAGTGGCTAACTCATGTATCTGGTTCCTCCAGTGCCGATACACCGGTGGATCCGGGTCTGTCCACTTCTGTAGAATAGTCTTGCGTGCCACTAAACATACCTTGCGACACCAAACTATTTCCTTTCGCCTGGGTCGCAAGGCTGCCTGTGTATCTAAGACATAATGATCCCAGGTTCCACCTACTGAGACCTGTGTTATTTTAGTTAGATAACTCTGGATTTGTCTCCAAAAGGCACGTACCCTTGGGCAGGGTTTGCTTATGTAATTTAAAGAGTTGATGTGTTGTCATTATTGCTGTGGGTTTGGAAGAAAACTCCCTTTTTATTTATAAAACTTATACCCCACTTAAACGTAAGCAGAATAACGTACCCTCTGTAACAAAACAACAAAAAAAAAGGACCTGCCCAATTTTCCCTTGAGCTTTTCTGCTCCTGTGTTCTGACTGCATGTCTCAAAAAGCCAGAATAATCTAGAAAGCTTGTCCAAGGCTTCACTATCACTTGACATGTCCCTCTGCTTCTCAAGGTTGAGGTTTCCCTGTTGATCTTTAAAACCCTTGGGTTGACGCTGCGGAATGATGATTAGAGGGCTCCTGTGTAACGATTGATGCAGAATTTCTTTATAATGTTATTTAATTATTTGCTTCCAGGAACAACAACGGTTATCCAGGTGGCACCTTGTACGCCTCTGTTAATCCTGAATATTTCAGCGCCTCAGAGAGTAAGTTGGGATTTCCTTTGAAGTGTCAATTTCTTGGAACTGAGGGAGGTGGGGGACATTATTCAGGCCCCTTGCCACCACATAAAGATAAAAACAAAAAACCTAAATGGCTTAGATAACTCCTAATGAAGTTAGGTTACTAAAATATACTGGTAGGAGAAGATCAATCAGAGTATTCGCAATCAGCAACCAGGTGGAGTCTCATCTCTTTTGCACGAATATTCACATCACTCCCTTGGTGACTCTTTTACCGTGCATAGGTTTTAATCATCGACTTAAACCACCTCCACCCTGATATTGTGAAATCTTAAACTTAACGTACCCACAATTACAAACTTATGTGAATATATATCAAATGTATCAAATATACTAAAGACACTTAGCTTCTGGAGCGATTAAAACTCCCTAATTCAGACTCAGTGTGTAGAGGCCCCGACAGTGCCTGTTTCGCTGTGCTTCTTCTGGGGGAACCCACACAATATTAGCTGAATCGTGTCTTGACACTTAAGGACTGTGTCAAGACACGATTCAGCTAATATTGTGTGGGTTCCCCCAGAAGAAGCACAGCGAAACAGGCACTGTCGGGGCCTCTACACACTGAGTCTGAATTAGGGAGTTTTAATCGCTCCAGAAGCTAAGTGTCTTTAGTATATTTGATACATTTGATATATATTCACATAAGTTTGTAATTGTGGGTACGTTAAGTTTAAGATTTCACAATATCAGGGTGGAGGTGGTTTAAGTCGATGATTAAAACCTATGCACGGTAAAAGAGTCACCAAGGGAGTGATGTGAATATTCGTGCAAAAGAGATGAGACTCCACCTGGTTGCTGATTGCGAATACTCTGATTGATCTTCTCCTACCAGTATATTTTAGTAACCACATAAAGATAAGCAAATGATTGATCTGTTTATTTATGCCCGACTGCACCCAAGTTGGGGCTCCTGCTTAATTCTTTCTAAACGGACAAGTTTATCCAGAAAATGGTGGAATATCACTGCCGTCCAGATGAAGTTTGGACCTCTAACTGTATAGGTCACACCTGGGCTGGATCAGTCTGTCCAGAAAGACTGAAGAATTTATAGGGAGAAGGCAGTAGATAATTGGCCAAAAAGTAGGGAAGTTCTCTTCAAAAGATGGAGATTCAACAACTCTTGGCTGCCCATCCCAATGAGAATCAGTTGGTCCCTTGTTGGGTCACATTTTCATTTTTTTTTTTTAAAGTGTACATCCCAGATGAATGGGAGTTCCCAAGAGAGAAGATAACCATTATCCATGAGTTAGGACAAGGCTCCTTTGGGATGGTCTATGAAGGAACTGCCAAGGGCATTGTGAAGGATGAGACAGAGACTAAGGTGGCTCTGAAGACAGTCAATGAGCTGGCCAGCATGAGGGAACGGATCGAATTCCTCAACGAGGCTTCTGTGATGAAGGCCTTCAAGTGTCACCACGTGGTAAGTATCCTCATCCTCAAGTAGACGCATGCTAAGCAGGAGGGAGCTCACGCTTTCATGCCCCTTGCTGTTTTTTGAATACTGAAGGCTATCCTTTCCCCCTCTGCCCCAGTCTCTTTAATGAAAGCCTTCGACTAGCATCTATTGGTGTGCATGATGACTTCCTTGATGAGAGACGGCCGTGGTTCACTCTTTGCTGTTCTTTCTCTGCTAGGTCCGTCTGCTAGGGGTAGTGTCACAAGGCCAGCCCGCCTTGGTCATCATGGAGCTGATGACCAGAGGAGATTTGAAGAGTTACTTACGCTCCCTAAGACCAGATGCAGAGGTAGAGCACAAGCTTTTACTGGTAACATTATCAAACCGATTTCTGCCCTTTAGCCGGGCTGGACTGAGGTGGCCACTGTGGTATTCCATGTTCAGAATTCTCCGTGTGCCACAATCTTAACGCATAGATGCACCATGCTGAGCACTAATTCCAAAATGACGCCAAGATTCTATTATAGAATTACTAAATGTAAATCTGCATCAGTGCCTACATGTCGCACTTCAGCGCTTACAGTATTCCAGGCAGGGGCGGACTGACCAAACAGGCAACCAGGCTGTGACCGGCCCAGGGCTATGGAGGGGGGGGGGGGGGAGCCCAAGTGCTTTCCTCCTGCGTGCCTGATGTGCGAGTCCTTCTCTCTCCTCTGGGACCGGGACGCTCCTATCCCCAAACCCCCCTCCTGTGCTCCTGTCCCCGAACCCCCCCCCCCCACTTCACAGGTAGGGGTACTGGAAGCTAAATCGACCATCTGCTGCTGACGCTGGAACTTCCCTCTGCCCAGTGGCATTCCTAGGGGGGCTGACACCTGAGGCGGATCGCCGATGCGCCCCGTCCCCCGGGTGCAGCGCCCCCCCCCTGGGTGCAGCGTGACACCCCCCCCGGCGAAAGGACACCCTGGTGAAAGAACCCCCCCCCGGGTGCACGCCGCTGGGGGGGGGTGCTGCGTGCCTGTCCACTTTGTTCGTTTCCATGCTCCCTCTGCCCCGGAACAGGAAGTAACCTATTCCGGAGCAGAGGGAGCACAGAATGAACGTAGCGGACAGGCGCACGGCACCCCCCCAGCGACGTGCACCCGGGGCGGACTGCACCCACCGCCCTCCCCCCTTGGTACGCCACTGCCTCTGCCACAGCCTGCCCCTTTCTGACATAACTTCCTTCTTCCACAAGCGCGGGCCACGGCAGGGGGAAGTTCCAGTATCAGTGGCAGATGGCCCTTTTAGCTGCAGGTCCAAAGGAAAAGGTCAGTGGCAGTGGGATAGGGAGACAGCAGGACGTGGGAGGGGGGCAGTGGTCCTCATTGCTCGGGGGCTCAGACCACTCTCAGTCCACCCCTGATTCTAGGGTTTCTCAACCCAGTCCTTGGGACACACGTTAGCCAGTCAGATTTTCAGGTTACCCATGAGATAGAATGGCAGTAGTGCATGCAAATCTATCTCATGCATATTCATTGTGGATGTCATGAAAACCTGACTGGCTGAGTGCGTCCCAAGGACTGGGTTGAGAACCTCTGCAGTATATTCTGCAAGTTGCATAAATAAAGATCGGTCCCACCCGAGCTCCTCCCCTGTGAAAACCCTCTTGTATTTATGCACAGTTGTGCGCATCATTTCTAGAATAGTACTGAGCACTCACCTAGTACTTGTGCGCACAAGTGTTCACTTACCTGTGTAAGGGCGAGTACTCGATACATGTAAGAGTGCAAATGGTGCTTACATCTCACCACCAAGTTAGAGAATGAGGGGGTTGGTCACCAACGAGAACATCAAAAAAAAGTGAGCCGACATGGCCCGTGTTTCGGCTTGATACCTGCATCAGGGGTCGGATGTTGGTCTCAAAGGCACAATGTTTCCTATGATAATTCTACAACAAGAATAATTGTACATAAAACAATGGAGTAATAAATCTATTACTTGGGGGAATTATTAGCTAATGAATTATGCAATGTTTGTGTCGGCCGAATTTAAAAATAGCACAGAGAACCTGGAAAATGTGATTTTACAAAATAAACCCCTCTGGATAGGGTGTTTACTAGTAGTTAATACCCTGTCTGGGTTAAAGAGCATAAGAATAGCCCTACTGGGTCAGACCAATGGTCCATCTAGCCCAGTATCCTGCTTCCAACAGTGGCCAATCCAGGTCACAAGTTCCTGCCAGAAACTCAAAAAGTAGCTGCATTCCATGCTACCAATCCTACGGCAAACAGTGGCTTCCCTCATGTCCATCTCAATAACGGACTGTGGACTTTTCCTCCAGGAACTTGTCCAAGCCTTTTTTAAACCCAGATATGCTAACCGCTGTTGCTACATCTTTCGGCAAAGAGTTCCAGATTTTAACTATTCTTTGAGTGAAAATATATGTCTTCCTATTTGTTTTAAAAGTATTTCCATGTCCCCTGGTCTTTGCACTTCTTGAAAGGTTCAAAATGGTGACTGGCAGCTTTTTTCTTCCTTGTTTTGTGGTGACCATCTACCTCTTAAACTGTTTCACCCCACACCTCCCAATCTGGTAGGGAATGCCCATTTGCTTCAGTGTCTTAAAAGGACCAGCAAGTGCATTCTCTCATTTAATTCCAGGTAACTAAACCCACTCAACATGTTAGGAAACGCTGAATTCAGAAGATATAAGTGACGTTTTTGTCACAATTTCCCCTTTCCCTTCACCCCACAATTTTAATAGTAATCCTGGAGCACTTTCTCCAAGGTGCAAATGGGACACGGAGCGAAGCCAGATCGAGTTATTCATGAGTAGAAGGATCGGTTTGTGAAACATTAGATATTTTGACTGCAGAGCTTCCATGTTGTTCCAGGAGGGAGATTTTAAGCCAGTCCTGGATTTCTGTCAACCCATCCTGATGCATTATGAGACCTGCAGGGCTGAATTTTAATTATTTATTTTGTTACATTTGTACCCCGCACTTTCCCACTCATGGCAGGCTCAATGCGGCTTACATGGGGCAATGGAGGGTTAAGTGACTTGCCCAGAGTCACAAGGAGCTGCCTGTGCCTGACGTGGGAATCGAACTCAGTTCCTCAGTTCCCCAGGACCAAAGTCCACCACCCTAACCACTAGGCCACTCCTCCACTGTTGCCACTATTTGAGATTCTACATGGAATGTTGCTATTCCACTAGCAACATTCCACGTAGAAGTCGGCCCTTGCCAGATCAGCAATGTGGCCGCATAGGCTTCTGCAGGACTGATTTCAAAAAGGTAGAATCAGGCACTACAAATCCTACACTGTTTTGGGATGTGAGGTCAAACCCAGGACTCGCCAAAATGTCTCCAGCCTGGAACCGGGTAACTTGGCAGCTCTGTGTGTTATCAGAGTGGCGTTGGTGCTTTTGATAAACTGATGATTTTTGCTCAGGGTTCTCTGTCCCATGTATGCTGATAGAGCTGTGGGCGGATATTCCATCACATCCTAAACGCATTAAAGTGAAAAAGCAATCCTTGTTATATCCCATGGGTGTCTTTATTTTCTGTACCCCCCCTCCCACCAATTTCCACCCAGAACAATCCAGGCCTGCCTCCTCCCAGTCTGAAGGACATGATTCAGATGGCAGGAGAAATCGCTGATGGTATGGCCTACCTCAGTGCCAAGAAGTTTGTGCATCGCGATCTGGCTGCCCGGAATTGCATGGTGTCAGAGGACTTCACGGTGAAGATCGGAGGTAAGTAGCTGCTCCTGGGAGGATTGATGGATGAGTGCAGGGGTGAGGGCTTCCTTAGCCATCTGCAAGGCCCTGTGTTGTATGTGGAACTGAAATCTTGCTTATAATCGCAATGTGTTGCACCCCGTGGTGTTAATTTAGTTTAATTTGACTTAATATACTTCCTTTCATACAATCAAACATAGTAACATAGTAGATGACGGCAGAAAAAGACCTGCACGGTGCATCCAGTCTGCCCAACAAGATAAACTCATATGTGCTACTTTTTGTGTATACCTTACCTTGATTTGTTTCTGCCATTTTCAGGGCACAGACCGTAGAAGTCTGCCCAGCTCTAGCCCCACCTCCCATCACCGGCTCCGCCACCCAATCTCGGCTAAGCTTCTGAGGATCCATTCCTTCTGAACAGGATTCCTTTATGTTTATCCCATGCATTTTTGAATTCCGTTACTGTTTTCATCTCCACCACCTCCCACGGGAGGGCATTCCAAGCATCCACCACTCTCTCCGTGAAAAAATACTTCCTGACATTTTTCTTGTCTGCCCCCCTTCAATCTCATTTCATGTCCTCTAGTTCTACTGCCTTCCCATCTCCGGAAAAGGTTCGTTTGCAGATTAATACCTTTCAAATATTTGAACGTCTGTATCATATCACCCCTGTTTCTCCTTTCCTCCAGGGTATACATGTTCAGGTCAGCAAGTCTGTCCTCATACGTCTTGTAACGCAAATCCCATACCATTCTCGTAGCTTTTCTTTGCACCACTTCAATTCTTTTTACATCCTTAGCAAGATACGGCCTCCAAAACTGAACACAATACTCCAGGTGGGGCCTCACCAACGACTTATACAGGGGCATCGACACCCCCTTTCTTCTGCTGGTCACACCTCTCTCTATACAGCCTAACAACCTTCTAGCTACAGCCACCGCCTTGTCACACTGTTTCCTCGCCTTCAGATCCTCAGATACTATCACCCCAAGATCCCTCTTCCCGTCCGTACATATCAGACTCTCACCACCTAACACATACGTCTCTCGTGGATTTCTACTCCCTAAGTGCATCACTTTGCATTTCTTCACATTGAATCAAAGCAATAAAAAATTATAAAAGCATAAAATAATGCAAAGGAACTCCAACTAAAAAAGTTAAAGAGAAATTAACAGAGCTAGAAAATAGAAAAAGAATAGGTAAGGAGCGTACCACTGCCTGCTGGCTAGCCAGTCCACCACAACTCGGGGATCAACAGAAAGCTTTAGTAAATAAGTGAGTCTTGAAAACCAGGGGTCTCGCAGGTGGCCACAACATTTAGGATTATTACACAGTGAGGAGAATGAGTTTTCAGGAGCACACAAGATTCTTCTCCATGTGTATTTTATGATCTGTTATATGTGTGATTGATAACTTTCATTGGAATCAATTTATTTTAAAAATGTATTTATTGCCTTTAACCTAGGCGGTTTACAAATCAAACAAACATAATAAAAAAAAACAAAACTTAAAAACAATCACAACATACCACAAATCACAGAACCAACCATAAACTGCAAGTACTTCATCACTCATATAAACACCAGTTGCTTCGACAAAACAACCGTATTGTTTCTGAAACTGAACCACATTACTGCATAAACGAAGTTGTCCATGGAGGGCTTTTCCATAAATGAACCCCTGCAATAGAGAAGGTGGATAAGCTCGTATCAATATAATGATATAATATAATGAGCACAGCGATCATGGCAGGCAATATGCATGAACAGTTTGAGTAAAATAAAGTGGAACCACTGTATACAAGGCTTGATGAATCAAAACTAGTGCCTTAAAGCAAATTTGAAAGAGCACTGGCAGCCAATGCAGCCCGCTTCAACGC
Organism: Microcaecilia unicolor; assembly: GCF_901765095.1. Lineage (NCBI taxonomy): Eukaryota > Metazoa > Chordata > Amphibia > Gymnophiona > Siphonopidae > Microcaecilia > Microcaecilia unicolor. The sequence goes on from NC_044044.1 coordinate 46,973,397, forward strand.
AGATGTTATGTGTTCACACCTAGGAATCCCAGCTACAAGTCTAGCTGCCACAATTTAAACCAACTGCAGTGCCCTGCAACTCGCACTACACAGCCTAAGGTACAGAGCATTGCAGTAATCTAATCTAGAAAGAACCATACTCTAAACAACATACAGAGCTGCACAAAAGAAAGTTGAATGGCCTTCGTAACCTGATTCTGCATTGACAGTCTATAGTCAAGTATTAACCCAACAGCTTCATTTGTTTCCGAACAGTCAACCGCACCTCATCCACACACGAACACTCAAGACCAAGGATCTACCCAAGTCGGCCCACAATTGCTTCCTGCAAAGGCTCTCCCATTTTCTCAGTGACTTGGCACTACACGTACTGTAGAGAGAGAGCGGATTAATTTTCTTGATGGATTTGTGTAATGGTACGTAGCAGGAAGTTTGTGGGAAAGGAGAAGAACCACCCCTAGAAGCGCCAGCCAAACAGAAATAAGCAAAAGAACGGGAGAAGACCAATCGAATTCCAACACAAGGGGCAATCGTTGGTTAAGAGATATATAATAAATTTGACACAGTGTTGCGTTTCGGCGCTAAGGGGGCCTGCTTCAGGAGCCAAACAATTCATTTCCGTGGACAACGTGGTAAATATTCAATAGACCAAGGAATGATGGCCAATGTAACACCATCTACCTAGGATTCTCCAAGTACCGCGTCCTTCTCCTTTCAGTAATTCAGCACAGTCGCACTTACTCTCTGCCCAGGCCGATGCAGCAAAGATCACATTGATACATACCCTGAGTTGTCCACTGAACTGAATTGTTCAACTCCTGAAGCAAGCGCTCGTAATGCCAAAACGCAGGACTGTGTCAAGTATATGATACAGTGGGGGAAATAAGTATTTGATCCCTTGCTGATTTTGTAAGTTTGCCCACTGACAAAGACATGAGCAGCCCATAATTGAAGGGTAGGTTATTGGTAACAGTGAGAGATAGCACATCACAAATTAAATCCGGAAAATCACATTGTGGAAAGTATATGAATTTATTTGCATTCTGCAGAGGGAAATAAGTATTTGATCCCCCACCAACCAGTAAGAGATCTGGCCCCTACAGACCAGGTAGATGCTCCAAATCAACTCGTTACCTGCATGACAGACAGCTGTCGGCAATGGTCACCTGTATGAAAGACACCTGTCCACAGACTCAGTGAATCAGTCAGACTCTAACCTCTACAAAATGGCCAAGAGCAAGGAGCTGTCTAAGGATGTCAGGGACAAGATCATACACCTGCACAAGGCTGGAATGGGCTACAAAACCATCAGTAAGACGCTGGGCGAGAAGGAGACAACTGTTGGTGCCATAGTAAGAAAATGGAAGAAGTACAAAATGGCTGTCAATCGACAAAGATCTGGGGCTCCACGCAAAATCTCACCTCGTGGGGTATCCTTGATCATGAGGAAGGTTAGAAATCAGCCTACAACTACAAGGGGGGAACTTGTCAATGATCTCAAGGCAGCTGGGACCACTGTCACCACGAAAACCATTGGTAACACATTACGACATAACGGATTGCAATCCTGCAGTGCCCGCAAGGTCCCCCTGCTCCGGAAGGCACATGTGACGGCCCGTCTGAAGTTTGCCAGTGAACACCTGGATGATGCCGAGAGTGATTGGGAGAAGGTGCTGTGGTCAGATGAGACAAAAATTGAGCTTTTTGGCATGAACTCAACTCGCCGTGTTTGGAGGAAGAGAAATGCTGCCTATGACCCAAAGAACACCGTCCCCACTGTCAAGCATGGAGGTGGAAATGTTATGTTTTGGGGGTGTTTCTCTGCTAAGGGCACAGGACTACTTCACCGCATCAATGGGAGAATGGATGGGGCCATGTACTGTACAATTCTGAGTGACAACCTCCTTCCCTCCGCCAGGGCCTTAAAATGGGTCGTGGCTGGGTCTTCCAGCACGACAATGACCCAAAACATACAGCCAAGGCAACAAAGGAGTGGCTCAGGAAGAAGCACATTAGGGTCATGGAGTGGCCTAGCCAGTCACCAGACCTTAATCCCATTGAAAACTTATGGAGGGAGCTGAAGCTGCGAGTTGCCAAGCGACAGCCCAGAACTCTTAATGATTTAGAGATGATCTGCAAAGAGGAGTGGACCAAAATTCCTCCTCACATGTGTGCAAACCTCATCATCAACTACAGAAGACGTCTGACCGCTGTGCTTGCCAACAAGGGTTTTGCCACCAAGTATTAGGTCTTGTTTGCCAGAGGGATTAAATACTTATTTCCCTCTGCAGAATGCAAATAAATTCATATACTTTCCACAATGTGATTTTCCGGATTTAATTTGTGATGTGCTATCTCTCACTGTTACCAATAACCTACCCTTCAATTATGGGCTGCTCATGTCTTTGTCAGTGGGCAAACTTACAAAATCAGCAAGGGATCAAATACTTATTTCCCCCACTGTATATCTTAATAAACAATTGCCCTTGAGTTGGAATCCGATTGGTCTTCCCCCATTCTTTTTTTTTCTTTTTCTCCTGTACCGCGGGAAGTTTGAACATGTCCTTCAGCTAGGAGTGCTGTCATAGAAGCAAAGGGATCATGTTTTCATAGTTTATTTTATTATTTATTTAGATTTTGCTCACACCTTTTTCAGTAGTAGCTCGAGGTGAGTTACATTCAGGTACACTGGATATTTCTCATGCAATGAGCATTGAACACTTCTGTTGGTCTCTTTTAGTTCCTTTAAGAGGGGAGGGGGAGATTTGAATGTTCGTTTGGCTGTGCCAAGGAGGCAAACATCCATCGGTGCTGTTTTCCATGCTCCTCTCTGCAGTGTGATTCATCTTTCTCCTTCCTTTCAAAGACTTCGGCATGACTCGAGACATCTATGAGACTGACTATTATCGGAAAGGTGGCAAGGGGCTGCTTCCTGTACGCTGGATGTCCCCTGAATCCCTTAAGGATGGGATTTTCACCCCTCAGTCAGATGTCTGGTAAGTGATTAATGAACAGAAATAACGTCACCCTCCCCCCCCCTCCCACCTCAACATTCCCCAGGGTTGCTTAGAGTTAGTTTTCAAGACCTCAGCATGGGTGTGGTGTCGGGGTAGCCCATCTATAGAAGTTATTTTGGTTTTTTGGAACAAAATTTATCTGTACTGGGGGACAGAGGAGGAGGTCACCACTTGTGAAATGTTATTTGGTGAAAGGGTCTTGGCTCATGGAGTAAAGTACGCAAGAGCATTCTGATAGGAAATTGGTGTTAGTAATATATCACCAGACCAAAATCTATGCCTGTGTATTTCATGAATATTCATTGCAAACGGCCTTAACTCTAGACCTTGAACTATGTGTTTTGGGAAGCCCTGAGCTAGGTCCCCCCCCCCCCCCTCCACCTCCAGGCAGGATTCATCTTGCCTAAACCATCCCAGACTGATGCATGTCCAGCCTGCTCTTAAAACCCTTCCAGGGTTGGAGATTCATGTCCTCTTCACCCTACCTAGGCGGAGTGCATGAGGCATGAAAAGGGGTCTTGTGCAAATATTGGTCTCTCATGTAAAGGACAGTTCATGTCGGGATTTGGGTAGCCAGTAGCTAGTTGAAAACACTTTTTAAAATATCCATTCACTAATCAATTAAATGCTTTATCATATTTGTATATCATGTACAGATGCTGATGTGTAGACAAGACAGCACAGCACAAGGTGCACACCCTGAAATCGCCCAGTCTATTCGTAAACTAAAAAGACAATGATTTTTTATTTATTTTATTTATTTGTTGCATTTGTATCCGTTGTGAATAAATGACTGAGGAGGAGCGGACCTCAGACCAGTGACACTTTTTTAATCAATAAGATTTTATCAGTGTGGCCACAAAGATGTAATCACTGCCAACTTCCTACCTCAGTGTTCATTTGTGTGCTTCCAATAGCCGTTAGTGCTAAATAACACAGCCATATTCAAAAAATATCAATCATCACAGCTACTTAGCTTGTTGCTGCTCCAACCAGGGGCTCCCCAACGGTCCCGTTTCGCCACTGGGGCTTCATCAGGAGAAGAGCACCCTGCAACGCCAAGCTGTGGTAAGTATACCCGGCGGATCAGTAAAACACATTTTGTCAGCGGTTTTACTGATCCGCCGGGTATACTTACCACAGCTTGGCAGTAGCGTACCAAGGGCGGAGTGGTGGGGGGCAGTCTTCCCTAGGTGGAGGCTTTGGGGCCCCCTCTGGTACCAGGGCAATTGCCTTGTTTGCACCTCCTATAACACCTGCCCTGCTTAGAACACTTTCAGAAGCTTAAATCCAGGGCCTGGCTGCCTTCCAGCACTGTCACAGCTTCCTGTGAAGAACTCAGAGTGCTGCCCTCACCTCTTTGCGTAACCCCCTAGCACCCGGGCAGGATGAGAGTTCTTTGGCCTCTGTTTCTGTAAAAGGTGCCTTTTTCTGACCCATTTCCTGTTCTTAAATCTCACTCTGTGCAGTATTTTAAGAATATATCTGTCTGTCTCTCCCCTATGTAGGTCCTTTGGCGTGGTTCTGTGGGAGATCGCCACGCTGGCAGAACAGCCCTACCAAGGCATGTCCAACGAGCAGGTCCTGCACTTCGTCATGGACAATGGGGTCCTGGAGAGGCCGGAGAACTGTGCAGAGAGGCTGTGAGTACCTGCCATGCACAAGGTGTATCCGCTGTATTTCATTAAGAGATTGTCTCTTATATGTGCCTGGGACAATCTACTACTACTACTTAACATTTCTAAAGCGCTACTAGGGTTACGCAGCGCTGTACAGTTTAACGAAGAAGGACAGTCCCTGCTCAAAGGAGCTTACAAAGGAGGACGAAATGTCAAGTTGGGGCAGTCTAGATTTCCTGGTTAGGTGCCAAATGCGACGTTGAAGAGGTGTGCTCTTGCCACTAAGCTTGTATCCCATCACCCTGCTGTGTGCCAGGGGTAATTTTATGAGGATGTATTGTGAATGTCCAGCATTAAACTTTCCTGCCCATTTCAGATCCTTTCCAAAATCCCAGAACGGAAATGCATCTTCCCATGCAACAAGTTCCTTCATCAGCAAATCTGTAGAAGTTGGCAACACTGGATCTATGGAAGCATGTCCATATTGTACCCAGACTGTTGACCCCCTCCCACCCCTCCAGCTCCCATTACACTGTGAAATAGCCTTGACTTGTCTCTCTCTCCCTCTCAGGCATGAGCTGATGCGCTGGTGCTGGCAACAAAACCCTCGGCAGCGTCCGGCCTTCCTGGAGATCCTAGAGGAGACCAGAGACGAAATGCATCACAGCTTCCGGCAGGTGTCCTTCTTCTACAGCAAGGCCCGGAAGCTTCGGGGCTCCCACGAGGCCTCTGACACGGAGGCAGAGCCCCTCGATGAGGACCACCACCCATCCCCTTCCTACAGCCACCTCTCGCTGCTGAATGACGACCCCACAGCTCACCAGGAGCGGAATAAAACCAAGGACTACACTCACTTGAATGGGAAAGTCAGCCTCTGAGGGCTCAACCTGGCCATTGAAGAAAGGAGAGAGTTGAGTGAAGACCCCTTAGCCCTCAGAACCTCTTCAGGTGTATTGTGGGGCACGGTAGGCCGGACCCATCCCTCATGTACTTTCATATGGTTCATGTAAGCTCTGCAGCACTAACTGTGAAAGAAAATCCACGTTCTCCGTGGTGGACTTTACATAATATGAAAGCAAACTGATTAAAGCAGTTGCTCTCCATCCGACCTGTGGTTCTATCTACGCCCCAAGCCTGAGGAAAGCAGGTGATGGTGAGAGGGGCCTGGGGCGACTCCTTTACCTCTATCTTGGCTGTGAACTGTGATATGTAGTGTTTTTCTGTATTAGGTTTTATTCTCTGTTTGGTTTTATTTTTTTCAAATGAGAATACATTGCTTGTTTGTTTTTTTTAATGATAGTTTGAACACTGAGCTGGGCCTGGGCCTTCACAGCGGCTGCTGGAGTCGACCGTCTGTGCTTGGGACAGATTTTGAACTGCTGTTGAGCCAGATGCAGAGGGCCAGGCCAGGGCCACAGCCAGACCCTGATCCTCCAGTTGCTCTGATCTATTCACAGCAAGGTTTTACAAGTGTTGGGACACAGGCTGTCAGGGTACTGGGAAGAGAGAAGCCGCCGAAGCGGCACAAATGGAAGGATGAGGTCTGTTTTCTTCTCACAATGTTGCTAAGATCCTTCCAGCTCCTACTGTCCCAACTTCAACGTTGGAAGATGTTATATGTATAGAGGGTGATGATGGGCCTTCTCTGAGGACTGTCTGTAACAGAGATGCTGCCGTTTTTTATTTTATTTTTTTTAATCAATTTATTTGACCTCTCTTTAAGTGGGAGACTTTCAGGAGGGAAACCTAACATCCTCAGCCCCTGAGGAACGTGTGTCTCCTCTTGCAAGGAACTGAGAGAGTCCCTGAGCTGTCATTCACCCCTGCCCGTGAGGAGGCCGGAACCCTCCGAACCCTCCTCAGGAAAAAGCAGGCGAGGGAAAGGATTTCCCAAGGGAGGGGGATGGGGATTTTGAGACCCAACTAAGCGCTGGAGAATCACTAGATCTACTTGGATCATTAAATTTGAACAACCTTCTCCTCCTGACATGGTGATGGAAGACCCCTCAGCAGTGGTCCCACGCTGCCACCGAACTTTGATTAGTAGGGGGCTCCACACGTCCATCATCTCTTGAGAGCATCAGAAGCTAAAATGTGTTTAAATTTTGGGGGGTGGGTGGGGGGAGGGGCATCTTTTTTTTTTCTTTTATAACGATTTAAAAAAGAGACTGGACTGCAACACCAGGGCCTCTGTCTGAAGTTTTGAGATAGAGCAGGCTATAAAATTTTAAAATAAATAAACTGGAGTTGGTCAAACCACTGCTGTCCACTCCGAGTGTTACTAATTGACGTTCTAGCAAAAGAAAATCGACAACCTTTAAGCACTTGCCAACCAAACCCCAACTTATTCATGTTTCAGTACATGGTGGGAATAAACACATCTTTTCAAACATGACTTTAGTAGTTGCTCATTAAAATCCTTGCTGCCTACGACCCTGCATCTTCAAAGCTGGGGACTACCACTTGCCTGAGGAGAGAGATCTGTGGCAGTTGCTTTCATTCAGATCGGCCTAGTTGTGAAGAGAGAGTGGTGGTCCAGTAGGATTGTGAGAAGCAGGGTTCAGGGCAGTTTCCTTCACTGGAACGGTGGTGTCGCCTGTACGTGAGGTCTTGCTATCCCGCTTGTCAGTGGGAAAAACATCTTCATTCATGTACAGCCATGGATCATTTCTTCTTTCAGCCCGATACAGGCCGTTGCAGCCCGCAGGGCTCTAGGATCGGTAAGACTACTGAAGCTCATCATCCTATATAATAATTCTCACCACCAACGTTCTAATGTGGGACTGCCTGTGTCCGTGGCTCCTGGAGTTGCTGAGCAGACTCTGTAGCCAGGATGACGTCACTCACAGCTGATTCCCAGGCAAGGGGAGGAGTAGGGAAACACGCGGAGCGTGTTTCTCTACTCCTTCCCCTGCCTGGGAATCAGCTGTCAGTGCGCCGCTCCCTGCCACTTCGGAGCAAGTGGCACATCTCCCCTTGCCCCCCCTGCAGCCACCCATGTCCTGCGACCCTCCTCTCCCCCTGCCTCCCTGCAGCCACCCATGTCCAGCGGCAACCCTTCTCACCCCCTGCAGCCACCCATGTCCAGCGACCCTGCTCTCCCCCTGCCCCCCCCTCCAGCCACCCATGTCCAGCCACCCTGCTCTCTCACCTGCCCCTCCTTCATCCACCCAGGTTGTGTTTAACGAAATCTTTGTGGCAGGCAGGAAGGATCCACGTTCCTGCCTGCCCACTGCTGGCGCTGACGCTCCCCCGCTGCCGGATCGCTGTTCAAAATGGCTGCCAATACAAGGGCGGCTTCCAAGACTTCAACAGAAGTCTCGCGAGACTGCCATTTTCAACAACGATCCAGCAGCGGGGGAGCGTCAGCGCCAGCAGTGGGCAGGCAGGAACGTGGATCCTTCCTGCCTGCCACAAAGATTTCATTAAACACAACCTGGGTGGATGAAGGAGGGGCAGGTGAGAGAGCAGGGTCGCTGGCCATGGGTGGCTGGAGGGGGGGCAGAGGGAGAGCAGGGTCGCTGGGCATGGGTGGCTGCAGGGAGGAGGTCGGTGGACGTGGGTGGTGGCAGGGAAGGGGGGTGAGGGGGGGTCCTAAGACCAGAAAGGTGGGGATGGAAGGGGGACCTCAGACCATAAAGGGAGGGGGGAGGCGGTGCGCACTCATTCTCACTCACTCTCAGTCTATCACAATCTACATCTCTCACACACACTCTCTCTCAAACATACACTCCGAGGAAAACCTTGCTAGCGCCCGTTTCATTTCTGACAGAAACGGGCCTTTTTTACTAGTTAGAAATAAAATCACATTGCACTATCAGTAGCCCTGTTTGACCCTGGGCTAAAGCACCGTCAGTTAAATGATTTTAGGATCTGGCACTAGGTCTCCTATAGAATTTACCAGAGATGCCAAGTTACTCAGTCCCAGGTTGGAGACTTTTTGGCCAGTCCCAGTTTAGAACTTTTATCCCAAAGCAGCATGGAAATTGTAGTGACTGATCCTGCCCATTGAAATTAGTGCTGCAAGTCCCATAATGCACCATTATGGGATGGTGAGAAATCCAGGACTGTCCCAAAAGCTCCAGTCTGGAACTGGGTAACTTTATATCACTGCAGTTTGAACGTGCAGGACATCAGACTCACAGAAACAGAAGCCTGCGCAGCCTTCTACATGGAATGTTGCTAGTGGAATAGCAACATTCCATGTACAATCTCCAGTAGTAGCAACATTCCTTGTAGAATCTCCAATAGTAGCAACATTCCATGTAGAATCTCCAATAGTATCTATTTTATTTTTGTTACATTTGTACCCCGCGCTTTCCCACTCATGGCAGGCTCAATGCCGCTTACATGGGGCAATGGAGGGTTAAGTGACTTGCCCAGAGTCACAAGGAGCTGCCTGTGCCTGAAGTGGGAATCAAACTCAGTTCCTCAGTTCCCCAGGACCAAAGTCCACCACCCTAACCACTAGGCCACTCCTCCACTGTTGCTACTTTTTGAGATTCCATGTAGAAGTCGGCCCTTGCAGATCACCAATGTGGCCACGCAGGCTTCTGCTTCTGTGAGTCTGACGTCAGACTCACAGAAACAGAAGCCTGCGCAGCCTTCTACATGGAATGTTGCTAGTGGAATAGCAGCATTCCATGTAGAAACTCCGATAGTAGCAACATTCCATGTAGAATCTCCAATAGTATCTATTTTATTTTTGTTACATTTGTACCCTGCGTTTTCCCACTCATGGCAGGCTCAATGCGGCTTACATGGGGCAATGGAGGGTTAAGTGACTTGCCCAGAGTCACAAGGAGCTGCCTGTGCCTGAAGTGGGAATCTAATTCAGTTCCTCAGTTCCCCAGGACCAAAGTCCCCCACCCTAACCACTAGGCCACTCCTCCACTCTCTTAAGAAAAGCAAGACTACAAGTCCCAGCATGCACTGAGGTAAACTCAGGACTGGATCCGGTTGGCAGCCTTACCATTATTGTCACCGGCTGCTGTAGCGATCTCTGCTCCTGTTGTCTGCATTTGAAACCAGCACTACCAGTACACCCAATCTCTTTTCCAAAAACAGATCCCCCCCCACCCCGCCTTGAACGCAAGTGCGACTTCCTTAATCCTAAATTCCACTGAGTGGCCAGACCTGTTTGCAGCTGCTCAGTAAAAACAAATGAGCTCCCCCCCCCCTCCCCATGTAACAAATTTTCTCTTCCGTACACACAGCGGAGTAGAGATGCTGTATAGCCCCTTGTATTTCCAGTTTGAGACAGGAGGTGACAGACACATGCACCCTCCTCCCCCCCCCCCCCCACCTGTGTTTTCTGGAGGAAGGCAGGAGCTCCCCCTGAAGGATTTTCCTGGTCGCACAACCATGTCCCCCCCCCCCCCCCATGTTCTCCTTGGATTATGTTTATTGTGTAAACGCAGTGTTGCTGTTGGTTTACACACAGGACTGCGTAAGATCATTGCCAGTGACTGACAAAGGTACCTGTCCCAAAGAGCATACAAGCCTTGTGTGGTGGGAGCTACCACCTTTTTATTCCAGGGATCTGGGCCTGGTTGTAGGGTGCCTCGTTTTATATGTAGACACGTGTATCAGGAATCAGGACTGAGGCTCAGGCTTGAACTTAACACATGCACCGCATTGGCCTTAAGATGGCATGGTGTGGCGTGGAGGGGGCTCAACATAGTGGTCACAGCTGCAGACCGAGAACTGGGGAAAGCCAGAGTCCAAATCCGTTTTATCCTACTGATGAGCAAGTCACTGTACCCTCCATTGTCTCAGGTACAAGGTGTAAGCTCACAGGTACAGGGAGATCCCTACCATACCAAACATGAAACTTTCCCTGAGCTCAGGTTTGGAAAGCTGAGTGGAGGGTTCTGGGCAGGACAGCTGAAAGAGCTTGTTATTTTATTGCACTAATGAAAAAGGGCCACTAGAGGTCACTGCAGGCAGCCTTTTGCATTGTTTGAGGTCTGCTGGCTTCTTATGGGTTAGTTACGAATATGATGGAAAGAGATGGTGCTTCTCCCGCCTCTGAGTGTCCTTCTGACCACAAGGCTTTGCCTCCCCCCCCCCTATTTTTAGGTGTTTACTTTCTTCTCTGCATGACTCACCTCCACTAAATTGGATGGCGTCACCTTTATTAATATCCGAATCAATCCACAATGCAGCCACTCCAGTGATACCCCCCCCCCCCATTAATGAGTCAGCAGAGCGGAAGACAGCTAGGAATCACATGGTAGAGGGTTTCAGTAAGGTGCTGGTGGTCTTGGGTCATTCTCCCTCGGTGCCTTTTAAAATCTCGGTGCTACCTCTCAGTCAGCTGTTGTGACTGAGGTTTGTGTCTGTCTGAAGGTATATTATTGACATCACTATAAAAGCAATGTTGCAGAACTGGAACGTATGTGTGTGATTGGTGCCAGTAATTGCAGGTTACGCACATGCACACAAGGTGCTATTCTGTAACTGGAGTGCTTAAGGCATTTATCCCTAAATTCTATACATGGCGCTCAAAATTACGCTCGTGAATTTGGGCGCATAGCCAATTGTGTTTGATTTGATTGCGTAATGAGTCCATTCGTGGCATTCACTGCCAACAATTTGGATTTGCACGCATCTCGCTAGGCGCCATTCTCTAAAGATGCGTGTATAATGATAAAGGGGATGGGATGACTTCCCTATGAGGAGAGGCTAAAGCAGCTAGGGCTCTTCAGCTTGGAGAAAAGGCGGCTGAGGGGAAATATGATAGAGGTCTATAAAATAATGAGTGGAGCGGAATGGGTAGATGTGAAGTGTTTGTTTACATTTTCCAAAAATACTAGGACTAGGGGGCATGCGATGATGCTACAATGTAGTAAATTTAAAACGAATCAGAGAAACTTTTTCTTCACTCACTCTGGAATTCATTGCCAGAGAATGTGGTAAAGACGGTTAGCTTAGCGGAGTTAAAAAAAAAGGTTTGGACAGCTTCCTAAAGGAAAAGTCCATAGACCATTATTGAATGGACTTGGGGAAAATCCACTATTTCTGGGATAAGCAGTATAAAATGTTTTGTACTTTTTTGGGATCTTGCCAGATATTTGTGGCAATACTTATGGAAGTGGGAGGAGCATGGCTGGGGCAGGGGCGATCACTGAAGATGCGTGCAGTCTTCTAGAATGTGGAGGCCTTGTTTAGGCGCATGGATTGGAAGAAATTCTCATGCCTAAATGTTGGGCATGGATCCCGGCACCCAGCGCTTTTTATAGAATGGTGCCCAGCGCGCATTTTTTCCGCACCCAAATTTGGGCATTATTTACTGAATACTATCGAGGGGAGCACAGGTGCATGCATGGAGCATGGGTCTGTCATGGCCATGTCGCCTAGCAGTATCTGCAACATATTTATTGAAGGGCCCTTTTACAAAGTAGCGGTAATCCCAATGTGGACTCACCACACGCGGGCGCTGGTGGTCGTTCCAGCCCCAGCGTGCGCCATTTTCCATGCTGGGGGGGGGGGGGGAAATAATTTTTCAGTGCGGCGCTAACCCCGTGGTAATCAGGTGGCGCTGTGCGTTACCTGCCACCTCAGTGGGTGATGCAGGGGCGTAGCCAGACTTCGGCAGGAGGGGAGTCCAGAGCCCGAGGTGAGGGGGCACATTTTAGCCCCCCCGGCACCGCTGACCCCCCACTCGCCATTGCCGACTTTGCCCCCCTCTCGCTGTTGCCTACCTTTGCTGGCGGGGGACCCCAACCCCCGCCAGCCGAGGCCCTCTTCTTCTCTCAAAAGGCTTCCTTCTGTTTCTGACGTCCTGCACGTTGTACATGCAGGACATCAGACTCACAGAACAAAGCCTTGCGAGGCTTCGTTCTGTGAGTCTGACGTCGTGCAGAACGTCAGAAACAGAAGGAAGCCTTTTGAGAGAAGAAGAGGGCCTCGGCTGGCGGGGGTTGGGGTCCCCCGCCAGCAAAGGTCGGCGACGGCGGGTTGGCAGGGGGGTCCAGGCCCTCCCAGGCCCCACATAGCTACGCCACTAGGGTGATGGTAAGTGTTCCCCCTTGCATGGCCACCAGGGGCGTAGCCAGACAACAGATTTTGGGTGGGCAAGGGCAAGAAGTGGGTGGGCACCAAGTGTTCTCCCCCCTCCCCCTCCCCCTCCCCCTTCCCCTTCCCACCACTATATCTCAGCTGGAGGGAAAACTCTTCTTTCCACCTTGGCAGTCTACAGCAGGCATGCACTGAAAACTGAGCATGCGCAGGTGCCAGTATTGTGGAGAGCAGCGTTTTCATTGCAATCAGGGGCAGAGCTTGGGATCCCCACCAGCTACCGCTAAACGTGTGCTACTGTTGGGTGGGCCTGAGCCCTAAGTGGGTGGGCCCTGGCCCACCTGTGACTATGCCTCTGATGCCCACGTGGAAAGAGCAATCTTACCGCATGGCCATGGCTGTTTTCAGCCTTTTTCCCCTGCTGCAGTAAAAAGAGTTACAGCGAGCGGCAAAAATGGCCCCTGCTACTAGCACAGGGCTCTTTTTAAGGACCTTTTCTTTATTTGTAAAACATATACCCCGCTTGAAGCTAAGCAGCTAACAGCATGGCATACTTCCATAATAAAATCAATCCACACAAACAACAATATAGAATGCTATCCTTTGTGCATTTTGCATGGGGCACTTTGGTGCCATGCAGTGGTGTTCCTTGGTCAGCTGCCACCCGGGATGGATTGCTGCTCTGCCACCCCCCCCCCCCCCCCCCCCCCCCCGGGTACATTGCTCTTACCTCCTGGGGGTGCTGGGAGCAGCCGCTTAGCTGTCGGCTCTGCCGATTCCCTGCCCCGGAACAGGAAGTAACATCAGAGGGAGCAGGGAATTGGCGGCGCTGACAGCCACGCAGCTGCGCCTTGCATCCCCCTGCAGCGTGCGCACGGGCAGACCGCCCCCATCGCCCTGCCCTCGGTATGGCACTGGTGCCAAGCTACCTAACTTTCAGCACGCCAAACTGATTTTGAACTAGTATTCTGTGATGGGCTTAGGCACACTCAGAAGTCGCTAGGAAATTGGTACTAAGAGCGCCCCAGTGTCGCATCTACATCTCGGTGTCAATTTATAGATTTGCTTCCTATCTGCTTGATATTTAGCGCTATTGAACTGGTCAGGAAAAGGTCCGGGCCAGTTAAATAACACTTAGCCAGCTATCTGTGAATATTCAGCTGGGAATAGCTGATTATTTCCCGCTGAATATTCCTGGTCAGCGCTTAGCAGATTACCAGCTTATTGCGTTATATAGCCGGCTATCCACTAATATTCAGTGCATCGCCGGCCAAATTTGGCCACCAAAATAACAGGCCTATGGCTGGTTTCAACTTAACCAGCCAGTACTGATTATTGCTTTGCTGGTTAATTTGAACATAAGAGTAGCCATACTGGGTCAGACCAGTGGTCCATCTAGCCCAGTATCCTGTTTTCCAAACAGTGGCCAAGCCAGGTCACAAGTATCTGGCAGAAACCCAAATCGTGGCAACATTCCATGTAGAACCCCAAAGAATAGCAAGATTCTGGAATCCTAAAGAGTGACAAGATTCCATGCAGAATCTCAAAGAGTAGCAACATTCCATGTAGAACCCCAAAGAATAGCAAGACTCTGGAATCCTAAAGAGTGACAAGATTCCATGCAGAATCTCAAAGAGTAGCAACATTCCATGTAGAACCCCAAAGAATAGCAAGAGTCTGGAATCCTATAGAGTGACAAGATTCCATGCAGAATCTCAAAGAGTAGCAACATTCCTTGTAGAACCCCAAAGAATAGCAAGACTCTGGAATCCTATAGAGTGACAAGATTCCATGCAGAATCTCAAAGAGTAGCAACATTCCATGTAGAACCCCAAAGAATAGCAAGACTCTGGAATCCTAAAGAGTGACAAGATTCAATGCAGAATCTCAAAGAGTAGCAACATTCCATGTAGAACCCCAAAGAATAGCAAGACTCTGGAATCCTAAAGAGTGACAAGATTCCATGCAGAATCTCAAAGAGTAAGAACATTACATACTACATATCCCAGGGCAAGCAGTTGCTTCCCATGACTGTCTCAATAGCAGACTATGGACTTGTCTTCCAGGAATTTGTCCAAACCTTTTTTAAAACCCAGCTATGCTAACCGCTGTTACCACCTCCATCAGCAAAGAGTTCCAGAGCTTAACTGTTCGTTGAGTGAAAAAATATTTCCTCCTATTTGTTTTAAAGGTATTTCCATGTAACTTCCTCGAGTGTCTCCTAGTCTTTGTACTTTTGGAATGAGTAAAAAATGGATTTACTTCTGCTCGTTCTACACCACTCAGGATTTTGTAGACCTCAATCATATCTCCATCTCTTTTCCAAGCTGAAGAGCCCTAACCTCTTTAGCCTTTCCTCAGAGGCGTTCCATCCCCTTTATCATTTTGGTTGCTCTTCTTTCAACCTTTTCTAATTCTGCGTCATCTTTTTTCTTAAAAAAGCTTGATGTGGCCATGCTTCACCCTTAACAGAGCTGCATCAGTGGATACTGAAACACATTTAAATAATTAAATCAACATAAATCATAATAAATAAAAAGGCATACAAGTACAATATAAGGCATTGAAACAACTTAATAACAACGCTTAATATGAATAATTATGTACATGTACAAATCTATTAGGAACTCAAAAACTATGTAAACAAACGTAGACAATATCATGACCTTTTGCAGAGATTCTTGGTAGCCACCTCTGTACAACAGTGGCCACATACTGCCAGTGAAAAAGACCCTCCAGCCTGAAGGTAAGCCTGGGTGAAACATAGTAAACATAGTAGATGACGGCAGAAAATGACCTGCACGGTCCATCCAGTCTGCCCAAGAAGATAAATTCATATGTGCTACTTTTTTATTTGTACTGTCCTCTTCAGTGCACAGACCGTATAAGTCTGGCCAGCCCTATCCCCGCCTCCCAACCACCAACCCCGCCTCCCAACCACCAGCTCTGGCACAGACCGTATAAGTCTGCCCAGCACTATCCCTGCTGTCCAACCACCAGCCCCGGCACAGACCGTATAAGTCTGCCCAGCACTAGTCCCGCCTCCCAACCACCAGCCCTAGCACAGACCATATAAGTCTGCCCAGCACTAGCCCCACCTCCTAACCACCAGCTCTGCCACCCATTCTAGGCTAAGCTCCTGAGGATCCCTTCCTTCTGCACGGGGTTCCTTTATGTTTATCCCACAAGCCTGGGTGCACTCGATAAAGAGTAAAAGGTTGCCTGGCATCACCGTCCACGCATATAAACTGAACTCAGGTATGCCGCTGGCTCTATCATCCTCCCTAGCCCCCAAACCTAATGCTGGTTCTGTCACCCCCCTCCCCTTCCACCTGAACAGATCCTACACAAAGGAGGGGAGAGAAGAAGGGAGCTGGTAACTCTTCTGATGTGCTGGCTGGACCTGTGCCCAGATTTGATGGATGACATTGCAAAGCTGCTTCTGAAGTTATTACATGAGTCAGACTTGTGTCATGCTGCCCAGGGGCAACTTGGAAAGGTGGAGGAGACGGCCCCTAAGTGCAGGAGAGGTGTTACAGCCATATAGTGGGGGCATGAACTAGTCTCCCACTGCGTGATGAGGTCATAGGCTCAGCTACCCTTCTTTCTCTGGAATAAAGACCCTGGTTAGGGAAAATGCTGCCAAATGTCTCTCCCGTCATAAAGTAGGGACACCAAAGCCAGTCAGGTTTTCCACAATGAATATGCAGGAGATAAATTTGCATACAGTGCATTTATTTTATTTATTTTTTGTTACATTTGTACCCCGTGCTTTCCCACTCATGGCAGGCTCAATGCGGCTTACATGGGGCAATGGAGGGTTAAGTGACTTGCCCAGAGTCACAAGGAGCTGCCTGTGCCTGAAGTGGGACTCGAACTCAGTTCCCCAGGACCAAAGTCCACCACCCTAACCACTAGGCCACTCCTCCACTGTTGCTACTATTTGAGATTCTACATGGAATGTTGCTATTCCACTAGCAACATTCCATGTAGAATCTCAAATAGTAGCAACAGTGGAGGAGTGGCCTAGTGGTTAGGGTGGTGGACTTTGGTCCTGGGGAACTGAGGAACTGAGTTTGATTCCCACTTCAGGCACAGGCAGCTCCTTGTGACTCTGGGCAAGTCACTTAACCCTCCATTGCCCCATGTAAGCCGCATTGAGCCTGCCATGAGTGGGAAAGTGTGGGGTACAAATGTAACAAAAATAAAAATCTCCAAACCCTGCCAGCTGAAGATTTCTTCCTCCTCGGGCAGCCAGAGCTCCTACAAATGGCAGCCAGCAGCACTTGCCTTGAGTGGATGCAGCTGCCGGCAGGCCTGCACATGCTCAATGTGCCTTGTGCATGTGTGAAAACTGAGCACGTGCAAAGGTGACAGAGTCGGCATCAGCTGCAAGTGTTGCTGGCTGCCTGAGGAGGAGGAGGAGGAGGAGGAGGAGGAAATCTTCTTCAGCTGGTGAGGTTTAGGGATCTCTGCCAGCCACAGCAAGAGTGCCACAATTTTGGGTGGGTCTGAGTCTAAATAGCCTACCCAGGTCCACCTGCCACTGCTAAACAGGCTGATCCAGGTCTGGGCTTGCCCCGTTGCATGCAGGGAGTTGTTCTGAGTTTCCCCTTGAGTTCCTCTAAGCTATCTAAACTACAACTCCCTGCATGCTTGAGGCAAACCAGGATCAGATCTGATATCCCAGCCATGAATGTACAGATGCACAGCTGTTAACAGGTCAGACTTGTTTTACCATTGATATGAATCAAAACCCGTTTACAGGGAATGATCGTGGGTAATATTCGGTTTCCAATCCGAGGGCTACCTCAGTGTGAACTGTTGATTAAAGTGTAGTAACACTTTGCATGGGCTGCTTTTTAACCTTAGGAAGTGCAAATATTGTTGTTAACTGGGGGGGGGGGGGGGGGGGCATACCAAGCAGTTAAGTTCAGATCCCATCTTTGCCATGTTTCGGTTTGATATAGATTTTCACATAGCTACTCATTGTGGGTCCCCCGCCAGCAAAGGTACCCGACGGCGGCGGGTTGGCGATGGGAGGGGGTCGAGAGGGTCGTCGGCAAGGGGGGAGCCAGGGCCAAATCTACAGGGGCCCCTGTGGCTACACCCCTGCTGACAGGTACTTGTGACCTGGATTGGCCACTGTTGGAAACAGGATGCTGGGTTAGATGGACCACTGGTCTGACTCAGTATGGCTATTCTTACGTTCTTATGTTTGCAACTTTTTGAAATCTTTCCTTTTTAAAAAAAAATGTATGTTAATTGCTGCGGATACCTAGTTTTTTCTCCCCCTGACCCCATTACATATGCAGGGCTTTTTTTGAGGGGGTACTTGGGGGTACTGAGTACCGGCACCTTTTCCATTGTCTGCTAAAATTGACTCATGGTCCCCAAGTTTTAATGAAAGAGCTCAGGCTCTACAACCCAATTCTGCCTTGTCATAGGTACTGTGACTGGTTGCAGGGGGCCTGGCTATTGTGGGGTGGGTCCCTCAGTGATCACCCCACCCCTGAAGGATGGCCTGGCATTTGAGTACCAGCACCTTTTCCACTGTCTGCTAAAATTGACCCATGGACCCAAGTTTTAATAAAAGAGCTCAGGCTCTACACACCAATTCTGCCTTGTCATAGATTCTGTGACTGGTTGCAGGGGTCCTGGTTATTGTGGGGTGGGTCCCTCAGTGATCACCCCACCCCTGAAGGGTGATCTGGCATTTGAGTACCGGCACCTTTTTTGCTAGTGAAAACACACTGTACATAAGCATTTATGATTCTTTCCTTTGTTGATTATATGTGGGATTATGGTTTTTATTTCATATTTTGTAGTGTTTTTGTAGCTTGTTAGCTACATTGAACTCAAATTTGCGTGGGAAAATGTGGGCTATAAATGCCATAAATAAATAAACTCAACAGACAGTCAAGGGACAGTATTGTGTTTGACTCCAATTTCTAGTGAATCACTAGGATAAAGGATGCCTCATTAGGAGTTTTTATGAATCCTTAGGGCTCTATAACACCCCCCCCGGCCCCCACCACCAAGCCTAAGATATATGGTTCAGTTCCCATCTGT